>NC_139249.1:3965941-4030883 GCF_977018435.1 Lepisma saccharinum
TTGAGCCTTCTTTAGGAAGACCACTCCGGAGCCAAGAATTAATTACTCTTATCCATTCTCGTATAATTTATAAATTAAATGTTTTAAGATCACATTTCAAAATGTGTTGCTTTATCTTAGTTTCATTCAAGGCTTTCTTAGCCCTAAAAATAAATATCTCATGAATAGAAACATTGCTAATACATAACTACTATACAAAAATACATACCTTTCCCTGCTTGACAATATAGTAAGGATTTGATCTTGAGAAGCCGGCCGATTCCAAGAGGTTCATAACATCTGATCGCGGCACCATCTTCTTGTTCAGAAAATACTGGTCTTTCTTGGCACCAATCACACGACGCAGGAATACTTCATCTTTATCAATCTACATGTGAAAAGAGAATGAAACAAACATGTAATATAGATAATATATATAAGTGATGAAACCAAATTCCGATATTTGAATATCAGCAGAAAATGGAATAACGGAACCCGTAAAAACCCCACATTAGAGATTCCATTACTCAATTACTGTACTTATTTTCAAAAGTTAGCTCACAGAGGACATGCTGTTGTAACTTTGACACATGTAATAAAATATGTAGTGTTCTCCAGTATAGGTTTTCCTGAAGCTTCTTTTTAAATTAATGTTTTCAAATCTCATTCTTGTATACATAATTAGCTGCTATTGGTGTAAAGTCTCTGAGGATATTTAAAATACAAAAACAGAATTTTTAAAAATATTTTTAAACTTACCATCCTGAAAATTGCACTGTCTTCAAAATGATCTGAATGACAACAAAATGTCCAATGAGGAATATAACATTACCAGCAATCCAAAATTCCGTGAAATACATTTGCACACACTCTAAAGTTTATTTAGGAATAGGCCTAATAGGTCACAATTCTACTGCCATGTGGTAGACTGACTAGAAGTAAAAAGGCTGCCACTGGCGAGGAGAAAGAATTTTGCAACTTTCAATTTCATATGACCCTCTTTGTGCTGAGTCTACAACGCCAATTTGATGCACCATTTAATAATGAAACACCAGCAAAGAACTGTTCAAGCTCTGATTGTCAATGGTTAACATGGAGCTACTTCACAATATTCCCCAAATCTCTCCACATGGGCATATAGGGGTATGTCAAGGACACTGTCCACAAACACCCCAAGGATTTGCGTAAACTGCAAGATGCTTGGACATTTCATAAACTGTGTTTAGAGTGGGTAGCATGACCATCAAGAAGAAAAGTTGCTTCATCAATTCCAGTGAACAGGCTGCTTTTGGAAGATAAATTGTCTGGCAGACTTTCGACAGAGGAAGAGGTCGGCGACCTTGGGGGCCTGCAGCATAGAAAATGTTATGTTTCACCTTACCACTGGCAGCCATTTTACTTGTCAGCATCCACCTGGTGGTAGAAATATGAACTATAGGGCCTGTTTTTAAGTATACGTTGGGATGCGTTTGAATGTCATTTCATGTGATTTTCAATTGCTGGTAATGTTTAATTCCTCATGGGATGTTTTGTTATCGTTAAAATCATTTTGAATTGGCCTGTATATTTGAAGGTTATATATCAGTATCAGAATAGTTCTTAAAAATAATAGTTCTATCTGAATCAGTAAATTCCTTGCTTTATAACGTCAGTATGTTCATTCTTACATGTAACACCAAATTACATACAATGGAGCCTCGATTTTGCGTTTTTCAGGGGACCAAGATGAAAAAACTTAAAATGCGGGAAAATGTAAAATAGAGGAAAATTTTGTAACATTTTGTAACGTTGGGACCATTGAGGTTAACCTTTTGAGTCCCAAGGCCATTTTCACAAGTAAGCCTCTCGGTCCCGAGCCGATTTTGAGCAAAATGCAGAGTTTCAATTAAATGAGTGTAGATCGGAGACTAATTGCCCTAGAGAGATGAGTGATATACCGTTGTACGCGGAATGAACCAGAGATTCAGACTATATGAAATTTATGCAAATTTGGCGTATATATGGAGGGGGAAAGGGGGGAAATCCCCTGAAAATACTTTTTTTTTAAAAAAAATGGGGTTTCGCCCCCCCTGCTGCCCCCCCGAAAAAAGGATTTGAAAAGTTCAAAATGCACATAGAAATTATCGCTGCCATGTAAGGAACACAAAAATATTTGCATTATTATCATATGACCAATGTAACTTGAGTTGTACATCCCAAAAAGGAATGGTCGGCACGCTACTGATTCAAGCTTCAAAATGCAGCGGTACCTTGAAATGACTTTAGCTCAGAGACTATTTTCCCTGGAGATATGAACTATATACCGTTGTACGCAGAATGAATCACAGATTCAGACGATATATAATTTATGCACCTGCGGCGTATATATGGAGGGGGAAAGGGGGGAAATCCCCTGAAAATACTTTTTTAAAAAAATGAGGTTTCCTCCCCCCCCCCCCCGAAAAAAAGGATATGAAAAGTTCAAAATGCACATAGAAATTATCGCTGGCATGTAAGGAACACAAAAATATTTGCATCATTGTCGTATGACCAATGTAACTTGAGTTGTACCCCCAAAAGGAATGGTGGGCACGCCACTGATTCAAGCTTCAAAATGCAGCGGTACCTTGAAACGACTATAGCTCAGAAACTAAATGCCCTAGAAATATGAAAGATATACCGTTGTACGCAGAATGAATCACAGATTCAGACGATATATAATTTATGGACATTCGGCGTACATATGGAGGGGGAAAGGGGGGAAATCCCCTCAAAAGTACTTTTATTAAAAAAAAATGGCGTTTCCCCCCGCCCCCCCAATTTTTTTTTTCAAAATGCACAAAATGCAAAATTTATGCAAATTTGACATATATATGGAGGGGGAAGGGAGAAAACCCCCAAAAATTATTTTTAAAAATTGTTGAAATGTTTGAAATTTATATTTTCCCTTGAAAAGAGAAGTCCCTTTTCCCGCCTTTTCACCTCCATTTTCATGAAGAAAAAAAAAGGTGCAAGAAACATTTCTGTTAAATACATGTGTTAGGAACAATATAAAAGAAAAAAATCGAAATTCTAGCCAAAAATAGAAAAGTTATAACGTAAAAACTACGACCTTGACACAGCGTCTCGATCGAGACGCTTGGGACCGTGAGGGTTACAGTTGGGTATCTCGTTCGAGACGCTTGGGATCCAAAAGGTTAAATGTATAATGCAGGGAAAAATAAAATCCAGGACCATAAAATAAGGGCACCACTGTACAAAATTTATTTCAGAAGTTAATTGCAACGATGAGGATATACACAATGATGAACCCATTCTTTACTCAGGGTTCAAAGATGAAAAATTGTATACATGAACAAATATCATTGAAACAATAAATCATGAGAATATATCACAATTTTGAGAAAATGGGAAAACTTGGAACAAAGAAAGACACAGCCACTAAATTTTACTTACCGGAAGTCTGCCATCAGAGTTGTCGAATATTATTTCTACATATGCAGAAATCACACGGGGTCCGGTGCCTTCGTGAAGCAGTGCCTGACGTTGCTCTGGTCTGAGGTGGGAAAACTCATCACTGAGAACAAATTGAATTGCTAAAAGAAAAAAAAGTAATATGGTATTTCAAAAGGAGTTAATTTGTGCCGTCAATAGTAATTGCTTGCAATACTGTCAATCAGCGATTGTAGGTTTCACTTTATGATTCATTGACTGTGTAACAATTAGGGATCTATAGGCGGCATGCATACTTTGTTTTTGACAGAAACATGAAATGTAGTTTTTCTTGTATGTACGCATTCCTTGCATTGTAGAATTATTTTCCTGTAGTTTACGGTTATTACAAATAAATAAATAAATGTCTGATGAAGGGAGCGAGTGTTCTCCTGAAATGTCACAACGAAAAACTGTTTTCTTATGCTTGTAATAACCGTAAACTACAGAAAAATAACATGAAATGTGAAATAACAAATTGTGAGGTGCATTTTCCTAACATGTTTTGTCATGAAATCATGCAAAATAAACTTTTAAACATGCAACTTAAGAGTTTATTTACCAATGCGACACTTTCCAGTTTGAATTATCCTGCGAGTTATGCAAAATCATGGAGAATTGATTAAATCTGCTGTAAATATCTGAGAAGCAAAAATTGGCAACTTTACACAGGAATAAATTTAATACTCTCATAACTACATAAATGTGCTACTAGAAGGGAAATGCTTATTTTGTGTAATAAGTAGTTTTTAAATCAAATTTAGGGTTGTATTCACCATTATACTGAAGTACTATTACATATACTGCTTTTGATTCCGAAATGTACCCAGTTTGTTACGAAATTCTTGATATTCACCATAAATATGTGGCTGCAGGGATTAGCCGATATGCCAGGATGAGTGGTATCGAAAGTGTCAGTTTGTATTTAATCCATCCAGGGTTAACGGGTGACCTTCCTAGTACACCCAATTGTCGACCTCACTTCCACATAGTACACCCTGGACTGCATTTTGCAGACTAATGAGGATCTGGTGACTGGACCTATGGCCAGTACAATTCTGTAGGGCTGTGTGCGTATTCTTGTGTGTGCTGAGCGCCCCTTTAGAGCCTCAACTTTTAACCGAAGTCAGATAATATTTTAGTTATATGACATTACAGTTATGTTATTCAAACTCTAAGTATTCTGAATTATTTTTGGCTGAGTTGATACCAATATATCAGTATTGGTCAATACAAGTGCTATCGGTATTGGAAAGTATAGGCATTTATTCACCGATACCGGTAGATACCTTTCAGAGTTTCGCTATTTTGCAGAGTCCACAAAAATGATAGCTGGCAGTCTAATCTATTGATTGATTGGATTTATTTTAGATCGCTTTTCTGCCACTTTTGGCTAATCGCAAAGATGGAGATGAGTGATGATATGATGAAATTAATGAATGGACACTCAAAAACACCCACGCCCAGGCTGGTATTCGAACCTGGGACCCCTGGCATAGTTGAACGATATGCTAACCACTCTGCCACTGAGGCTAATTTCCTGTGTGTGAATTCTATCCCGTTCAAAACAGGCTTTTCTGTGCATGATCCCAACTTTCCTACACTTCCCTTAAATACCTAAACTTGCATTTATTGTCGAATAACATATAAAGTCGTATAATATTTGTTTACAGAAGCCTAAGTGGACAAATGAAATGCTTTGTGAACGTGACATTGTGGTCAAGTCGGTATGATAACTTCCCAACATATCAATGGTCCTGGGTTCACCTCTCGTCAAAAGCAGATTTTTTTTACTGTGCAGTGCCAACTAGTGTATACCTAGGATGGAATTAATTAGACATATCGGCACGACTGTTATTTTTTAATAAAAATGTAATAGGTTTGAGAGTAACTACTCGATATTAAACTTCTTACAAAATGTGGAAGGCATGTGAACAAGACATACAGTTCTTGCTTTGTATATCACGCAATATCAAGAAACAGTGGAACTTGAATGTGGAAAATCCATGTCACGTCAAATATTCGAGCTTATATCAAGAAAAAAATATTGGTTGAGTTATGAATAGAATTTAAATTTTTAAAACGAAAAGTATCTTAGAACACATTAGGTTATATGAGTCGACAGATTTAGTACAGTCTTAACATTATAATTATGTTGTAAAATCTGTAGCTATATATAAGAATCCGACTGAGGGACGGCATGGGTTCTCGGCCTGTGTGGAAGCAACCTGCCATCGTGAGGAAATTGGAGAGTTTGAAATGCTGACCCCATGTCACCCCATTACCGGTTGGAGTTTTCCACACCTCTATGTAGGATTGTGGGAAGGAGACTGGCAGTCGGGAGATAGGCCAAGGCCCTTCGAGGGCTGTCGTGCCATGGGTTATTTATTATTTATTTATTTTAGAAGGAAAAATCTAAGGTGCTTTTCGAAATTAGCCGGTGAAATCATGGATTAAAAATGCATGTGCTATGGTTACAGATTTTTTAAAAAAATCACTGTCTAAATGCGAATTCGAACACACACATGTTGGTGCCTCATTGGAACTAAAAAAAAAATCTGTAACCACGCTCGTACACGCATCCATCAGAGCATGAAGCCGTAACACTAACCACTCACCTACACCTTCTGTTGGTAGGTTTTTATTTACTTATCATGAAAGTTTTCCAATTGTTTCACTACTGGCGTCACACATTTCTTTTAGCTTATTTTCTTTCAGATGTAGTTGTTTTTGCAGACCGATACATTTTTTTTACCTTCTGCCTACCATGGAGATCCGTATGGACTACATTATTGGGATGCAACTCACAGAAAAGAGAATATCTTAGTTTAAAAAAACTTGAGGTGGGAATGATGTGTTCAGTCACACATTTGACCTCAAAATTTTTCATCTTTGAAGTTTTGCTTGCAACGCCACCATCAACCGAGCATTTATATTCTGAACATATAGTACATATAGGATGTAGGGCAATATGAACTAGTCTTATAACCTAATTAAACCCCAACCCACAATGACGTATTTATCATGACCAGTCAAAATAATATTTCAGCACATGTTATTCGAGTAATACTTTTCATTACTGTTTAAATTTAAAGAACAATTACAAAATGATAAACCTGTAGGCAGATGTTATAAGGGTCTCCATGATGCCATTAGTATTAACAATTTTCGTTAAACTACTTCATAACACACACATCTACTTTCTGTATCATTTGAGGCACTGTGTAAGTTTTATATGTTAACAATGGTAAAATATGAATGACCCTATGCACAGAATAGAGCAAAAAAATATGTATTATGATGAAACTTACCATAGAAGAAGTTACTCTTGCCGGATCCATTACGGCCAACTGAAATACAGATAAGGAAATATAAATGTAACAAGTATGTCTTAAGAGAAATATAACATTCAACAGTGAGTGACAGTGCATGTATGTCTGTTATTAAAAAAAAAACTCACTTCTAAGATTTTAAAAAATCTCCCGATCAAAGCATGAGAAAAAAATAATTAAAAATCAATTTAATTAATGAATACCAGTTACTTGCAAAAGAATTGTAAAACATTGAGTTTTAAACACAGAGTTGTATGAAGCCTTCATTTTTTCAATGCAGTCACTAACAGTTATAAAGCAGTCAATCAATCTACTACAGAAATATGTTTCTAATTTAAACACAGCCATAAAAATTTAAGCAAAATTACAAGTATCTACTACAATGGACTTAGGAAAGTCACACAGGGGGTAATAATCTAAGATCAGATTCTTGGATTTTTCAATGTAATTTCCATCTCTATTAGTGTAATTGGTGTGCCAATTGTTCTACGTGATAATGATTATAAGTTATTAAGACAGAAAAAATGTAGGCGACTGCTATTGCACACATACACATTTTAATATAAAAAAAAACATTAAAATTAAACAAATGTTACACAGGGAATGCCTAGAAAGACAGTGCCTTTATCACAAACAAACAAAGTAAAAATTACTACATTAAAGTTAACCAATGTATGATGTAAATATTTCTGTAATAATCATAAAGCTTTATGCAGAAGATAATTCCTTTCCCCACAAGATTGGGAACATTCTGTATACTGATGTCTCTACATTCAGAATATTAGAATAGGCGCAAAATATTTGTTCTTGTCCTCTGATTTTACCCAACTATATACGATTATAGAACGCTGTGTAAAATTTGCTAATATAAATAAAAGACTAGGTTTTCAGTTCCCTTCACCCTCTGTACCCCATTGAGAAAGTGAAATATTTTGCATCGTTTGTGAAGATTATGTTGTTTATGAACTTTACTGGTAAGTAAAGCACCTCTGTTACTTTAGCATGATACCTGACCGTAAAGCAGAACAGCCCGAAGACTTTGCACAAGTTAATATACCACCCAACATGACATTCCATGAGAGCAGCTATAATTTTACACTGTTAGGGGTGTTAGGTTTGGAGCTGAGAGCAATTTCTGATGTGTTCTTTCTACTCCGAGATGACAAGTTTTTAATTACGTGGGCCATACTTTCGTATCAAACATCTCCATTATTTGTATTTTCCACATGCTGGAACCAATTTTATATTATGTACAACATCGAAATATATAAATTTAAAAAAATTAATGTAATTCTCGAGGGGGACAGTGGGTCAACGGCCACAGATCTTCTATAGATACAATATTACATACCAACAACATTGTGCTTAGATTCAAATGGATCTACAATTGTCTGCTCCCTGTAACTCTTAAACCCTTGGATGATAACCTGCAAGAAACACATAAATATATCTTCAAATGCCATGACATAAGTATGATTCACTATAAACTCACTACAGTGAAATCCAGATTTTACACTTTCCAGCATTATATATCAATCTTCAGGGTCCCAACATAGCAAAATGTTATAAAATTTTAATTGGTTTTACATTTTAAGTATTTACCATGGAAAATAGGAAGCACATTATCATGGGTCAAAATAGGTTGAGACAATATGAAGTCAGCAAAAGAAGCTTGTAATAAAATATGATAAAATCAGTGCCGGATCTACAATCCGCAAAACCCCGCAGTGCGGGGGACCTGGAGGGAAGTAAGCCTCTAAGGGGGCCTCAGCCATTGACATAGTCAGTGCTCGAAAAAATGTCTTCAAAGCTAGGTGCCAGCTCTGAAAATCAGGCACCAAGAAACCACCTTCTAGCGATTGTGCATACTACAGTGTGTTTCATAAGTTGCGTAACCCAACTTTGAAAATGTATAACATGAAAACCGTAAGATATATTTACACCTGGTTTTCTGCACTAAACTGATCATGTAGGCTATCACTGGGTTAATAAATTTATATTAGCATTTATCCAAATAAAAGAAATTACATTATTTGATAAACATTGTTAATTTGCTGAAAACATATGAGAATTGATTTTCAACAATAAATATAAAAAATGACCAATTTGTGGGATCATTTGTTGGTGTTTGACTAGTCGTAAAACAGTTGCTTTGTGAGGATGTGTGGTTGTGAGGTACAGCAGAAGCAGGGTATTTTTCTTTGAAAACTTCTTGCACATAAGTGTAAGAATTAGTAGTATCGTAAAATACTCTTCAGCAAAGCAGACATGCTGCTCCAATGTATACACCATGCTGAATTAATTAAAATAAACAGGCACAGTAGCTGCGAAAGTGAGCAAAGAGAATTCAGGATAACCTGAGGCAGTCTAGGATTCTCTCAAGAGTTCAATTTCGGCACAAAATCTTGATTTATTATTCTTCATGTAAATGTATGGCCAATACTTAGGCACATGTTGCATGCATCTGTTCACAATATTTCGACCTGCTAGTGTTGCCATCTACGGAGATATGTCCCAAAAATATAACTTTTTCACATAAATTCATCAGTCAAAAATCCATCAAATCCATTGGTCGTAAATGACAGATCAACATGGCATCAGGCATCTAATTATGACCCTTCGATAATTTCATACATATTTTTCTCACTCAGAAGTGCATTTCTGGAAAAATGTTAACGCTGCCTTCTGCCAGTTATTAATTTATCTAATTTTCTGTGTGGCGTAAACTGATAATTTTTTAGCATTGGAAATATCTCAATGGATGAGGCTTTATAATGCAGAAGACCCCGTGTAAGTATCTCTTACGGTTTTCATGATATAAATTTTCAAAATTTGGGTTGTGAGACTTTTGAAACATTATGTATAAGAAGCTGAGCATCACGGTATTCAAAACATTGCTAAATCATTCGAGAAAGCAGGAAATTGGGGACAAGGAGTAAGAAATTGTTACTGATTCTACGGAATGTTCACAACCTTGATAAAAAAAATGCTAACTTACGCTGTACTGCAATTTGAACTTAGAATCTTCAAAATTTCGTACATATTACAGCAGAAGATCAGTCGCTAGGCTGAAATTTTTAGTTGCCATGGCGACCAGAATATTTCGAGCCCTGGAGGGTTCGTATATGAGTATGTAAAAAATAAACGTAGTTATTCAGGGTTACAGTAACGAATACAATTTATATATGAAGGTAAAGTTAAATTTCACTGTGCATTTAGCACCTTGCCATGAAGGCACATTTAGGGTGTTGGGGTAGGGTCCCACATATTTTTGACGTAGGACATCTTGGAGGTGATGTGATCAGCACCACACTATGGCTGCTTTACCACCAACAGGTCAAGAATTACACACACACACAAACATTATATATGTGTTATATATAAATATACATACAGACAGACAGACATACACACACACACACATACACACATATATATATATATATAAAAGGTAAAAAAAAAAAGGTAAAGTGTTCCCCTGTGCATAGCACCACGCCATGAAGGCGTATAGGGGGTGTGGGGGTAACGCCCCACACTTTCTTGATCCGGTCGTGAGTGAGGGTGATGTGATCAGCATCACGCCCCTGACCACCTTTACCCCCCAGGGTTTCCCCCAGGTACCCATGTTATTCGATGCTGGGTGTGCGCCGGGGCCGCTTCCACCGTTAGAAAAGTTCCCGGATTTGAACCGGCCGGGGATCGAACCCGGGACCTTTAGCATGGTAGTCAGACGCGTTACCGACTGAGCCACCGCGGCCACATATATATACACACACACACACACACATACGTATATAATGCGTGTGTGAATGTAGGTAAGTAAGGGGGGGGGCTTTAGTATTTTTTTGCAGGGGGGGCAAGATTTGTAGATCCGGTACTGGATGAAATACAATGCTATGGTCAGGTAATTATTTTTGCTGGTGAAAATAGTCTTATAAGCTATTCTCACCACCTGGTGAAAATAGTCGCGGCCATTTTAATTATTGTAACCCAGACCATTTGCAATACCAGAACCTAGTTCTGAACATAACACATTAATCAACATGACATGTAAATGTTATGAAAAATACATCCTGAAATGGTAAAAATATTTGTCTACACAATACTTTATTGCAAAACAAGTATAACCGAATATTAAAGACACTACATTAGTACCGGTAAATATTTCAGGTCAAGCAAATTCGAATTTGTAAATACAAAGTGATATAAATGTAAAGAATGAAAGATTTGCATTAGTTGTAAATAAAAGGGGAAAATATTAACATATTCTTTATTCTATGTACGAGGAGGTCATGTTCAATTCAATGAAGCCCTGTAATGCAGCCTGCTGTATTAGCAAGTTTTACAAATGTACTACAATATCAAGTGAGTGAACGAAAGTTCGAAGTACAAAATCCTGGCACAAAATAAAAAATACTGTACGCAAGTAACAAATATCAGTATTTCCTACAACTGCTACATGGAAGTGTAGAATATCTTACCTGTTTTATATACATTTTTACTCAAAACAAAACTCAAAATCAAATCCAGGTGCATGAAGTTCCTAAACAATTTGTTTACAACCAACTTCGACCTCAACTAGACATATGAATTTCTGAAACAAAATAGTATTGAATGTCACTTTACTCCCACGTCTCCTGAATAAAATATATGCTCAAAGGCATAAAATATTTCGTACATTTGTAATATTCACAACTAACAAGAGCAACCGCATAAAGCAATCACTTTCACGGTAAACAACTCGACTCGCGGACCTTAACCCACGTAAATGGCGGCAATTTCCTTCTTTTCGAGTTTCGATATTCGATATATTTATATACGTGTAGTGTATGTTTGTAATTTTCACTAATAATAAATTGATATGTAAATTATCTGATTTATCATGTACATCAATATATTATGTTATCGATCTCAAGAAAACTGAAGACTGTTTGTAACGATAAAAACATCAGGAATGCGACCTGCGACAGTGTTATGCCACAATGTGTCTAGCAGACACAACTTGGAGCATGGTGTGGCATGAGGCGTGCAACGAATGAGAATTCAAAACAAAATATTTTGTAAATAATTTTCACTATTGGGATTTTTTTCCCCTCTTCATTGAGGGTTGTTACGTAAGTTAAGAGAATTCTCATAAAGCATCTCCAGCAGTGGCACAACCACAGGGGGGCTGGGGGCATTGCTCCCCCCACAACCTTGGACGGAAATCGTATCTAGGGGGCAAGGAGCAAACATTGACGGCTAAGGGCACCTGCAGGGGGCACAGATGAGCAATTTCCCATCTCGATTTCAATTTTTATACAAAAGAAATGCATTTCGTAAAATTTTCTTGCTCGCAACACCTACTTTCCTTCCATTGCAATAATTCGTGGCTCAACAAGCCTTGAAGGGCCTTATCTTCTGACTGCCAGTCTCCCTCCCGCAATCCTACCTAGAGGTGTGGAGATCTTCAACCGATAATGGGGTGACGTGGGGTCAGCACGTCGGACCCCCAGCCGTTATAGGAGATTTCCAAAACCGGATTACGCTACTCACTCGTAGCAGCTCCCAAATTTCCTCCCGATGGTGGGTTGCCACTGGTCCTATACACATGCCGAAAACCCAGGCGGACTCGAACCCGTGCCGTCCTGGAGTCAGAGTCCAAAGCACAGCACCACGGAGGACGACACCTACTTTCCTTAGTCTTATCAAGGTCAGAGCCGTAGCTAGGGGGCGGCGGGAGTCTGCCCTGGGTGCCGAATGATCTAAATGAAAGAAGTTGTAAAAGAGAGAATGCCATGGCGCCCTGTGGAATTATTTGTGCCCTATTAAATAAATGTTTTCAGTTTGCGAAAAATTGGATTTAAAAATTTTCTTGCTCGCTCGCTCGCACTATATCATTCATTTATGGGATGACAATTTAGTTTGTCTTAAATGCATAAACAATTGTTTTGAAGGAATGGAGTGCGCACATTTGAGAACATTTTATATCATTTTTGCTGTTGGTGGAATTCATTATGTAATGTATTTAAATATTATGTGTTGTACGTCACGGACACTGCCGGCTTGTAATGAATACATTGACTTTCAATGGAATCGTTACGAGCCGGCAGTGTCCGTGACTGTACATGTATTAGACAATTTGAATAGGTAGACAATTTAGTGTTGGCATGTTGCATATGTATTTTCTTATTTTACATCGCTCCATGTTTGTTTAAAAAATACAGTTTGTGTGCTTATTCATTATTAATGTGAAATTGAACGTTTTGTAAAAAAATATTGCAAATCCTTTGTTCCAACACAAATGCTTAACACCGACTTCCATCCCTTTTTTGCATAATTGTCGAGGATTATTACGTCTTTGGTACTACTACTACTAATAGTAGCAGTAATAATAATAATAATGTTAATAATTGTATCATTATTATTATTATCATTGGTACATTTATCCTAGTACTTGCTCCCTCCAGATAAAAAGTCGTGGTTGCGCCTCTGATCCCCAGCACTAGGATACTTTACATAGGCACCTAATCTGCTGTCTTTCACGGCATCCCTCGTCCATGTTTTCATGCTACAATTTCAAAATTTGAATTATATGAAGTCTTTCCAGATGTCTCAGGGGGCAAGTGCCCCCCTGGCCGCCCTCGGTGTAAGGAGTAACTCTTCGCGAAGACATCCGTCAACCTAACTTCCATGTAGTACACCCTGGACTGTTTTGCAGAAAAACGATGCACTGGCGTCTGGACCCATGGCCAGTATAATACTCTATGGCAGTGGTTCTCAAACTGTGGTACGCGTAACCCCAAGGGTACATGAACGACTTGAAGGGGGTACGCGATCAGCTCGGAAGAGAAATGTCGAGAATACCCACACGACAACATTTGTTTTGCAGGTGTGTAGAGCACACGTCATTGTTTCAGACTTCATAGCTTTAACGCTCAACAGAAAAATATGGCTGTTTTTGTCAGTGATACACTTATCTTTGTTTCAAGTTTTGAAATAAAATCTTCAACTCAAAAACCCACAAACATTTGTTAAAGTGTAAAAACGTCACGAGTACGACTGTGAACAGCACCGAAATAGACTAAATTTGGAGCCGAATCTCTGCTTGAAAGTTGCAAGTGCACAACCAGATATCAAGAAACTGTCAGGCTATGCAGGCCCATCCTGCTCTAGAAACTCTGAGGATTTACAAGAAAAAAAATCCAAAATTGTGCTTGACAGATTGTTTACAAACTTATTTTTGTTCTTTACTTTTTCAATAACTCTGGAAAAAGTACATGAAAATTAAAGTTTTTTATGTATGCATTTTGCATACATGTTTCACTCTTTTATTTTTGTAACTAAGCATAAAGATTGTAAACTTAGGAACACCCAATAAAATAATAAATGTAGGATTCTAATGAAAAACTAAATGTGCTGACCAAGGAAGTAATTTATTTTATTAAAAATATAAACTAAACGTAACGTTTAGTGAAGAAAGGTGAAGAAGACACAATGAACTGGAATGGGGGACTGAAGTTAAACAAAGAATGGAAGAAGGTGTTAGAAAGAGTGGAAAGGCCAAGAGAGAAAGAGGAGAGGAGAAGGAAGAAAAATGAAGGAAAAAGAGCGTGAGATAAAAAGTGCAACCACATTCTATATGGAAGTAAATATGTTTAGCCTTTTAGGTGAAAGTACAGTTGACAAGGGAAAGCCACCTGCTAGAAAGTTCCAGAACAACTTTCTAATAGTCTGGAGGGGAGTAATGTTTGTGTATATATATAATACCCTGTTTTGTATCTTGTTACATTTGTACTTGATACAGTGTCTGAAGAAGAGCTTGCTAGAAGGTTGAAACGTTACGTTTAGTTTATGTTTTTAATAAAATAAATTGCTGCCTTGGTCAGCACATTTAGTTTTTCATAATCATGGAAACAAGGCTTAATTGTGTTAGGATTCTAATGTTTATTTGTTTACCATCTTTCCACATACAGCCCGAATGCCATTTTGCTCTATTGCAGATACACGCCTCCAACATATGAAAAATGTCCCACCAATCGGGCAGCTAAAATATTCCCCAAAACCCACTCTTCGGAGAAAATGTATGGGGGAGGGGGTTACAGTGGCAGTCAAGTGACGCTAAATAACGAACAACTATGACGAATATGAAACATTTACCTCCCTGGGTTCTGTCGGAACAGAGTTTTAGTTCAATTTATGCGCAGATAGGCTAATCGGGACTGGACCTATAGCTTGAAGTGGAATCCGAACCACTATGTGCCTCCATCGGGTATTGAGCTCGGGACCTATTGATTACAAGGCTACGACGTTACCACTAGGCCATCGGGAAGGCACGTGTGCCTCCCCGATAGCGCAGTGGTAGCGTTGTTGCCTTGTAATCAAAGGGTCCCGGGTTCGATACCCGGTGGAGGTACATGGCACAGGGGTTCGGATCCCACCAGTCCCGAATAGCCTTTCTGTGCATAAAGTGGACTTAAACAACAATTCAATCAATCGGGAAGGCACCCCTGCTCACTACAGATCGACACAGTGCTTCTTGCACATTATTCAATAATAAAGAACTCCCACTCTTGATTATTGAGGTGTGGATTTATAGATACTAAGCCTGTAAAATAGGCGCTAAACGATGGAAATAGGCAAATATCATCAAATATGCAATGGATATGAACTCCTATGATCTCCAAAATATATTCTGTGCTCATTAAATTAAGCACAAAGAGATTTTTCAGCGAAAAATGCAGGCTCGACTAGGGCACACAGGTAAAACAGCGCCAGCGAAAAATCGGCCGAAGCTGATAGTTCGGTAGCTCAGTGGCAGAGCAAAATTTTGTGCTGTTTCAAGCTCTGTAATACGTGTATAAGAAAAAAAAATATGTACATATGCACATGTTTATCTTATACTCATGGTTTAAATCTTAATTGGCCACACATTGAAAGTTATTAACGAACTTTCGATTCTTGCCTGCTCCAATGTGAAAAGTTTTTACATTTTTATACAATCATCTCAAAGTTAGGGGTAAGGGGGAAATATGATTGAATTCTCACAACTTTTCTGTTGGTCTGTTGACCCACATAAAACAGGAGGAAGTTCATATTTTCTATTTTTGATTGTCTAAAGTGAGTTTACAACACAGGTGCACTTCTTACAGTAGGTTACTTGGAACTTAGAAGAATTTATTATGTGCAATTAACTCGACTTCATTGTACCGAAAACCATACGATAAATTCTGAATGAAGCATATATATTTGTCATAAATGTTAGGTCTATTTCGGTGAACACAAATACGTCCATTCCATACTAAAGTTCTCTGTCTGACAGTGCACGTGCAAACTGCCCTAATCTTCAATTCTTAAACTATCCACAGGTGGGTTCTAGAACTTTGGTGCACGATAAGGCCGTGGTTCGAGAGAGAAGAAATGCGTAATCAAGTTTTCACGAATTTGTGAATCATCTTTTACACCCATACAACAAGCTGCACGTGGACATGAAAATAAGGCATCGACGAATGAAAACTTAAAATGGCGTGGGTGACCTTTCGGAAAAATCATGAAATTTTAATCCCTTCTTGGTCAACTGCACGACTTGTCACTCTGAGGGGGTTTCTACATGTTGGGCGAGTGACTGACTCTGATTGTGGTTTAGTAGTTGTTCTTCACTTGTTGAGATCGGTGGTGCAGATAAAGCTGGTCTTTTCGTTGGTCAGCCTGTTGTATTGCTACATGGAATAAGAGGGTTGGTTGCTAGCCAGATAAGATGTTTATTGTTGCCTTCAGTGCACGGATAGTACAAGCGGATATCTTATTCGTAAGTTTTTGCTTTTAGGTGTTGTGTATGAATGCAGTGGGTGGCCCGGGACGAAATTCACCCCGGAAATTAAAAAGTCACCCTCAAAAATTCAGTAAGCTGACCGAGCATTTGGAATTTAATGTAGAACGTACTTTTTCGTTTGTTTTTTTCCCGTGATAATAAGCACTGATTCAGTCCTCTTTAAAAGTCAAAATAATGAACGACTTTAAATTATCGCTCGTTTTGAATAACTGCTAAGTTAAGAATAGGATGGATCAGGATACGCTTCAAGCTTGTGTAAGGTGTCAACTGAATGGGGTGAGGGACCCAGAAAGTTTCATTGATGTTATTCACAGGTGTGCTGTAGAAAGCCTAGACGCCTTAGTTAGTTTTTTCTAAATGTAAATTATTGCATGCTATAATATTTTATAGTCCTCATCCGTAGCCGAGCGGGTTAAGGCGTTCACTCGTCTTGAGATCGTTCGCTGCGGGACGGCGTAGGTTCGAATCCGGCTCTGGTCGGAATTTATTCGGCCTACGTATAGGGCCGGTGGCAACCCACCATCGTGAGGAAATTGGGGAGCTCCGAGTGAGTGAGCGTAACCCGGTCGAGAAGACCTACAACGGCTGGGGGTTCGACGGGCTGACCACCCGTCACCCCAATACTGGTCTAAGATCTCCACGCTACAACAGGTGACGGAGGAACAGTGTTGGAGGGAGACCAGCAGTCGGTAGGTAAGCCAAGGCCCTCACGGGCTGTAGCGCTGCAGGTTATTATATAATATTTTATAGATTCTCACACTCTCATTCTTAAAATTATAGTTAATTAAACTTAATTTAATTTAATTCATATCAGAAGCAAGGGCAATTTAGAACTATTAGCATTGCTTCATAGGCCTTATAATTTGATGCCTATGACCAGGAAACGGATTTATATGTAGCTAGTAAAAAGTGCCAAATATGTAAAAACATATTTAGTTATTTTCACCAAAATATGGAGTTAAATATGGACTTAAAATTGTAAAGATTTACTTTTTTAATAATATAAGACATTACACGAGTTACGTAAAATGAAGTACGCTTACATTGACATTAATTGTAACACAACACAAAATGTGTTTTCTTTTTCTGTTTCCAAAAATGAATAAAAAAGAATATTGTAAGTGTTCGAACGTGAATTTCCTTCTGTTGTCTTTTAAGTTGGATTTATATTGGCTAAAATTGCGTCCAATATTACAAGAAGTAATGGGAGAGTGTTTCAAAGTTGTCAGTTACTCGCAAGAAATTCATCCAACTCTTTCAGTCACACAGGAACATGTAGTTATTGCTCAAATATGTATGCTGAGAAATGTTCTGAAATATGGAAATAAATAATAGGTAAAAATGACTAAAATATGTAAAATATGAGCCAAAACCTAATATATGTGAAAATATGGAAAATGAACTTTTCGAGCCTACATGCCATGATGCCCAAAGTTAATACAAAATATAACTGATTTCAGCTTCATACGTAAATATGTATTTACATATAAATTCGTTCCCTGCCTATGACATTCCTCCCTGTGAAGTTTGATGTCCCCCTCGGAGGAAAGTGGCTGGATTTAACACTGTATGAAGGAGAGAAGGAATGAGAGAGAGACAAGGAGACGAAATAGAAAATGAAAAACAAAGAAAGAAGGAGAAAAAAGTGTGTTGTGGAAGATAAAATAAAGCTGAAGAGAGGAAGAAAAGGCAGAGTAAGAAAGAAATATAGGGGTGAGGGGAAACAAAAATTGAGCTGATTTCCGTGGCAGAGTGGCGCTAGAGGTCCCGGGTTCCAATCCCGGCCTCGGCTTGGGTGTTCTTTATGAGTGTCCCTTCATCAATTTCATCCTATCATCACTCATCGTTATCGGATCCCACTTTAAACTGCAGATTCAGTTCCGATTAGTCTTTCTGTGCATAAAGTGGACCTAAAACAATAATTCCAAAGTGTGTGGGCATATAATATACCAAGGTCGCACTTACCCACTCTCCTAAGATATCTAGAAACACTTCATTTAATTCAAATTTTCAAATTGACGAGGGGTGCCGTGAAAGACAGCCTATGGAAATTATCCTAGTGCTGTGAATGCTTTATGTGAATTCTATTAACTGGGGGAAAGCATCACCCCAACTTAACCCCACTTTAAACACTGCTAACCCCTTGAGAAATACGGGCGACCTTGATATAAAAACACACACACACGATGCATACCACTTGTTTGGGAAAAAAAATAACACACGAAGACAAGCATGGCCCTCATTAAATAAACATTGTTTCCGTTTCATTCTTAGGAATTGTGATAGATGCTGATCTTGAACGAGGAATGCTGCCTATACTTCTGTGTGTTAGTCTTGTGATCGTTCCAGTGGAGCCAGATCCTTCGCAAGTGTTTATTAACGTCACTCTAGGTAAGTTGATTGATTGATTGATTTGGTGATTTAAGTCCACTTTATGCACAGTAAGGATAATCGGGACTGGAAATACAGTTTAAAGTGGGATCCGAACTACTATGTGCCTCCACCGGGTATCGAACCCGACAGTTAGATACCCTACCGACTAAACCATCGCAGCTCCTACAACTATCGTTACTTGTAAAATTATCGCTGTGACAGTAGTTGTTTTTGACTTTGCTTTTAATTATCTATTCTTGATTAACGTTAATGTCCCTTTAAGGACAAGGCATTTCCATTTTCATTAAGGCCCTTACCGCCCATACAGCACACAAATGTCCAAAAGACATCCATTGGATATTCAGTTGGAAGTTCTGGATATCCAATATATATCCATTGGATGTCCCCTGGATATCCATTTGTCCGCATACGTGATATCCAGGGAATGTGCAGAAATGGATATGTTATGGACGTTTCCGGATCAATTTTGGATATGTTCTGGACATCAAGTGGGACGCTATCTGGACATTATATGCTTTGATTTAGACAGTTTTTGTACATACCTTTTGAGAAGAGCAGGTCTTTTCCGCTGTTTTTGAGGTAGTTTCAAACCATCCTTACCTTTTCTAACGTGTTGTGTTTGTTTTATGCAGGTTCATTTACAACCTGCATTTTTAACCTTTCTCGAGGGGCTTCTTACATCTCATTTTTTAATTTTGAGGTAAGTGTTTAAGATAAGGTGTTCCCCGCACACATTGAAGGGTGCAAAATGCTCTAATGTGCCGATACACCCAAAATTTTTAATTCAATCAATCATATGGTGCCAGACTTTTGATCACCCTGTGTATATATATATATATCCTTTCCTCTTCATGTGTTAAAATTCGAACATGGAAATTCTAACATCATCTAAGTAAACCGGAAGAATTGTAAAATACCACTACATAAAAAATAATTGCAATTCGGAAACGAATACAATTCCATGAAATTTCACATAGAAGCTAATTCAGATTTCATTTTCAAATGAAAAGCTCTGACGTCACCCTTGCGTGTCCCGCCAATAGATATCCTCCCCTGTTGTCCTTGAAGAGAATCCAGGTCAAACTCTCTTCCCATGTTCCAATTTCGTATCCTTGAAGCAATCCTCAATCGACTTGCACCTCGTGAATTAGTGACAAGTTTGACTGAGGATTGAGCGCCCTTGATGCAACAGAACCCTTACAAGTTTTTTCTGTCTGCAGTCTGCGAATTTTTTTCCTCAGAGAGTAAAGAACACCGACATCCTTACAGATAGGCAACAGGAAAGGGGGGGGGGGAACTAAAATATGCCCTCCTCCACCCGCATACTTTCTGAGGTATGCCCTGGTAAAGTCGGATTATTTCCGTAACATCTCCAGCTAACTGCGAAATCATAGTTAGCGAGCCTACCAACAGTGCAGAACGTCAGGAAGAGCGTTGGTGATAGGCGCTGGATTAGGATGACGTCAGCAGCTCGCTTGTTGATTGGAGGCGTTGGGAGTTATGACTCGCTTCCAAGTTCCAACTGCACAACAGCCAGGGATGTTATGGAATTAATCTTACTCTACCTGAAAATTAACCCAGGACGTCAGTTCCGCGAATTTCTTTTACGTATGCTCCCGCTTTTCTTTGATTCATCCTTTATTTTATTATTTTTTTTACAATAATTCACTGTGACATTGGCATGAATGCCACAGTGTGATGAACCAAATTTGTTCAGTTTTCCTGAACAAAGTTGGTTTTACAGCATTCTACGAGGAGATAAGTGAGATTAAAATAAAGGTTAATAATAATAGTAAATGTGCGTTAGTGGTTAACAGGTTAACATTAATAATATTTATGAATACAGATAAGAAATTACATAAGTGTGTAATTGGTTGGGAAATGTTTTGTTAGGATAGGTAATATTGTGTGTAGTGCTCATTAGTGTTTATGAAAGAGATGAGGGGTAGTCATTAACACGATTCTCTGAATGTTAAGCAGAGTCTAAGTTAGAGTTTGTAATGTTTTAGATAGTGAGATATTATTATTGGCTTTGAGATTAATACTAGGAATGAAGAAGGAATATGAAAAATTGAGTGGTGCTTGATGCAAGGAGACTTACGGGAGACCAGCAAGAGTTGGTCGGGCTGGGGTGAACATCAATACGACGGTTGGTTACCCGGGACATTAGGAAGGAAAGAAGGAGGGAGGGATTTCCTGGGAAGTATCGGGTACTTTAGTATGTTCGGTAGTATAAATATGGAGAATTGTCAAGAATTAGTGAGAGGAGTGTGCAGAGTTTTTAGTTACAAGAATAAAGAAGATTAAAGGCAACACAAATAGCATTGGAAATATACCGTAATGCACTATGTCTTAGGATATAGTTTCCTCGCAGTTCCGGATTTTTAAAATTCTGTCTCGCCTCTGTACCATCCATATTCACAAGTGATCGGCAGTTCATAAGCCTTTTCACCAGAACGTACTGCATTACCAGTAATTCAAATTGAAATTAGAAGTGTTTATTTCCGTGGGCGAGGTTCAGCCTGAGGCTGTTCTGCCATGTTCATGGTAGAGATATGTTTACGTCTTGGGATGCAATGTATGGCCGTACATTACATTATTTCAGGTTGCAGACTAAAGCAATTCTTTTTCTTCTTTGCAGCTGTGGTTGTGGAGAGCGAGTTTACAGCCAGTTTTAGCAAAAACATGATAGAGACAGTTCGAGAACAGATAGCGAAAGCATCCCAAAAGTATCTCCATCACACTGGCTTATCTGTGGAGTTCTACACTCGTCCCAACGTGAACTACAATCCAGGTTAGCTGATTTAAGATAGTTTCCTTCAGTGGCGAAGCGCAGTGCCCTGGCCCCCCCTGCAACTAAAATATTGGGGGCTCCTTAGTAAATAAAATATCGAAAATACTACAACGTATATATATCATCGATGACGTCAGAGGGTAAAGGACGTACAACAGTTAGCTACCCCCTTTTGAAGTGTTAAACAATTAAAAGAAAATTGAAGTACCTTGTCACACTATAGCAAAAAATCGAAAATTATCTGTAACACTTAACAGGTGTGGACTATGTGGGGAAATTTGTCTCAGTTCTTATTTGAATATGAAAAGACTTGGGCCGGCATTGAAAATATATGGTGGGAAGTTACATTTTAAATACCACACATAAATCTAATATAGGGTGTTTTTTTTAGAGTGATAGAACTTTGAATTGAAATAAAGCACATAAAAAATTAAGTTTGAAGCCAATTGTGTTTTGATTTGAAAGATAACTTTCTGACATTTACTTTTTGAAAATAATTTCCGGCATATGTCCACCACGACTAGCTGTGATGAACCGGATTCGATCAGTCCAATTTTGAACCACTTTTTCAAGTAATTGAGGACGTATGTCGTTAATAACACAAGTTATGTTGCCTTCAAAAGCGTCAATTGTTGCTGGTTTATCAGCATAAACCAGATACTTTACATATCCCCAAGAAAATAATCCAGTGGCGTTAGGTCCCATGATCTTGTGAGGCCAATTCACTGACAGCACCGATATTTCCGAAGTGCTCTATACGTTTGGCGAACAGAACATTGATTTTGGAAATATATTTCCACAATTTGTAAACGTTGTTGCGGCGTCAGTCTTTCCATGATCATTTGCCAATGCTCACTGATATGAAATGACAAAACAACATGTCATCAAAACAAAACAAATGACAGCTATCCCTATCGAAAGTTCTATCACTCTTAAAAAATCACCCTTTATTAGTGGTAAAAGTTCATGATTTACCAAGTTTTCTTGTTTGTGCGGTAATAAAAAATAGACTGTCCGAGCAACTGAATCTTCCTATTGGATTCATAACTGCAGACAATTTATGCTCTAAAAGATCCCGATTAACGGTATATCTATATAGGTCTGAGATTAGGGATTTCTTCCTATTTTAGGTGATCTGCGAGCAAGTAGATTAATACGGCATTTCTGAGGGCCCACAGGTTAAGTTGCCAGGGCCCCTTTGATTGAGGCAGTACGCCCATGCTTATTATCGCAGAGATTGTCTTAAGATATGTTACTGGGAACCCACTTTACCACCTTCCACATGAAAATAAATAAATAAAACAGTCGTGAAGTTATTTGTGGTGTCCACTGATTCATAAATTACAGTAACTCTGTTGATAACGTATTCTAAGTTCACCGATCGGGCGTTTCTATTTAGTGCTCACCTCAGTGAATTTCGAGTTCAAATTTTGTCATTGTTGATCTACAATTTGTCTATTTCGTACTTTAAAAAAATAACCGACAGTATGTGTTGAATTTCTGAAATTATATAAAATTTCAGGAGCGCAGAGAAAACATTCCGGGGCCTTTACACCTCGGGGCCCCCCGCATTGCGGGGGTTGCGGGGGCGGCCGATATGCTACTGGTTTCCTATTTTGTTCATTTTTGTTGCGAGGAGACATTTGTAGGCTACAAAGTTTATATTGGAACATTTGATTGATTTGCTTTATTTTACTTCTCTCCTTGTGCCACTTTTGGCTAATTTGCGAAGATGGGGATGAGTGATGATATGATGAATGGACACTCAAAAACATGCATGCCCAGGCCGGTGTAACGGGGAATTTGGACTCCGTAGAAAAGTGACTGTACAGTCAATTTTCTACGAAGTCCAAATTCCCCGTTTTCGTGACAGGGAATTTGGACTCCGTAGAAAAATGACTGTACAGTCAATTTTCTACACAGAAAAATGACTGCCCTTTTCAGTTCCCGTCAATTAAGCAGGGGGTAAAATATCCCCGTAGAAAAATGACTGCCTGTCAATTCCCACTTAAAAGAGGGGGTACAAATTCCCCGTAGAAAAGTGACTGCCCAATTAAATCCTGCTTATATTAGGAGGGGGTACAATTTCCCCGTAGAAAAGTGACTGCCCCCTTAAATCCTGCTTATATTAGGAGGGGGTAAAATTTCTCCGTAGAAAAGTGACTGCCCGTTAAAATCCTGCTTATATTAGGAGGGGGTATAATTTCCCCGTAGAAAAGTGACTGCCCTATTAAATCCTGCTAATATTAGAAGGGGGTACAATTTCCCCGTAGAAAAGTGACTTCCCCCTTATATCCAGCTTATATTAGGAGGGGGTACAAATTCCCCGTAGAAAAGTGACTGCCCCCTTAAATCCTGCTTATATTAGGAGGGGGTATAATTTCTCCGTAGAAAAGTGACTGCCCTATTTATTCCTGCTTATATTAGGAGGGGGTATAATTTCCCCGTAGAAAAGTGACTGCCCTATTAAATCCTGCTTACATTAGGAGGGGGTATAATTTCCCCGTAGAAAAGTGACTGCCCTATTAAATCCTGCTAATATGAGAAGGGGGGTACAATTTCCCCGTAGAAAAGTGAGTGCCCCCTTATATCCAGCTTATATTAGGAGGGGGTACAAATTCCCCGTAGAAAAGTGACTGCCCCCTTAAATCCTGCTTATATTAGGAGGGGATATAATTTCCCCGTAGAAAAGTGACTGCCCGTTAAAATCCTGCTTATATTAGGAGGGGGTATAATTTCCCCGTAGAAAAGTGACTGCCCTATTAAATCCTGCTAATATTAGAAGGGGGTACAATTTCCCCGTAGAAAAGTGACTGCCCCCTTATATCCAGCTTATATTAAGAGGGGGTACAAATTCCCCGTAGAAAAGTGACTGCCCCCTTAAATCCTGCTTATATTAGGAGGGGGTATAATTTCCCCGTAGAAAAGTGACTGCCCGTTAAAATCCTGCTTATATTAGGAGGGGGTATAATTTCCCCGTAGAAAGGTGACTGCCCCCTTAAATCCTGCTTACATTAGGTGGGGGTATAATTTCCCCGTAGAAAAGTGACTGCCCTAATAAATCCTGCTAATATTAGAAGGGGGTACAATTTTCCGGTAGAAAAGTGACTGCCCCCTTATATCCTGCTTATATTAGGAGGGGGTACAAATTCCCCGTAGAAAAGTGACTGCCCCCTTTATTCCTGCTTATATTAGGAGGGGGTATAATTTCCCGTAGAAAAGTGACTGCCCCTTTAAATCCTGCTTATATTAGGAGGGGGTATAATTTCCCCGTAGAAAAGTGACTGCCCTATTAAATCCTACTAATATGAGAAGGGGGTACAATTTCCCCGTAGAAAAGTGACTGCCCCCTTATATCCTGCTTATATTAGGAGGTGGTATAATTTCCCCGTAGAAAAGTGACTGCCCGTTAAAATCCTGCTTATATTAGGAGGGGGTATAATTTCCCCGTAGAAAAGTGACTGCCCTATTAAATCCTGCTAATATTAGAAGGGGGTACAATTTCCCCGTAGAAAAGTGACTGCCCCCTTATATCCAGCTTATATTAGGAGGGGGTACAAATTCCCCGTAGAAAAGTGACTGCCCCCTTAAATCCTGCTTATATTAGGAGGGGGTATAATTTCCCCGTAGAAAAGTGACTGTCCGTTAAAATCCTGCTTATATTAGGAGGGGGTATAATTTCCCCGTAGAAAAGTGACTGCCCTATTAAATCCTGCTTACATTAGGAGGGGGTATAATTTCCCCGTAGAAAAGTGACTGCCCTATTAAATCCTGCTCATATGAGAAGGGGGTACAATTTCCCCGTAGAAAAGTGAGTGCCCCCTTATATCCAGCTCATATTAGGAGGGGGTACAAATTCCCCGTAGAAAAGTGAGTGCCCCCTTAAATCCTGCTTATATTAGGAGGGGGTATAATTTCCCCGTAGAAAAGTGACTGCCCTATTAAATCCTGCTTACATTAGGAGGGGGTATAATTTCCCCGTAGAAAAGTGACTGCCCTATTAAATCCTACTAATATGAGAAGGGGGTACAATTTCCCCGTAGAAAAGTGACTGCCCCCTTATATCCTGCTTATATTAGGAGGTGGTATAATTTCCCCGTAGAAAAGTGACTGCCCGTTAAAATCCTGCTTATATTAAGAGGGGGTACAAATTCCCCGTAGAAAAGTGACTGCCCCCTTAAATCCTGCTTATATTAGGAGGGGGTATAATTTCCCCGTAGAAAAGTGACTGCCCGTTAAAATCCTGCTTATATTAGGAGGGGGTATAATTTCCCCGTAGAAAGGTGACTGCCCCCTTAAATCCTGCTTACATTAGGTGGGGGTATAATTTCCCCGTAGAAAAGTGACTGCCCTAATAAATCCTGCTAATATTAGAAGGGGGTACAATTTTCCGGTAGAAAAGTGACTGCCCCCTTATATCCTGCTTATATTAGGAGGGGGTACAAATTCCCCGTAGAAAAGTGACTGCCCCCTTTATTCCTGCTTATATTAGGAGGGGGTATAATTTCCCGTAGAAAAGTGACTGCCCCTTTAAATCCTGCTTATATTAGGAGGGGGTATAATTTCCCCGTAGAAAAGTGACTGCCCTATTAAATCCTACTAATATGAGAAGGGGGTACAATTTCCCCGTAGAAAAGTGACTGCCCCCTTATATCCAGCTTATATTAGGAGGGGGTACAAATTCCCCGTAGAAAAGTGACTGCCCCCTTAAATCCTGCTTATATTAGGAGGGGATATAATTTCCCCGTAGAAAAGTGACTGCCCGTTAAAATCCTGCTTATATTAGGAGGGGGTATAATTTCCCCGTAGAAAAGTGACTGCCCTATTAAATCCTGCTAATATTAGAAGGGGGTACAATTTCCCCCTAGAAAAGTGACTGCCCCCTTATATCCAGCTTATATTAAGAGGGGGTACAAATTCCCCGTAGAAAAGTGACTGCCCCCTTAAATCCTGCTTATATTAGGAGGGGGTATAATTTCCCCGTAGAAAAGTGACTGCCCGTTAAAATCCTGCTTATATTAGGAGGGGGTATAATTTCCCCGTAGAAAGGTGACTGCCCCCTTAAATCCTGCTTACATTAGGTGGGGGTATAATTTCCCCGTAGAAAAGTGACTGCCCTAATAAATCCTGCTAATATTAGAAGGGGGTACAATTTTCCGGTAGAAAAGTGACTGCCCCCTTATATCCTGCTTATATTAGGAGGGGGTACAAATTCCCCGTAGAAAAGTGACTGCCCCCTTTATTCCTGCTTATATTAGAAGGGGGTATAATTTCCCGTAGAAAAGTGACTGCCCCTTTAAATCCTGCTTATATTAGGAGGGGGTATAATTTCCCCGTAGAAAAGTGACTGCCCTATTAAGTCCTACTAATATGAGAAGGGGGTACAATTTCCCCGTAGAAAAGTGACTGCCCCCTTATATCCTGCTTATATTAGGAGGTGGTATAATTTCCCGTAGAAAAGTGACTGCCCGTTAAAATCCTGCTTATATTAAGAGGGGGTACAAATTCCCCGTAGAAACGTGACTGCCCCCTTAAATCCTGCTTATATTAGGAGGGGGTATAATTTCCCCGTAGAAAAGTGAGTGCCCCCTTAAATCCTGCTTATATTAGGAGGGGGTATAATTTCCCCGTAGAAAAGTGACTGCCCTATTAAATCCTGCTTACATTAGGAGGGGGTATAATTTCCCCGTAGAAAAGTGACTGCCCTATTAAATCCTACTAATATGAGAAGGGGGTACAATTTCCCCGTAGAAAAGTGACTGCCCCCTTATATCCTGCTTATATTAGGAGGTGGTATAATTTCCCCGTAGAAAAGTGACTGCCCGTTAAAATCCTGCTTATATTAAGAGGGGGTACAAATTCCCCGTAGAAAAGTGACTGCCCCCTTTATTCCTGCTTATATTAGGAGGGGGTATAATTTCCCCGTAGAAAAGTGAGTGCCCCCTTAAATCCTGCTTATATTAGGAGGGGGTATAATTTCCCCGTAGAAAAGTGACTGCCCTATTAAATCCTGCTTACATTAGGAGGGGGTATAATTTCCCCGTAGAAAAGTGACTGCCCTATTAAATCCTACTAATATGAGAAGGGGGTACAATTTCCCCGTAGAAAAGTGACTGCCCCCTTATATCCTGCTTATATTAGGAGGTGGTATAATTTCCCCGTAGAAAAGTGACTGCCCGTTAAAATCCTGCTTATATTAAGAGGGGGTACAAATTCCCCGTAGAAAAGTGACTGCCCCCTTAAATCCTGCTTATATTAGGAGGGGGTATAATTTCCCCGTAGAAAAGTGACTGCCCGTTAAAATCCTGCTTATATTAGGAGGGGGTATAATTTCCCCGTAGAAAGGTGACTGCCCCCTTAAATCCTGCTTACATTAGGTGGGGGTATAATTTCCCCGTAGAAAAGTGACTGCCCTAATAAATCCTGCTAATATTAGAAGGGGGTACAATTTTCCGGTAGAAAAGTGACTGCCCCCTTATATCCTGCTTATATTAGGAGGGGGTACAAATTCCCCGTAGAAAAGTGACTGCCCCCTTTATTCCTGCTTATATTAGGAGGGGGTATAATTTCCCGTAGAAAAGTGACTGCCCCTTTAAATCCTGCTTATATTAGGAGGGGGTATAATTTCCCCGTAGAAAAGTGACTGCCCTATTAAATCCTACTAATATGAGAAGGGGGTACAATTTCCCCGTAGAAAAGTGACTGCCCCCTTATATCCTGCTTATATTAGGAGGTGGTATAATTTCCCCGTAGAAAAGTGACTGCCCGTTAAAATCCTGCTTATATTAGGAGGGGGTATAATTTCCCCGTAGAAAAGTGACTGCCCTATTAAATCCTGCTAATATTAGAAGGGGGTACAATTTCCCCGTAGAAAAGTGACTGCCCCCTTATATCCAGCTTATATTAGGAGGGGGTACAAATTCCCCGTAGAAAAGTGACTGCCCCCTTAAATCCTGCTTATATTAGGAGGGGGTATAATTTCCCCGTAGAAAAGTGACTGTCCGTTAAAATCCTGCTTATATTAGGAGGGGGTATAATTTCCCCGTAGAAAAGTGACTGCCCTATTAAATCCTGCTTACATTAGGAGGGGGTATAATTTCCCCGTAGAAAAGTGACTGCCCTATTAAATCCTGCTAATATGAGAAGGGGGTACAATTTCCCCGTAGAAAAGTGAGTGCCCCCTTATATCCAGCTCATATTAGGAGGGGGTACAAATTCCCCGTAGAAAAGTGAGTGCCCCCTTAAATCCTGCTTATATTAGGAGGGGGTATAATTTCCCCGTAGAAAAGTGACTGCCCTATTAAATCCTGCTTACATTAGGAGGGGGTATAATTTCCCCGTAGAAAAGTGACTGCCCTATTAAATCCTACTAATATGAGAAGGGGGTACAATTTCCCCGTAGAAAAGTGACTGCCCCCTTATATCCTGCTTATATTAGGAGGTGGTATAATTTCCCCGTAGAAAAGTGACTGCCCGTTAAAATCCTGCTTATATTAGGAGGGGGTATAATTTCCCCGTAGAAAAGTGACTGCCCTATTAAATCCTGCTAATATTAGAAGGGGGTACAATTTCCCCGTAGAAAAGTGACTGCCCCCTTATATCCAGCTTATATTAGGAGGGGGTACAAATTCCCCGTAGAAAAGTGACTGCCCCCTTAAATCCTGCTTATATTAGGAGGGGGTATAATTTCCCCGTAGAAAAGTGACTGTCCGTTAAAATCCTGCTTATATTAGGAGGGGGTATAATTTCCCCGTAGAAAAGTGACTGCCCTATTAAATCCTGCTTACATTAGGAGGGGGTATAATTTCCCCGTAGAAAAGTGACTGCCCTATTAAATCCTGCTAATATGAGAAGGGGGTACAATTTCCCCGTAGAAAAGTGAGTGCCCCCTTATATCCAGCTCATATTAGGAGGGGGTACAAATTCCCCGTAGAAAAGTGACTGCCCCCTTAAATCCTGCTTATATTAGGAGGGGGTATAATTTCCCCGTAGAAAAGTGACTGCCCGTTAAAATCCTGCTTATATTAGGAGGGGGTATAATTTCCCCGTAGAAAAGTGACTGCCCTATTAAATCCTGCTAATATTAGAAGGGGGTACAATTTCTTCGTAGAAAAGTGACTGCCCCCTTATATCCAGCTTATATTAGGAGGGGGTACAAATTCCCCGTAGAAAAGTGACTGCCCCCTTAAATCCTGCTTATATTAGGAGGGGGTATAATTTCCCCGTAGAAAAGTGACTGCCCGTTAAAATCCTGCTTATATTAGGAGGGGGTATAATTTCCCCGTAGAAAAGTGACTGCCCCCTTAAATCCTGCTTACATTAGGTGGGGGTATAATTTCCCCGTAGAAAAGTGACTGCCCTATTAAATCCTGCTAATATTAGAAGGGGGTACAATTTACCCGTAGAAAAGTGACTGCCCCCTTATATCCTGCTTATATTAGGAGGGGGTACAAATTCCCCGTAGAAAAGTGACTGCCCCCTTTATTCCTGCTTATATTAGGAGGGGGTATAATTTCCCCGTAGAAAAGTGACTGCCCCTTTAAATCCTGCTTATATTAGGAGGGGATATAATTTCCCCGTAGTAAAGTGACTGTCCTATTAAATCCTGCTAATATGAGAAGGGGGTACAATTTCCCCGTAGAAAAGTGACTGCCCTATTAAATCCTGCTAATATTAGAAGGGGGTACAATTTCCCCGTAGAAAAGTGACTGCCCCCTTATATCCAGCTTATATTAGGAGGGGGTACAAATTCCCCGTAGAAAAGTGACTGCCCCTTAAATCCTGCTTATATTAGGAGGGGGTATAATTTCCCCGTAGAAAAGTGACTGCCCGTTAAAATCCTGCTTATATTAGGAGGGGGTATAATTTCCCCGTAGAAAGGTGACTGCCCCCTTAAATCCTGCTTACATTAGGTGGGGGTATAATTTCCCCGTAGAAAAGTGACTGCCCTAATAAATCCTGCTAATATTAGAAGGGGGTACAATTTTCCGGTAGAAAAGTGACTGCCCCCTTATATCCTGCTTATATTAGGAGGGGGTACAAATTCCCCGTAGAAAAGTGACTGCCCCCTTTATTCCTGCTTATATTAGGAGGGGGTATAATTTCCCGTAGAAAAGTGACTGTCCCTTTAAATCCTGCTTATATTAGGAGGGGGTATAATTTCCCCGTAGAAAAGTGACTGCCCGTTAAAATCCTGCTTATATTAGGAGGGGGTATAATTTCCCCGTAGAAAAGTGACTGCCCTATTAAATCCTGCTAATATTAGAAGGGGGTACAATTTCCCCGTAGAAAAGTGACTGCCCCCTTATATCCAGCTTATATTAGGAGGGGGTATAATTTCCCCGTAGAAAAGTGACTGCCCTATTAAATCCTGCTTACATTAGGAGGGGGTATAATTTCCCCGTAGAAAAGTGACTGCCCTATTAAATCCTGCTAATATGAGAAGGGGGTACAATTTCCCCGTAGAAAAGTGAGTGCCCCCTTATATCCAGCTCATATTAGGAGGGGGTACAAATTCCCCGTAGAAAAGTGACTGCCCCCTTAAATCCTGCTTATATTAGGAGGGGGTATAATTTCCCCGTAGAAAAGTGACTGCCCGTTAAAATCCTGCTTATATTAGGAGGGGGTATAATTTCCCCGTAGAAAAGTGACTGCCCTATTAAATCCTGCTAATATTAGAAGGGGGTACAATTTCTTCGTAGAAAAGTGACTGCCCCCTTATATCCAGCTTATATTAGGAGGGGGTACAAATTCCCCGTAGAAAAGTGACTGCCCCCTTAAATCCTGCTTATATTAGGAGGGGGTATAATTTCCCCGTAGAAAAGTGACTGCCCGTTAAAATCCTGCTTATATTAGGAGGGGGTATAATTTCCCCGTAGAAAAGTGACTGCCCCCTTAAATCCTGCTTACATTAGGTGGGGGTATAATTTCCCCGTAGAAAAGTGACTGCCCTATTAAATCCTGCTAATATTAGAAGGGGGTACAATTTACCCGTAGAAAAGTGACTGCCCCCTTATATCCTGCTTATATTAGGAGGGGGTACAAATTCCCCGTAGAAAAGTGACTGCCCCCTTTATTCCTGCTTATATTAGGAGGGGGTATAATTTCCCCGTAGAAAAGTGACTGCCCCTTTAAATCCTGCTTATATTAGGAGGGGATATAATTTCCCCGTAGTAAAGTGACTGTCCTATTAAATCCTGCTAATATGAGAAGGGGGTACAATTTCCCCGTAGAAAAGTGACTGCCCTATTAAATCCTGCTAATATGAGAAGGGGGTACAATTTCCCCGTAGAAAAGTGACTGCCCCCTTATATCCTGCTTATATTAGGAGGGGGTACAAATTCCCCGTAGAAAAGTGACTGCCCCCTTAAATCCTGCTTATATTAGGAGGGGGTATAATTTCCCCGTAGAAAAGTGACTGCCCGTTAAAATCCTGCTTATATTAGGAGGGGGTATAATTTCCCCGTAGAAAAGTGACTGCCCGTTAAAATCCTGCTTATATTAGGTGGGGGTATAATTTCCCCGTAGCAAAGTGACTGCCCTATTAAATCCTGCTAATATGAGAAGGGGGTACAATTTCCCCGTAGAAAAGTGACTGCCCCCTTATATCCTGCTTATATTAGGAGGGGGTACAAATTCCCCGTAGAAAAGTGACTGCCCCCTTAAATCCTGCTTATATTAGGAGGGGGTATAATTTCCCCGTAGAAAAGTGACTGCCCGTTAAAATCCTGCTTATATTAGGAGGGGGTATAATTTCCCCGTAGAAAAGTGACTGCCCGTTAAAATCCTGCTTATATTAGGTGGGGGTATAATTTCCCCGTAGCAAAGTGACTGCCCTATTAAATCCTGCTAATATTAGAAGGGGGTACAATTTTCCCGTAGAAAAGTGACTGCCCCCTTATATCCAGCTTATATTAGGAGGGGGTACAAATTCCCCGTAGAAAAGTGACTGCCCCCTTAAATCCTGCTTATATTAGGAGGGGGTATAATTTCCCCGTAGAAAAGTGACTGCCCGTTAAAATCCTGCTTATATTAGGAGGGGGTATAATTTCCCCGTAGAAAAGTGACTGCCCTATTAAATCCTGCTAATATTAGAAGGGGGTACAATTTCCCCGTAGAAAAGTGACTGCCCCCTTATATCCAGCTTATATTAGGAGGGGGTACAAATTCCCCGTAGAAAAGTGAATGCCCCCTTAAATCCTGCTTATATTAGGAGGGGGTATAATTTCCCCGTAGAAAAGTGACTGCCCTACCCGTCAGCTAGCAGTTCAGTGTGGAACTCATCCTTCTGTACGTGTAATTGTGAAATAGAGTTGTGGTTATGTTCGCTGTGGCTTGTGACTATCCGTTGAAAGTTTATATGCTGCATAAAACATTGATTACTACAATCCTCTGATCACATTAACTAAATATAAAGTATATTTTCTTTCAAGCTAGTAAATATCTATGTCAAACGTGATTAATTAAGGCAGACGTCCCATTAACTTGAGCCGACCAGCTGAGGCATTGCCACAAAAATCCACACTTTCAAGGAAAAGGCAGCTGAATCGGCCACGATAGAACAGAGAGAAAGCAAAATGGAGACGTAATAGCGGATGCCAATAAGTACCCGATAAAACAAAGAGTACGGGACATTCTGTTAGTTTAAGACATTCCTTCGCTTGTTCCAAGAAATGTACGACAAAATGCTGAGAGAGTATGTAATATCTGCATTCATCTTGAGACCTGGGTGATTTTAATGAACAGAATGCTAAGCTTATGGCTGCCTGGAAATGATGCCAAAGAAAAGCAAGTGTCATAGAAAGATGGAGAACAAACAATCAACAAGATCAGTAAACTTTTCGTATTATCTACAAGTTCATGACCTTAAACTTTTCAATCCGTAAAGAGGTTATTTTGACTGTCCATGATTTGCAGAACTATGCGCAAGAGATAAATTTTCAACACCCAATGAAGGAAACTTTAACAATACCAAAACAGGAAGAGAGGGATATACTTGTTAATCATGGACATAATTTCCCCGAAAAAGCTGTACATGATTTATTAATGCCATCTCAAAATACACGTGTAATTCAGAACTGTCCCCAGAGGAAATACCTGAAAAAAGAGCAAGGAATTACATTGAAAAGGCTGACTTTGGGCTAAAGTGAATCATGGATTTAACCACTTCGCCAAAGGAAAATCCACACCATAGCAATAGATATGCAGAACGCATTTCCAAATCCAAAATCAAGTGCTCATTCTGCATTTTACGAAAGAACACTTTGGACATACAACGACGGCATACATGACTGTGGATTGAGACTGTCGTAGAACTGCCTTGAAAGAAGTTTGCAACAAGCTAGTTCCATGTGTAATGTTTGTAAGTTACTTGTATATATCGTGCATCATTCTACACATGATACATAAACAACTTGTAAAGAATGCATGGTACCAACGTGCTCATCTTTCGAGGAAATTAATGTAGCCCTTACTGTACCTCCCTATCATATCGCACAGCTTTTCTGTAGAATATAGTCATAAGCCAAATTCGAGGTTTTCTCCAAGTTATTAGGTTAGAAACTACAGGAAGACATGGGCATTCAGGTTTACTGATTTTATGCATCATTAATAACATATTAAGGTTTACATTCACCTCAATCCCGTGTCCATAAATTACGATGCTGATTTAGCATTAAAATCACCCAGGTCTCAAGATGAATGCAGATATTACATACTCTCTCAGCATTTTGTCGTACATTTCTTGGAACAAGCGAAGGAATGTCTTAAACTAACAGAATGTCCCGTACTCTTTGTTTTATCGGGTACTTATTGGCATCCGCTATTACGTCTCCATTTTGCTTTCTCTCTGTTCTATCGTGGGCGATTCAGCTGCCTTTTCCTTGAAAGTGTGGATTTTTGTGGCAATGCTTCAGCTGGTCGGCTCAAGTTAATGGGACGTCTGCCTTAATTAATCACGTTTGACATAGATATTTACTAGCTTGAAAGAAAATATACTTTATATTTAGTTAATGTGATCAGAGGATTGTAATAATCAATGTTTTATGCAGCATATAAACTTTCAACGGATAGTCACAAGCCACAGCGAACATAACCACAACTCTATTTCACAATTACACGTACAGAAGGATGAGTTCCACACTGAACTGCTAGCTGACGGGTGCCAGAAATTTCCACTATTACTATCAAAAAGATGTGACTCGTCACTTCCTTCATTATTGTCTCCAAAATCCATGTTTTCTAACGGTGCATGTACAGCCTACGTAGCGGGAAAGTGTGGCTTATGACTATATCACTACACAGATGACCACCTGGTTGGAGAGCCAAAAACTTCACTGATGTACATATTATACTGCCATTCGAAAAGAAAAATGACAATGTCTCGCACTTTTTGGACAGTGGGTTGCTTATTGTGCATGATGGTATGTTCAACAACAACAACATAAAAATCAAACATGTGGCTTAAGAATATCATCCACTGACTCCTTCATGTGTTAAACATGGTGAATAATATGTAATAGGTTAGTTGCAAACCACAACGAAATTATAAATGTCTGTATTTGATAAAGTTTTTGTATAAATTGAAATACATCACATATTATATTAAAATGCACTACAGCATTATTGAAATACATATTTAGTGAAAAGTGATAAATCATAATTCTCATGCTATATGCATTGTATATTATTCTTTTGTTCAATTTTTTTGAAGTTAAAACAATTGTTTTATTTGACTTGTGTACTCCTGGTGTTTCTGAATCGTATTGATTCTGATCCAAATGTTACAATTAAAACTATAGTCTGTGCGTAGATGTATCTTGTTATTTGTTCCTATGAAAATATGATTAGTGTGTACATAAATATGTTGGTGTGTGTAAGTATGTTTATATGTAATATATGTTTCTGTGTAACAAAATTATGATTTATCAACCTCATAACACGAATAACGTGTGTATTCGATTATTTTAAAAATTGATCAAAGGTTCTATCATAAAATGCATCAATGTAATTTTTAAATTCGAGAGTTACTACGGATATGTGGAAGCAACCACTTTCAATTATATTTTACAAGTTATAAAATATTTCCATGTTAAAATATCGCTTCTACGGGCTCTCGTCGTGCTTTTCAAATAAATATAATTACCACAAGGGACAAAGTGTTTTACTTTTTGTTAGTTATGCATAGATTATATAAGAAGTATTTTTATGATGAGAAACCTATATATTTGTGACAGTACACACACACATTGTGTACAAATTTGTTGTCCAAAATGTTTCAAGAAAATGCAATTCAAATGTCTTGATTGATGGATTGATTGAGTTAGCGTTTTAATTTATGCACACTAAGTCTAATCAAGAATGGACCCACAGTTTAAAGTTGGATCCGAATTACTATGTGCCTCCACCGGGTATTGAACCCAGGACACCTTTATCACCCTACTCAAATGGTAGACTCATTCAAATATTTTGATGAACATTCAAATGAGAAAGTTGTACGTAATAATTAAGTCAATGATGAGCCAGATACCAGAGTTATAAAGGCATTATACGACAATATAGTACATCTAATTTCCCTACTGTTTTGTGAAGTAAATTAAGTAAGCAGCAACTTTTCTCCGTAGCATTTTGTATGCAATTTCTCATGTAAGAACTAATTATTAGAACAGTAACTTTTCTAGGGAGAAATTTGTACCCCCTCCATATATATTAAAGATAAAAGGGGCAGTCACTTTTCTACGGGGAAATTGTACCCCCTTCTAATATTAGCAGGATTTAATGGGGCAGTCACTTTTCTACGGGGAAATTATACCCCCTCCTAATATAAGCAGGATTTAAGGGGGCAGTCACTTTTCTACGGGGAAATTGTACCCCTGATAATATAAGCAGGATTTAAGGGGGCAGTCACTTTTCTACGGGGAAATTATACCCCCTCCTAATATAAGCAGAATTTAAGGAGGCAGTTACTTTTCTACGGGGAATTTGTACCCCCTCCTAATATTAGCAGGATTTAAGGGGCAGTCACTTTATACGGGGAAATTGTACCCCCCCCTAATAATTGCAGGATTTAAGGGGGCAGTCACTTTTCTACGGGGAAATTGTACCCCCTCCTAATATAAGCAGGATTTAAGGGGGCAGTCACTTTTCTACGGTAAAATTATACCCCCTCCTAATATAAGCAGGATTTAAAGGAGCAGTCACTTTTCACCGGGGAAATTATACCCCCTCCTAATATAAGCAGGATTTAAGGGGGCAGTCACTTTTCTACGGGGAAATTATACCCCCTCCTAATATAAGCAGAATATAAGGGGGCAGTCACTTTTCTACGGGGAAATTATACCCCCTCCTAATATAAGCAGGATTTAAGGGGGCAGTCACTTTTCAACGGGGAAATTATACCCCCTCCTAATATAAGCAGCATATAAGGGGGCAGTCACTTTTGTACGGGGAAATTATACCCCCTCCTAATATAAGCAGGATTTAAGGGGGCAGTCACTTTTCTACGGGGAAACTATACCCCCTCCTAATATAAGCAGGATTTAAGGGGGCAGTCACTTTTCTACGGGGAAATTATACCCCCTCCTAATATAAGCAGGATTTAAGGGGGCAGTCACTTTTCTACGGGGAAATTGTACCCCCTTCTCATATTATCAGGATTTAATAGGGCAGTCACTTTTCTACGGGGAAATTGTACCCCCTTCTCATATTAGCAGGATTTAATAGGGCAGTCACTTTTCAACGGGGAAATTATACTCCCTCCTAATATAAGCAGGATTTAAAGGGGCAGTCACTTTTCTACGGGGAAATTATACCCCCTCCTAATATAAGCAGGAATAAATAGGGCAGTCACTTTTCTACGGGGAATTTGTACCCCCTCCTAATATAAGCAGGATATAAGGGGGCAGTCACTTTTCTACGGGGAAATTGTACCCCCTTCTAATATTAGCAGGATTTAATAGGGCAGTCACCATTCTATTGGGAAATTATACCCCCTCCTAATATAAGCAGGATTTAAGGGGGCAGTCACTTTTCTACGGGGAATTTGTACCCCCTCCTAATATAAGCTGGATATAAGGGGGCAGTCAATTTTCTACGGGGAAATTGTACCCCCTTCTAATATTAGCAGGATTTAATAGGGCAGTCACTTTTCTACGGGGAAATTGTACCCCCTCCTAATATAAGCAGGATATAAGGGGGCAGTCACATTTCTACGGGGAAATTGTACCCCCTCCTAATATAAGCAGTATTTAAGGGGGTCAGTCACTTTTCTACGGGAAATTTGTACCCCCTCCTAATATAAGCAGGATATAAGGGGGCACTCACTTTTCTACGGGGAAATTATACCCCCTCCTAATATAAGCAGGATTTAAAGGGGCAGTCAATTTTCTACGGGGAAAATATACCCCCTCCTAATATAAGCAGGAAATAAGGGGGCAGTCACTTTTCTACGGGGAATTTGTACCCCCTCCTAATATAAGCAGGATATAAGGGGGCACTCACTTTTCTACGGGGAATTTGTACCCCCTTCTCATATTAGCAGGATTTAATAGGGCAGTCACTTTTCTACGGGGAAATTGTACCCCTTTCTCATATTAGCAGGATTTAAGGGGGCAGTCACTTTTCTACGGGGAAATTATACCCCCTCCTAATATAAGCAGGATTTAAAGGGGCAGTCACTTTTCTACGGGGAAATTGTACCCCCTTCTCATATTAGCAGGATTTAATAGGGCAGTCACTTTTCTACGGGGAAATTATACCCCCTCCTAATATAAGCAGGATTTAATGGGGCAGTCACTTTTCTACGGGGAATTTGTACCCCCTCCTAATGTAAGCAGGATATAAGGGGGCAGTCACTTTTCTACGGGGAAATTGTACCCCCTTCTAATATTAGCAGGATTTAATAGGGCAGTCACTTTTCTACGGGGAAATTGTACCCCCTTCTCATATTAGCAGGATTTAATAGGGCAGTCACTTTTCTACGGGGAAATTGTACCCCCTTCTCATATTAGCAGGATATAAAAGGGCAGTCACTTTTCTACGAGGAAATTGTACCCCCTCCTAATATAAGCAGGATTTAATAGGGCAGTCACTTTTCTACGGGAAATTGTACCCCCTCCAAATATAAGCAGGGTTTAAGGGGGCAGTCACTTTTCTACGGGGAATTTGTACCCCCTCCTAATATAAGCAGGATATAAGGGGGCAGTCACTTTTCTACGGGGAAATAGTACCCCCTTCTCATATTAGCAGGATTTAATAGGGCAGTCACTTTTCTACGGGGAAATTATACCCCCTCCTAATATAAGCAGGATTTTAAGGGGCAGTCACTTTTCTACGGGGAAATTATACCCCCTCCTAATATAAGCAGGATTTAAGGGGGCAGTCACTTTTCTACGGGGAATTTGTACCCCCTCCTAATATAAGCTGGATATAAGGGGGCAGTCACTTTTCTACGGGGAAATTGTACCCCCTTCTAATATTAGCAGGATTTAATAGGGCAGTCACCTTTCTATTGGGAAATTATACCCCCTCCTAATGTAAGCAGGATTTAAGGGGGCAGTCACTTTTCTACGGGGAAATTTTACCCCCTCCTAATATAAGCAGAATTTAAGGGGGCAGTCACTTTTCTACGAGGAATTTGTACCCCCTCCTAATATAAACAGGATATAAGGGGGCAGTCACTTTTCTACGGGGAAATTATACCCCCTCCAAATATAAGCAAGATTTAAAGGGGCAGTCAATTTTCTACGGGGAAATTATACCCCCTCCTAATATAAGCAGGATTTAAGGGGGCAGTCACTTTTCTACGGGGAATTTGTACCCCCTCCTAATATAAGCAGGATATAAGGGGGCACTCACTTTTCTACGGGGAAATTGTACCCCCTTCTCATATTAGCAGGATTTAATAGGGCAGTCACTTTTCTACGGGGAAATTGTACCCCCTTCTCATATTAGCAGGATTTAATGGGGCAGTCACTTCTCTACGGGGAAATTATACCCCCTCCTAATATAAGCAGGATTTAAAGGGGCAGTCACTTTTCTACGGGGAAATTGTACCCCCTTCTCATATTAGCAGGATTTAATAGGGCAGTCACTTTTCTACGGGTAATTTGTACCCCCTCCTAATATAAGCAGGATTTAAGGGGGCAGTCACTTTTCTACGGGGTATTTGTACCCCCTCCTAATATAAGCAGGATATAAGTGGCAGTCACTTTTCTACGGGGAAATTGTACCCCCTTCTAATATTAGCAGGATTTAATAGGGCAGTCACTTTTCTACGGGGAAATTGTACCCCCTTCTCATATTAGCAGGATTTAATAGGGCAGTCACTTTTCTACGGGGAAATTATACCCCCTCCTAATATAAGCAGGATTTAATAGGGCAGTCACTTTTCTACGGGGAATTTGTACCCCCTCCTAATATAAGCAGGATATAAGGGGGCAGTCACTTTTCTACGGGGAAATTGTACCCCCTTCTAATATTAGCAGGATTTAATAGGGCAGTCACTTTTCTACGGGGAAATTATACCCCCTCCTAATGTAAGCAGGATTTAAGGGGGCAGTCACTTTTCTACGGGGAAATTATACCCCCTCCTAATATAAGCAGGAATAAATAGGGCAGTCACTTTTCTACGGGGAAATTATACCCCCTCCTAATATAAGCAGGATTTAAGGGGGCAGTCACTTTTCTACGGGGAATTTGTACCCCCTCCTAATATAAGCTGGATATAAGGGGGCAGTCACTTTTCTACGGGGAAATTGTACCCCCTTCTAATATAAGCAGGATTTAATTGGGCAGTCACTTTTCTACGGGGAATTTGTACCCCCTCTTTTAAGTGGGAATTGACAGGCAGTCATTTTTCTACGGGGATATTTTACCCCCTGCTTAATTGACGGGATCTGAAAAGGGCAGTCATTTTTCTCTGTAGAAAATTGACTGTACAGTCATTTTTCTACGGAGTCCAGATTCCCCGTCACGATAACGGGGAATTTGGACTGCGTAGAAAATTGACTGTAGAGTCGCTTTTCTACGGAGTCCAAATTCCCCGTTACACCGGGATTCGAACCAGGGACCCCTGGCGTGGTAGCGCGATGTGCTAACCACCCCGTCACGGGGGCCGTTTGTCTTGGCACAGTTTAAAAGTTCATAATCTCTTATCTTCTCGTATAATATATAAAAAAAAACTAAAAGTTAAAATATACACGAACAGTAATTTTGCCTGTAGTATTATTTGGATGTGAAACTTGGTCCCTTACATTAAAAGAGAAACATAAATTAAGAGTATTTGAAAATAATATCCTTGGACCTAAAAGGGATGAGGAGACAGGTGAGTGTAGAAGGTTACATAATTTAGAACTGCACAATTTGTAATCATGTCCAGATATTATTAGAATAATTAAATCAAGAAGACTTAGGTGGGAAGGACATGTGGCACGACAGGATTCTTGTTAGGAAACCTGATGGTAAGAGACCTGTAGGAAGGCCAAGATGAAGATCGAGAGATAACGTTGAGATGGACCTAAAGGAAATCAGCAAGGATGGAAAAGATGGGATTGATCTTGTCCAGGATAAGGACAGATGGAAGGTTAGTGTTGCTGCAGCCATAAACCTTCGGGTTGAAGAAGGAGAGAGAGAGAGATGGGGGGAGTTCCCGCCACTGGGAAGTCTGTCGTGTGCGTGCTGTTGTTGCCTAACGTATACTAGCGCCAATAAGTATTTCTGAAGATTCGAAAATATTGGATATCTACATCCTGAAATGCTGGCTGGCTTCACTGATGCGTTATGTGTGTTGCGCAACTCGACGGCTACAAGCGAACTTCACTACAAAATACAATTGGGTCATCTCCGTAGAAGTAGGCAACACACATAACGCACTACAATGAAGCGAGTATTCCAGGATATAGTTGTTCAATTTTATTGCCGGTGAGTGTACATGGAACATAGCAATATTTTCTGCTGTTAATTTTATACAAGAATGATTGGTTACTTCATATATTATGTATTTCAGAAAGGCGTACCTTGTTGATAATAAGAATTCAGGACAGTAATCAACACACACACACATTGAGAAAAGTTAACAAGATTTGTTTCATTTCCAGATCTCATAGCAATTCTAAGCATAACTTCATGCGACGATATGTGGGACCTGTTCAAAAATTCAGATAGTAGAGTTCTCCAGTTAGCAATTACAGGTAAGGTTTTTTTAAATTTTTGTTTATGCAGTTAAGTGTTGTAGTAATGTTTTCAAGGATGTCGTTAAGGGGCGCGCGAGGGGTCACTGATCCCATTCATTTTCTGTGCTTTACAGGAAAATTTATGTTACACTTGAGTGGTGAAAACCCTGAAAGTTAATTACTTAAAACTTTTCATGTACGTCGTAATCACAAAACTAATTACAGTATTGCATTTCTTGGAAAATTCTGATGTGGTTTGATATCCCACATGGCACCTTTGGCATTTTAAAAAATTGACCTCGATCCAATATGGTGGACTTCAAGATGGCGGCCATGTTCCGGAAGCACCCCTTACCCTGATGTACTCAGGTGAAGTTGGATCCGTCATTACCGCAACCGTTTCAGAGAGAAAAGTGTGTCCTGGGACGTTTGAATCACCCTGTATATATATATTGTATACTGGAAACTTAATATGTTAGATAGATTATGGGTATTGTATCAAAGATTCAACTATTAACTGTTTGGAGGCCTCACTCTATTTCCTCGGTAGCTACTCTGTTTTCCGAAATATCACATTTTATTGTGAATGCAACAAAATAAATTGACATGAAAAACAATGTGCGTTAAGTACTGAGCAAAATTGTTTCATTCACATACTTTACAACATAGGCCTGCGTTTTAAACATTTAGAACAAAATGTTTTAAACCTTCTGTTTTAAACATGCCAAATTCTGAATTGGAGTCAGTGGCGGTTCCTCCATGGAACAGAGGGAACAGGCTGTTGTTCCCTTCTACTTATCGCCCTTTTTAGCTATTTAAATTATCTATAATAACATAATAACAACACTTCTTTCTTCCGAAATCAAAACGCCGAAGAAAAACTTTCACCCTGACTGGAAGTTTGTTTACTTCACCTACCCTCGTCGTCCCACCCTCTGCTCTGACGCCGAGTATTTCCGACCACGCGCGAAGGTAAACGATCCTCATGGAGACACCACCCACCGCGGAATCTGAACTCTCAAGCTGTTCCCTACGAGAGACATATCGAATTCGTTTTCCTTCGAGTTTTTGCTATGTGCTAAAGCTTAATTGAGTCGTAGTGATAGTTTTGAGTGTAGTAAGTCTATAGTTTCCTAATCTCATTGCAAAATTGCGTCTGTCAGTCATAACGAACTGGAAAAATCTTCTAGAGTCTAAGCGTCTGCTAAATGCCTTGGCTAAACGCTGCGAAATAGCTTCCGAGGGAACAGCTCGCATCCACCTGTTCCATCAGCAAGACAAGCGCAGCGCAGGACAAGAAAGCGAATGTTGCGAATGTTGTATGATCGACCGGCTGAAGACGAAAGCTTTTAGTACATTGAACTTTACAGAAAAGGCAGCAGACATACACCTATCCTAACCTAATTAGAAACTAAAACGAAATCGTACACAAGGCATTTTCAAACAAGTTACTACAACTCTGTAAAATGATTAACTGGTTACTCTTCCAGTGGCAAATTTTTGTTGTCCTTGTTTGTTCTCGAGAGCGAGTTTGGAACAGTTCGGATTTTGTCACAATTTCTAGAAATCTAGCGGACGTCATGGAAAAACTCGGCCATCTGATTGCCATTAATGCATTAAGGACGCTTGAATTACAATGCTCAACTCTAGGGAAAAAAAATGTCAACTTAATCTACAAATGGAGAGATGAAACCGGTTTCGACAAAACATTTTTTTTCTGATCAATCATAAATTGCTTTTATTAATTTTTCCTTTGTTGCGCATTAACAATTTTGTTTTTAATGTTTTCTTTACATTATATCATATTTGCTTTACTATTGGCATTTTCATAATTTTAACGAGTAGTATAGTATTTGTATGTTCAAGGCCAACTCTGATTTCTTGACCAAACGACCACAAAAACCTGAAAATCTCACTTTCTCTCCACGTCCCGCGCCTGATTTATTGCGCTAACGATGTTTCACGGCGCAGAAAAGCAGTGATGAGTGAAAGATGTACTCTCATCCTCTCATCCTTTGAAGGATGAGTGCACCTTATCGTAATTTTTTCCAAGTCCGGGACCAAATGTTTATATATATATATCGTGACCTTTGTAAACCTCTCTCTCTCTCGGGAGAAACGATGTGCCACATACACACACACACGCGCGCGCGCGCGCGCGCGTATGCCTCTCATTATTTTTTCCGTATTGTGACGCAAAACAAAACAAAATAATAATTGTTGTTGTTGTTTTTTTCTTTTAGGATCCCCTGGCCCCTATATAACCTCGCCAGGGGTGCGTGGTGCCCAACCAAAAAAAAAAGTAAAAGGTTCTCTAACGGCTGCGGTTATAGATTACCACACCTCTATAGAGTTTCACGTGTTTTTTTTTTTTCTCTCAAACTTCCATGAAACTCTACAGAGGACCTCCGTAATTGCATGCAACGTGTACTAACGACTCTAGTGTTATTTTGATGTTGTAATTTTTTTTGGATATAGAGTTTTATTGTGAGATAGATAAAAAAATTATGTTTATTATAATATTTTCTTGATGAAGATGGAGAATATGTGTGTGTGTGTTACAAAATAAAGTTGCATGCTTTTTTTTTCTAGTGTGTGTGTATGTGTATATTTTTTTGATGTTCGACAGCATCTGAAACGATAAAAAAAAAAGAATTTTATTGTTAATTTTCTCGTGTAAAAAAATAACAAAATTTTTTTGGTGCAAATTTTCTGATTGTCTCGTGCTATAGTGATGAAAAAAAAAAAGATATTGTAACTGATAACTGATGAAATTGACATTGTAACTGATCTGACCTAGTGAAATTCGTATTGTGCCATTGTAACTGATTGTGTTAGTACTAAAAATTCCTTATTTGTGCAAGAAAAGATGTTAAAAACCTGTTAAAACTGCTCTGTGACCCTCTCGTTCTTCACGTCGTAGGCGAAGGACTTCTCTGCAATCAGGATGACACTGCATATAGTATCCTCGGGCAAGGCATCGTGGAACTCGCAGACGATCTTGATGTTGGTTCGATCGTTGACCACCACCTGCTTTCTCTTCGTCGTGTTGATGACGAACATGGGTCTCCGTGCTTTGAATTCGCTGGGCGTGTAATACATGTCCACGCTTCCCTCGGTCACGCGTTTGTAAGCCATGACAACCTACGCAAATTTTGTTATGAGAGGACAGAGGACACCGAGACGATGCTAACGCAAGAAATCCCAGCTCTCTATGATTATTTTTTTCGAAAGTTACGAGTGATCAAAAACATTTTTTTGGCAATTGGCCCACCCTTGATCTCCAAGAACCTCCGAAAACTTGGTACACGTACTCTGCATCACCAAACTCGACAAGAGGGTCAACGGGAAGGATATTCGCGTTATCTCTTACTGTTTTCGAGACATTTTTGCAATTTAACGCTGGACTTGGAAAATTTTCGACAGATGGAGGTCAAATTTGGTTCCATGACGACCTATGTTTATTTTGGTATGGGAGGACAGAGGACACCGAGACTCGACCGACGCACTAAACCCGACCTCTCTACGACTATTCGTTCAAAAGTTACGAGTGATCAAAGTTTTGTGAGGTGGGCTAACTTCTTACCCCTTGGCCCCAGGACCACCAAAACTTGGTACACGTATTCTCCACCTCCAAAATCGACAGGGGGGGTAGCTTCGCTACCGGAATGGGGGTGTTTTTCGATATATTTTTTCGATAACTCTTACCATTTTCGAGATATTTGCAAATTTAAGATTTTTTTAACGCTGTGGACAGAAAATTTTCGGAATATTTTTTCTTGTTCCATGACGACCTATGTTTATTTTGGTATGGGAGGACAGAGGACACCTAGACGATGCTAACGCAAGAAATCCCAGCTCTCTCTATGATCATCCTTTCGAAAGTTACGAAAAATATTTTGGCAATTGGCCCACCCTTGACCCAGGACCTCTAAAAATTTTGTACACGTACTTTGCATCACCAATATCGACAAAAGGGTCAACGGGGAGGATTTTTGCGCTATGTCTCTCTCTTACTGTTTTTTTTCGAGACATTTGCAATTTTACGCTGTGGACTTGGAAAATTTTCGACAGATGGGGGTCAAATTTGGTTCCATGACGACCTATGTTCATTTTGGTATGGGAGGACAGAGGACACCGAGACTCGACCGACACACTAAACCCGACCTCTCTACGCGTACTCTACGTCACCAGTGCCTCCCAGATGGCGCAGTAGTAGCGTCGTTGCCTTGTAAACAAGGGGTCCCGGATTCGATACCCGGTGGAGGAACATAGAGGTTCGGATCCCACTTTAAACTGTAGGTCCAGTCCCAATTAGCCTTACTGTGCATAAAGTGGACTTAAAACACCAAATCAATCCAATCTACGTCACCAAAAAAAAATCGACAAGGGGAGATTTTTCGATAACTCTCACTGTTTCCAAGGTACTTTTAGGTTTTTTGATAGACGACAACGACGGAGTCATCAATGAGTAAACATCTGAACTCGGTGAACAAGTCAACTTTTTTTTTTTCAGTACGTCAATATTTTTTTTTCTTATTTCTTAGTGAATGGGTTATAGGTGACTTGCAACGACGAAGGTCTTCTAGCAACACGTACTTAGCTTCTGCCGGCGTAATTCGCTAAAAATATGTCTTTAACTATTGTCATTTAGGAACCGCCTCAGTCCTGTTGTTAATTTGGAAAAGGTAATTGATCCAAAAATAACAATGGGGGGGGGGCAATTAAAGGTTCCAAATGACAATAGTTAGAGTTTCTCCATGTCATGTCCTCTTCCTATGTAGAAGGTCATATAAATGTGCTAATTCGTTGGCTAAGGGGGATTTCCTGATTAGTAAATTGAGGTTATAAATACGTATGTATAAAGGTTTTGCTAATATGGAATGCTAAAGCTCAGTACTTGGCTCTCTCAGGGATTCGAATTCTATTAGGTTAAACAGCATAGAAATTTCACAGCAAGAATTCTCATATTTACTGACGATATTCTTAACAACCTGTGTTTTGATTCCACTACAAAACCTGTATACAAAATATGCAGTCCCTAGAATGAGATGGACGAGGCTTATGAACCTCGACCTATACAGTTGTACAATCTGGCAATGAATGGATGTTTTCTTTTTTATTAAGCATGGCAGAGTGTTTTCGCTTATTTTAATATCAGCCAACAATGTTAGAAAGTGTCCCCCAAGAATACAATTTAAAATTACTAATGTGATATGAACCTTTTTACTTGTGTATATTTTGAATATGAAAGTGAAGTACTTTGAATAATTGAGGGGAACAATCACAAATAAGCTTGCAACGGTATTGGGAGGTGTCACGAGTTCAAACTTCAGACGATTCCTGCTAATCTGCTAAGGCGATATCAGTACGAAAATTTGTAAAAAAAAAAAAAAAGGAAGAGGCAATTTTTGGCTAATGGCAACGATGAGGATGAATAATGATAATTATGATGAAATTGATGTGTGTGGCACTTAGAAAAAACAAAAACTTCAAAGTGTATTGCACCAACAGCTACCCCCTCCCCAAATACAAGGCAGTTAACAGAGGTGTATATATTTGTTGGTTTACGAGTCTGAGGGCTTAAGTTAGTATGTTCACTATAGCTATACATATTAAAAAAATGAAATGACCTGAGCAATAAAATATAACAATACCGATTCTGGCTTTTTGTCGGATGACGTAGTGGTAACGTTGTTGCAATCCCACACCCTGATGGCGTATAGACTTAAATGTTTTGCATAATATGAAATACTGTTAATGGGAATGTGTTGTTTCTAATGTTCAATATAGAAAGCAGATAACAAGAAAAAAGAAGAAAAGAAATGTTGCAGGTAGATACGGAGCCTCAACCCAAACACATATATGATCAGACAGGATGTCAACGATGCATTCATAACTAACATGTGATTATTCAAAAATTGAAATAGTGCAGTGGGAAACAATCAACTAACTAACTCTCTAGGCTTTTTAAACCCGAAGAGAGCAAAATACAAGCACAAGCGTAAATAATTAAATAAGTTACAAGGGGTTCGAATCTTTTGATCTAGGTATGGATGCAGACAGGTACTAAGTTTTGAGTGTGATAATGGAAAATCCCCCTTCAATATAATAGCATAGTGGTAATGTTGGTCTTGCCTTGTTCCTATCGATAACATAGTGGTTACACGAAAGAAAGAAAGAAAAAAAATAAAACACTGTCCCCTATTAAGAAATACTTCTCGAAATTATTCAACTACTTTTTTCTCTTCCTATCTTCGTAACTAAAAAAAAAATGTTTTGTCAAATGTTTGGATGACTATGAAAATATTGAAACATATGATGTAATAATAAAACGTTGTTGCATTGTAATCAAATGAATTCGTTGAATATGTAGAATATGGTAGGATATATCTTAAAATGTTAGAAGCTTCCAAAAAAAAAATATAATAAAACTCCTGCAGGATTTTCCGTGTAGCAGTGAGACACACTAACTAACTAACTAACTAACTCCCTAGCCTTCTTAAACCCGAAGGTTCAGCAACACATGCCTTCTATTTGTCCCTATCTTGAGCAAGTTCTATACAATCTTTTCCATCCCTACCGATTTTCTTTAGGTCCATCTCAACGTTGTCCCTCCATCTTCGTCTTGGTCTTCCTACAGGTCTCTTAAGTAGGCTTAATTCAGGAAATGCATGTTACTTTTTTCTTCATAAACTTTTGTCTTCTTGTTTAATATCTAAGATACTAAATGTTAAAATATCCAATAACAATAATTGTGCCTGTGGATGCGAAAACTTGATCCCTTGCATTGACATTGAGAGTATTTGAAAATAAGATTCTTAGGAAAATATTTTAAAAGAGGATGAAGAAACAAGTGAATGGTGAAGGTTACATAATTTAGAAGTATATAATTTATGTTAGTTTCCAAGTATTATTAGATTGATGATTAAATCACAAATACTTAGGTGGGCACGAATGAGAAAGGAGATTTTACAGGAATCTTGTTGGGAAACCTGATGGTAAAGGACCAAAACGAAGATGGAGATGGATCTAAAAGAAATCTGTAAAGATTGGAATAGAATATATATAAATTTTGCTCAGGATAAGTACAAATTGAACTGTAACCACGAATTTTCAGAATCAAGAGTGCTAGAGAATCAGTTAATTAATTAATATTTAATGTAATAAAGGTAGTAATATAGTATTCTTATTGAGAAGAGAATTTCTACAAAACTTATTTTCCTCGTACGTTTATTAATAGCAGTTACATTTGACATGTTTGACTAATCGCGAATCAACGTACGGAAGCCGTTGGAAGCAGTTTGAAGACTGAAATGGCCATGGAAGGACACTTATTATAATTTTAATATTTTAGTATAATGTTTTGGGAATTGCTTCTCGATAATGTTTTGGTATTTAATTTAATCTGTTGTTAGATAAAATACATAATTATTAGAATTTAAGGATGGAATATATGAACAGCCAATGAATGATACGTTTGACTAATCGTGAAGATGAGTATCACAGTACGTTTTATACGTTCTTATATAAACGTTGAAACGTTTAAGAAGGTATAAGAACGTTTACCGAAACGTTGAGTATATAGAACTTGCTCAAGATAGGGACAGATGGAAGGCCTGTGTTGCTGCAGCCATGAACCTTCGGGTTTAAGAAGGCTAGGGAGTTAGTTAGTTAGTTAGTGTGTCTCACTGCTACACGGAAAATCCTACAGGAGTTTAATTTTTTCTTGGAAGTCTGAGATTCACCGAACCCCCATATAGTACTAATTATCTTCATCGTTGCGATATAAAAAGAAACATAAGTATTTGTGTTGTGAATAGAAGAGCCGGAAAATCGCATATCACGGCATTTGATGTTATCTGTAACAAAAAAAAGCATGAGGATCATGTCGGAAATACACTTGTAAAAAGCGAGGCTTGCAGCATGAAAGCTTCGAGGATGCCAGTTCCTAATTAGCTCCGTATTAACTAACTAATTATTTTGCCTTCTTAAACTTGAAGATTTAGCAACAAAAGCCTTCCATCTCTCAATTTTGTACTAATCACACAGCTGGAAGCTTGCGTGTATCACCCTCACTGTTTATTCAGCTCTTGACCTTAACTTCTGATCATGCATTTTTATTGCATGTTTCCCATGTCAACACAAAATATATATTTTCTCTTGGATTAATTTTAACTATGATGATGAAAATTTAAGAAAGAGTAGAGAGAGAGAGAGAGAGAAAGAGAAAAAATACCATAACAAATAGCTTCTAACATTTTAAGATATATCCTACCATATTCTACATATTCAACGAATTCACTTGATTACAATGCAACAACATTTTATTATTACATCATATGTTTCAATATTTTCATAGTCATCCAAACATTTGACAAAACATTTTTTTTTTTAGTTACGAAGATAGGAAGAGAACAAAAAAGTTGAATAAAATTTCGAGAAGTATTTCTTAATAGGGGGACGCAGTGTTTTAATTTTTTTTTATTTCTTTCTTTCGTGTAACCACTATGTTATCGATAGGAACAAGGCAAGACCAAACATTACCACTATGTTATTATATTGAAGGGGGATTTTCCATTATCACACACAAAACTTAGTACCTGTCTGCATCCATACCTAGATCAAAAGATTCGAACCCCTTGTAACTTATTTAATTATTTACGCTTGTGCTTGTATTTGCTCTCTTCGGGTTTTTAAAAAAAAAGTTTAGAGAGTTAGTTAGTTGGTTGTTTCCCACTGTACTATTTCAATTTTTGAATAATGACATGTTAGTTATGAATGCATCGTTGACATCCTGTCTGATCATATATGTGTTTGGGCTGAGGCTCCGTATCTACCTGCAACATTATTTCTTTTCTTCTTTTTTCTTGTTATCTGCTTTCTATATTGAACATTAGAAACAACACATTCCCATTAACAATATTTCATATTATGCAAAACATTTAAGTTTAAGTTGGCACATTAACATTTAAGTGCCACACACATCAATTTCATCATAATTATCATTATTCATCCTCATCGTTGCCATTAGCGTCTTCTTTTTTACAAATTTTCGTACTGATATCGCCTTAGCAGATTAACAGAAATCGTCTGAAGTTTGAACTCGTGACACCTCCCAATACCGTTGCAAGCTTATTTGTGATTGTTCCCCTCAATTATTCAAAGTACTTCACTTTCATATTCAAAATATACACAAGTAAAAAAGGTTCATATCACATTAGTAATTTTAAATTGTATTCTTGGGGACACTTTCTAACATTGTTGCCTGATATTAAAATAAGCGAAAACACTCTGCCATGCTTAATAAAAAGAAAACATCCATTCATTGCCAGATTGTACAACTGTATAGGTCGAGGTTCATAAGCCTCGTCCATCTCATTCTAGGGACTGCATATTTTGTATACAGGTTTTGTAGTGGAATCAAAACACAGGTTGTTAAGAATATCGTCAGTAAATATGAGAATTCTTGCTGTGAAATTTCTATGCTGTTTAACCTAATAGAATTCGAATCCCTGAGAGAGCCAAGTACTGAGCTTTAGCATTCCATATTAGCAAAACCTTTATACATACGTATTTATAACCTCAATTTACTAATCAGGAAATCCCCCTTAGCCAACGAATTAGCACATTTATATGACCTTCTACATAGGAAGAGGACATGACATGGAGAAACTCTAACTATTGTCATTTGGAACCTTTAATTGCCCGCCCCCCATTGTTATTTTTGGATCAATTACCTTTTCCAAATTAACAACAGGACTGAGGCGGTTCCTAAATGACAATAGTTAAAGACATATTTTTAGCGAATTACGCCGGCAGAAGCTAAGTACGTGTTGCTAGAAGACCTTCGTCGTTGCAAGTCACCTATAACCCATTCACTAAGAAATAAGAAAAAAATATTGACGTACTGAAAAAAAAAAGTTGACTTGTTCACCGAGTTCAGATGTTTACTCATTGATGACTCCGTCGTTGTCGTCTATCAAAAAACCTAAAAGTACCTTGGAAACAGTGAGAGTTATCGTAAAATCTCCCCTTGTCGATTTTTTTTTGGTGACGTAGATTGGATTGATTTGGTGTTTTAAGTCCACTTTATGCACAGTAAGGCTAATTGGGACTGGACCTACAGTTTAAAGTGGGATCCGAACCTCTATGTTCCTCCACCGGGTATCGAATCCGGGACCCCTTGTTTACAAGGCAACGACGCTACTACTGCGCCATCTGGGAGGCACTGGTGACGTAGAGTACGCGTGTCGGGTTTAGTGTGTGTCGGTCGAGTCTCGGTGTCCTCTGTCCTCCCATACCAAAATGAACATAGGTCGTCATGGAACCAAATTTGACCCCTCTGTCGAAAAATTTTCCAAGTCCACAGCGTAAAATTGCAAATGTCTCGAAAAAAAAAAAAAAAAAAAAACCGTAAGAGAGAGACATAGCGCAAAAATCCTCCCCGTTGACCCTTTTGTCGATATTGGTGATGCAAAGTACGTGTACAAAATTTTTAGAGGTCCTGGGTCAAGGGTGGGCCAATTGCCAAAATATTTTTCGTAACTTTCGAAAGGATGATCATAGAGAGAGCTGGGATTTCTTGCGTTAGCATCGTCTAGGTGTCCTCTGTCCTCCCATACCAAAATAAACATAGGTCGTCATGGAACAAGAAAAATATTCCGAAAATTTTCTAAGTCCACAGCGTTAAAAAAATCTTAAATTTGCAAATATCTCGAAAATGGTAAGAGTTATCGAAAAAATATATCGAAAAACACCCCCATTCCGGTAGCGAAGCTACCCCCCCTGTCGATTTTGGAGGTGGAGAATACGTGTACCAAGTTTCGGTGGTCCTGAGGTCAAGAGGTAAGAAGTTAGCCCACCCTCCAAAATTTTGATCACTCGTAACTTTTGAACAAATAGTCGTAGAAAGATCGGGTTTAGTGCGTTGGTCGAGTCTCGGTGTCCTCTGTCCACCCATACCAAAATAAACATATGTCATCATGGAACCAATTTTTTCATCAATGAAAAATTTTCTAAGTCCACAGCGTTTAAAAAAATCTTAAATTGCAAATATCTCGAATTTCTGACAAACAGAGGTGTCCCATAGGATCTTTGAGAAAAAAAAAACACGTGAAACTCTACAGAGGTGTGGTTATCTACAACCGCAGCCGTTAGAGAACCTTTTACTTTTTTTTGGTTGGGCACCACGCACCCCTGGCGAGGTTATATAGGGGCCAGGGGATCCTAAAAAAAAAAAAAACAACAACAACAATTATTATTTTGTTTTGTTTTGCGTCACAATACGGAAAAAATAATGAGAGGCATACGCGCGCGCGCGCGCGCGCGCGTGTGTGTGTGTGTGTGGCACATCGTTTCTCCCGAGAGAGAGAGAGGTTTACAAAGGTCACGATATATATATATATATAAACATTTGGTCCCGGACTTGGAAAAAATTACGATAAGGTGCACTCATCCTTCAAAGGATGAGAGGATGAGAGTACATCTTTCACTCATCACTGCTTTTCTGCGCCGTGAAACATCGTTAGCGCAATAAATCAGGCGCGGGACGTGGAGAGAAAGTGAGATTTTCAGGTTTTTGTGGTCGTTTGGTCAAGAAATCAGAGTTGGCCTTGAACATACAAATACTCTACTACTTTAACGTGCTTCATGTATGTCACTTCTGAAAATTTTTAACATATGTTTCGTATGTTTATTTGGTTCATTTCAACAAGGGTTAAATTTTACTTGGTTTACTGTATTATATTACGACAGGTATGGTATGGGAGGGGGCAAGTGCAGGTCACCTGTTCCGCTGCCTGATTTAGCACCGCACGCCACTGATTGGAGTAGTGATTTAATGCCTTTTTTTCCTTTCAGAGAGTGACTGCGCTAGGCTGCCGACCAAAGAAGCCATCACGGTGCCCCTGATGGACAGCGGGAAGGAAGTGTCGCAGCTGATTCTCGACCTGAGGACAACCAAGGCCATCAACTGGGAGTCTGTGATTGTCATCTATGACGACACTGTGGGTGCGTAGCAGACTGGGGGACAGGATTGGGATTTTTTACTCGCATCTCGAAAACTTAGATACTACTGTACGGATGTTAGCCTTCTCCAACATGTTTCTCTCCTAATGGTGTGCAGGGAATGGAATGCTGCATTGCCAACTAACTCTCTAGCCTTCTTAAACCCGACGGTTAATGTCTGCAGCAACACAGGCCTTCCATCTGTTCCTATCCTGAGCAAGATCTATATACCCTTTTCCATCCCTTTAGGTCCATCTCAACGCAGGCCCGTAGCCAGACAGGGGCCAGGGGGGCTGAGCCCCTCTGGAACTACCGTCAGCCCCCTTGACATTAGGTAAAACTATTTTGTGTAATTTGTTTGCAGTGAAAAGTGAAAATATAGACAGCAGATATTATTTTGCTCAGAACTTTGGTGAGGATGAATTCAGGGAGCATGAACAGCAGCTATTACATTCGTTTATCTTATTTATAAGAAGTGTAAGTAGCGGCAAGTATTTAGGAGATTTCTCTTCTCTAGACTTCAGAAAGTTTCTTTATAGGGGACTGGGGAGCTTCTTTATCTGTACCTTCGTTGTCCCTGTTGCGACCTCCTATTTATACAGAAATGTGTGACTTTGATGTCATTATGCAAATTCCCTCCGCATCTGCGTCAAAGGTTAACAGCTCCCAAGTTTTGGAAACGAAGGGGAGTTTCATTGTTTCGGCCGGGGAGTGGAATGTACTGTAGGCCCTATGATTGAACATTGTCCATCTTTTCTTGTGTAATATAAATATCTGTGTCATCAAACGTAGTATGGAGTGTGTAGTAAGGGATGATTTCAGTAGCAACCAATTAACGCTTCAAGTGATATTTTAAAAGATATAGAAAAATGTAGCATTTGTGTGATATTTCTAAACTTTATGTAACGTAATGACCGCCCCCCATCACACACATAACTTACCTTCATTTAACATTGTTAATCTTTTGAAAAATGGAATTGATTTACAAAGCCTGATAACCCGTGAGCCCCCCCTGGAGATCAATTCTGGCTACGGGCCCTCAACGTTGTCTCTCCATCTTTGTCTTGACCTTCCTACTGGCCTCTTACCATCAGGTTTCCCAACAAGAATTCTGTAAACTCTTCTTTCCTCTCCCATTCGTGCCACATGGCCTGCCCACCTAAGTCATTTTGATTTAATTATTCTAATAATATCTGGACATGAATACAAATTATGTAGCTCTAAATTATGTAACCTTTTCCACTCACCTGTCTCCTCATCCCTTTTAAGTGAAAATATTTTCCTAAGGATCTTATTTTCAAGTTAATTCCCAACCTCGGCGAGAACTGTCAATTCACATACCATGTTTGAAAGAAAGTTCAAGAATTATCTATTGAAACAACAATGGAATGCGAAATAGTCAAGGGATCACTTAATGATTTTACATTAATTTATTTCATTATTATTAAAATTATTATTATTCTCATTGTACTTTATATTCACCATAAAATAACGTCCCTATTAGCATTATATGTGATGTCCCACGAAGCCAAATGGAATGGGATTCGAACCCAGGGCCCTTGGTGTCGTAGCGCACGTTGCTAACCACTCCGCCACGGAGGTTGGCATTTCTAGGATGAAGTAACAGTTACGTACCAGGTTGCTAGAATTAAAGTTACCCAACTCAGAACTCTCTGTAGCCTGTTTGAGGCATCGTAGAACTCTGAAATTTGGTGAATCCACTATGCAGACCATGGGGGAGAGGATGGCGATAAAAAATAGTTCAAAACGCCACCAGATTGAAATGTGGCGCTGTACTTCCATGATGGATTGTACAAATAATCACGTTAAGCGATTTAGCTGAGTTATTAATTAGAAAGGCATTTGTTAGTGGCTGGAAGTTGCGAGAAAATATTCTCTCGTTTATTGCAAGATTGCAAGGTAAAGGCAAATCCATAACCAATTGGAGCAGTTTACGTCATTATTTCAACCCACCATGGAAGTACAGCGCCACATTTAAACCTGGTGGCTGAAAATTGAACTGTTTTTCTTTTTTATCGCCATCTTCTTCCCCATGGTCTGCATAGTGGATTCACCAAATTTCAGAGTTTGCGCACTTCGGTTTCTCACCGAAACACTGGCAGCACCTTCGCTTGCGACGAGCGTCTTCTGCTTGCAGTGCGGTCGCGCTTTATGTAGAGCGTTGTGTTTTGTTGTGTTAGAATAACATTTTGTACTTTTATTAATGACAACGTTGTTACGTTATTCAGTTTAGTGTCGTTAGATTTGTGATTGATCCGTTGTGACTAGTTTGTGTTGTGTTCAATGCATTATTATTGTGTTTGAGACAGCAGCGAGCGAAAACTACAAGATGCCTACGTGTTTCGTACCCGGCTGTAGATCTGGATATGACCGCTGTTCTTCAGGTAGTAGACATTTTTTTAGGCCACCTAAAGACAGAAATGGTTTCTCAAAATTGGAGACTGCCATCCCTAGAAAAGATAAAAAAACTAAGTCATAATTGCTATGTGTGTGATATTAATTTTTCCACTGACCTTTTAGTGACAGTGGATTCGTTCATAGTGGATGGCGAAACAGTAGAAATTCCACGACAAAGGTGGAAATTAAAACCATAAGCAGTTCCTCATATATTTCCTAATCTGCCCAAATACCTCTCTAAGACAGTTACGAAGCGAAAATCTCCCATGAAAAGGCAATCCTTGCGGACAGATGATAATGAAGTAAGTACTCGTCGCAATGTATCATTACGTTCATCAGTACAGAATTATTTGCTTCACACTGCGGATGCTAGCAATACAAGAGCATTGCTAAAGAAAAAACTTAAGAATCAGAAACGCAATTTAATTAGAACACAGAATAAACTAAAGGTCGCACAGGCTAAAATAAATTTTCTTGAAAAAGGCGTTAAAGATGCTAAATTAAAGACAACGGTCACACAGTCAAAACAGTTCGCTTCTCTTAGCAAAAATAAAAAAAATTGTAATTGATACTATCTTAAAGAAATGCCAACTGAAAAGTAAGACAGGAATGAGATACAGTTCTGAGTTTATACTGGATTCTCTTCTTTTAAAAATTAATTCCCCAAGGGAGTATAGACACTGTTTGCATCACGATTTGCTACCTTTCCCTTCTGAAGCTCACTTGAGAAAATTGGTGAAGGGTCTTAAATGTCCTTATGGCGTAAATTCCCATGCCATCGACGCTATAACACATTTTTTTGTGAAAAGAATGAGAATGAGCGTAGCGGAATGCTGATTTTTGATGAAGGGAAGCAATTCAGTTTAACTCGAATTCCTTAAAAATAGACGGCACTGCAGCTGTTCAGCAGATCTGTGGTTAATGGAATAAAATTTTATCGGAGTATTAATGCAGAGGGGTTAGAAGGCAGTGAAACAACGGAAAATTTCACAAGGGACCTAAACTGCCTGGTTGACGCATTCAATTCATTCACTCCTGCAGAGGCACTATATAAAGGATCAGAAGCACATACAACTTTAATAAAATGGAATGCTGTCCTTAGAGATAATCGAAATTCCTTCGCTTCAGAAAAAACGCTAGAATCCTTAAGAGTGACTTTAGAAAGTACTTTAGAAGTGTCCGAATATTTGTGGAAGAACAATTACAAGTACGTTTTGACAGGAAAATTTAATCAAGATCCCCTAGAACACCATTTTGGTATATTGCGGTCGTTTACTTGTGATGATCATCCCTCCACTGTGGATTTTCTGCACTTACATATGCTGCAATCAATTTACGTACCAGCAAAACTTGCTTTATTTTCGGGCGGAAACTGTGAATACAGGACTGAATCTCCTCTGACGTGTTTTGTTAATCAAATGCGAACTCTGGCAAGAGCAACCGAAAATAAAAATCTTTCGGTGAAGAAGCAAACTGAAAATAAAATAAGGGAAAAAATTTCCATTCTTGAAGATGAAATTCAAATACCGGACTGGGAAAACAACATAACCGAACTTAAATGAACAAAGTGTTGGTAAAGAATATTTGGTGTATCATTTGGCAGGATACATAGTGCGGTATATTTCAAAAGTGACGGATTGTAAACTGTGTACAACTTTTCTGCACGGGGAACCAACTAATGTACCTGCCTCACTTACGCTAATCCAAGACTATGGTTCGGGCGACGGCTGTAAATACCTTACCTATGCAACGAAAAGTGTTTATGATGTGCTGTTACGAGTGGAAAAAGTTGTTACAGAAAAATTATCATGTGCTAATAGTTTATGGGGTGATATTTTTCTTGAGTGTTTAGACAATTTAAATATAATTGCTGTAAAAACTTCGCAATTAGGATGCTGTGAAGATCATGAGTAGTACAATTGGGTTGTTTCAAAGTCGTACTTAGTAGGTATTCTCTTTTTTTATCAATTGAATATTACTTTTTGACATATTTTGACAATTTTTTGTCGATGTTTTAGCGTTTGACGATTTTTCAGTGCAATTTTCACCGCATCTCATTTTTTTCCCACTCGTACTTGGTAGGTATGTATTTGTAGCCTCTTTTTTATCAATTGAAAATCAGTTTTTGACATATTTTGACAAATTTTTGTCGATGTTTTAGCGTTTAGCGATGTTTTTGTAAAATTTCCTATTTTTTCTTTTTTTCCCACTCGTACTTGGTACGAATGCCACGATCTTACGTGATATAACTTAACCTATTCATTTTTTTTTTGTGCTAAACTACACGAGAGCCTCTACGTGCTTTGACCTACTTTAGAGTAGAACCATAAAGACAGAGCTGCAACCGAAAGTGAGGCTCGAAGTGAGGCTCGGTGAGGCTCGACTTAATAGTTTGCTCTTGTAAGACATAAGCTTTATTTTCTCGCAGTGTTGCCAATATTTTACTCGAAATAAAATCACCAAGGTTTTTTTCTTGGTCTAACCTATGTTATTGAACTGCGTCGTCACGTCCAAACCTGCATGACTTCCGAACACTATTGGTTTTATTCATATTTTTTCTTACGTATAGGTGTATATGATGAATCCCCAAACAGATTTTTCCTAAGTCTTACTGTTTCCAAGATAACCCCACTTCCGGTTGCCATTTTCGATTTCCGAGCATAGGTTCTATTCATATTTTTTCTCACGTATAGGTGTACATGATGAATCCGCAAACAGATTTTTCCTAAGTCTTACCGTTTCCAAGATAACCCCACTTCCGGTTGCCATTTTGAATTTCCGAACATAGGTTCTATTTATATTTTACTTACATATAGGCGTACGTAACGAATCCGCAAACAGATTTTTTCTAAGTCTTACCGTTTCAAAGATAACCCCACTTCCGGTCGCCATTTTGGATTTCCGAGCATAGGTTCTATTCATATTTTACTTACATATAGGCGTACATGACGAATCCGCAAACTAAGTCTCACCGTTTCCAAGATAACTAGTAGTCCAGTTTAGAGAGTTCACCAACCTCTTGTGGTGAGCTGAAGTGGTGAGCTCGCCTTAATGGATTTCTCTCGTAAGGCATGAGCTCTATTTGATGGCGCAGTGTTACTAACTCCTTACTCGAAAAAATCACCAAGGTTTTTGGTCTAACCTAACCTAAAGCAAGGAGCTGGCAACCTTTTTCTCGCAGTGTTGTCAACACCTCACTCGAAAAAATCACCAAAGTTTTTGGTATAACCTAACCTAAAGCAAGTAGTTGGCAATTTTTTTTCTCGCAGTGTTGCCAACACTACGCCCGAAAGTAAAGCTCGGTGGGGCTCGCCAAACCTCAAAAACTCACTTTCTCTCCACGTTCCGCGCCTCATTTATTGTGCTGACGATGTTTCACAGCGTAGAAAACAGCACCAAAACATCAAAAACTCATTTTGATTATTTGGAGCTCACCAAAACCTCAAAAACTTATTTTTATTAATTGAGGTTCACCAAACCTCAAAAACTCTTATTTTCTCTCTACGTTCAGCGCCTCATTTATTGCGCTGACACAACGTGATGAGTAAATAATGCAGTTTTTTATTCTTGAAGGATGAATGCACCTTATTGTAATTTTCCAAGCCCCGGTCAAATGTTTGTATATCGTGACCTTTGTAAACCTCTCTCTCGGGAACAATGTGCCACACACACACGCGCGCGCGTGCTTCTCATTACTTCCGTATTGTGATGAATCCGCAAACAGATTTTTCCTAAGTCATGAATTGGAGGGTTCTATGACAACCTATATTAATTCTCGTAAGAGAACAGAAAACACACAAAAAAAACAATACTGTGGTCACTACAACAAATAGTCTTCTTCAACCCCTATCCAACAAACCAAAAAAACATCATCCTAACTAGAACCATGTAACTAACATTGTGATGACTCATATTAAGCACTCCTTAATTGTATTACTTATAAGGGTATACTATTGCACAACGTTTTTTGCAACAAGTTATTACGTAACATTGTGATGACTCATATCTAATGCTTTTTGTTGTATTAACTATAAGGGAGTAAACTATTACACAACATATTGCAACAAGTTATGACGTAATGTGATGAGTCATATCTAACGTGGCGTCTTCTGATTGGTTAATTATTACAGGTGTTTTCAATACGGTCTGCGCTTTTATTATATAAGACGGCATACACTGCAGATCAGTCAGTCTCGTGAGAGCAGCCGAAGAGTACGGACGTCCTGTTGCAGCGCTTCTTGTTTTTGTAAAAATAATAGGTATTTAATTTTCTTTGAAGCTACATACCATCTATTTTTCAAGTTTAAAGGTGTTTCACGTGGTTTTTCATAGTAATTTCGACCAGATTGAATTTTGACGTGATCGTGCATTTTCTATTTCACCTCAAGAAATTCTATATAAATAACATACCTGAAAATTGTATCGCTATATACTAGACTTTTTGATTTCTGTGATTTTCGAAAAAGCAATGGCATCCACCACCAGTTTCAATCGTAAAAATGATAAAACTGAATGTGTTACTTGTGGGAAGCTAATCTCAAGGAACAATTTATCAGTACACAGGGCAAGATGTAGCGAAACAGCTTCGAGAATTAATTGTTTGTTACCTTCTAAGCCTTGTGCTCGATGCGGAAAAATGATTAGCATTACAAATTTAAGTAAACATCTCAAAATTTGCAAACCATCGACCGGACAAGCATCGAAAAGGAAAATCGATAATTCAGAAACGGAAGCTTCCACTTCCAAGCAAATTAAATTATCCGATGAACCCAAACCAATTAGATCTGCATTCAACGACCAACTCCAGGATTTTTCAATTAAGTCAGAAGCAGGCCGTGACATCCTTAGTTTCTTGGACAAAACGAAAACATCTGTACTAAATATTTTGAAAGATAAACTTGAAAACAACTATAAAAGTATATGTTGTTCTGTTTTCCGAATACGAGAAAGTTGATGGCACAACGAGTATTTTTTATCATCGTACAAAAAACCAGACTTTTTATTTTGCTGACGTCGAAAATTTGGACAACTTCTATTATAAAGTTTCCAACGAGCTGGTTAAGAAACATGACGATTTCGAGGCTAAAGGGTCGGGATGGTCTCTGTGTGGAAGTCCTCACACGTTAACCGTTTACGTGAACCGATTCTCGCCTCTTTGTGCATCCAGCTACGTTCCTCTTCCACCGAACATTCAACACAAGAGGGCTGTGTTAAATATACAGAACAACGATAACAAGTGTTTTCTCTGGTGTATATTGGCTGCACTGCATCCTGTTTATTGGTCAAATAATCCAGAACGGGTTTCTAATTACAAACAATACGAGTCCGAGTTTGAAAGTGTAATGTCTGACATTGAATACCCGGTGACATTGTCGGATATAACAAAGTTCGAAAATCGTGCAGGAAAACGCATCGCTATTAATGTATATTCCTTCACGTCAGATAAATATCTCGTGCATCCAGTTAGGATAAGCGATATCGACGATGACGATGCTTGTGTAATAAATCTCCTTCTTATTTCCAACGAGGATGTCTATCATTACACGCTAATTCGTTCACTATCACGTTTGGTCAGAAGTCAAACTACCAAGCATGCAAACAACATCGAAGTTTGCCCGAGATGCCTAACCACATTCGACGATCGTGACCGACGTGATCATCAAAATTACACCGGACGTCAAATTGCTATCGAGAAACTTGCCGAACATAAAATTTATTGCGGTGACAACAGACCGGCTAGGATGTTGATGCCCGAAACGAACGAAGTCGAAGAATTCAAAATGCACAAGGCATTGTTAGAACATCCTGCAATCATCGTCGCAGATTTCGAGTCTTTCCTGAAACCACTCTCCTACTGCGAACCGGATCCTGAAATTTCCTCCACAACGCCGTACCAGCTTCATCAACCTAATAGTTTCGGCTATGTTGTTGTGCGACGTGATAAAATAAATGAAGCATATATATACCGCGGGCCAAATGTAATCGAACACTTCCTGGAAAAAATGGTGGAGGAGGTTGAGGTAATTGGTAGCGTACTGCTTACATCAAAACCGATGACACCTTTAACTGAAAATGAACTTCAAAATTACAATTCCACTGAGGTGTGTCCGGTATGTGATCAAAGTTTCACTGATGAGAACAAAAAAATATTCCACCACGATCATTTCAGCGGAAACTACATAGGTGGAATTTGCAACACGTGCAATCTTAAAATCCAGAAACCTAAATTCATCCCCATATTTTTTCACAACGGAAGCGGATATGATTTTCACCACCTGGTGAGACATCTTGGATACGATCCGAAACGTATAGGTGTCTTGGCCGAGAATGAAGAACGCTATATTAGTCTCAGCAAGCAAGTGTCGATTCCGGGAACGAAAAATACAATCGAGATGCGCTTCCTGGATTCGTATAGATTTCTCTCTGCAAGTCTGGATGCTTTAGCGAACAAACTCACCGACGATCAATTCAAAATAACTAGAGCTAGTTTTCCCAACGTAGACATAGAACTCGTTAGACGTAAAGGGATTTATCCTTACGAATACGTTAGTGATGGTTCTAAATTTAACGACGACGCTCTTCCACTTCCAAGAGAATTTTACAGCAGACTCAGAGAGAAAGGAATCACGGACGAAGAATACCAACACGCGCAACTCATGTGGGAGAAATTAGAATGTAGGACACTCGGAGACTACCACGATGCCTACTTAAAATTAGACGTGACGATACTCGCGGATGTTTTTCAAGCGTTCAGGAAAACGGCAACGAATATTTATAAATTAGATCCAGCGTATTTCTACAGTCTACCGGGATTAGCGTGGTCGGCAATGTTATTCCAGACAAAGGTCAAGCTGGAACTGATATCGGACGTTGACATGTTGCTATTTATCGAAAGAGGGATACGAGGTGGAATGGTGCAATGCGTACAGAGACATGCAAAAGCTAATAACGTACACATGAAAGAAGATTACGATTTAAATCGAGCATCGAATTACATCTTCTACGCCGACGTTAATAATCTCTACGGACATGCCATGGTTCAGAAACTTCCTTACGGGGGATTCGAATGGTTAGATCCCACTTCGATAGACATTATTCATTTCGACGATAGCGAGTGTGGTTTCTTCGCAGAGGTAGATCTCCAATTCTCCGACCACCTGCACGACACGTTTTTGGATTTGCCTCCGACTCCCGAAATCAAATGTCCACCCGACTCGGTTCAAGACAAGCTTTTGTTAACGTTGGACCCTAAACAGAGATACGTCGTCCACTACAAGAATCTCCGGTTTTTGATTGGGAAGGGTGTTGAGATAGTAAATGTTAGAAGAATACTAAAGTTTAAACATTCCACGTGGTTAAGACCTTACATAGAAACTAACACACAACATAGAACAGCTGCCAATTCCGATTTAGACAAGGACTTCTTTAAATTAATGAACAATGCGGTGTACGGAAAGACCATGGAGAATGTTAGAAAGCACGTAGACGTGAAATTAATTTCCGATAAGAATAAATGTCGGAAGTGGATAGCCGATCCTAGATTCAAGTCGAGAAAAATTTACAACGAGAATTTGGCACTTTTCAATCTAGATATAAAATTGATGAAATTCAGAAAACCAATTTACGTTGGCGCAACGGTTCTCGACTTGTCGAAACTTTACATGTTCGAATTTCATTACGACGTGATGAAACCCTTCTACAATGATAAAATATCACTTTTGTACACGGACACCGACAGCTTCATTTACAGCATACAAACACCTAACCTATACGAAGACATAAAAAGTCCTTCCATGCTTGAGTATTTCGATACTTCTGCGTATCCTCAACCCAACAGATTTGGAATTCCATCTCGTAACAAAAAAGTCCTAGGTAAACTGAAAGATGAATGTAACGGTGATATTATTGTCGAGTTCGCGGGTTTGCGTTCGAAGATGTATGCCATGAGAACAGAGAGTAGCGTCACGAAGAAAGCAAAAGGTGTGGGCAAAAATACGGTGGAGAACAAACTCACCTTCCACGATTACATCGATTGCCTTTACTCACAATCGACGATACTAAGTATAGAACAAAGAATCCAAAGTGTAGACCACGTGATTACAACAAACGAAGTTAGGAAAGTAGCATTAGATCCGCATGACGATAAAAGATGTATTTTGTCTTGTGGAATCCACACGTTGCCTTGGGGACACTGTCGTTTAGAAATTAGTAAAAATTGTAGGCAATGCAAATGAAAAAAAATAAACTTAAATAACTATAACTAAAATAAAAAAAACTTTAACTGTCTCAAATTATCACATACACAATAAAGAACTAGGAAGGACAATGAATCTCTTTGGTTTCCGAAAGCAAACAATGGAGACTGTACACCGCAAGGCAGATCATGAATTTCTACCTTCCATGTTATCTAAACTCAACGGCCTGTTGATCAATCAATTTTCGGAATGCTGCTCTTCTTGCTGGAACAGTGACGATTTCGGATTCGCGACGATCGACATGACGAGGAAACCCAACGACGGAAAATACAGAAACAAAATCAACGACTTTTTAAACGTTGCAACGTTGT
>NC_139249.1:4630983-5153499 GCF_977018435.1 Lepisma saccharinum
TCTGCAAACGGACAACGGTAAAGAATTTTACAACGCCGTATTCCAAAAATTTATTCAAAAACACAAGATTCGGCATTATTCGAGCTTCAGTCACATCAAAGCCAGCATCGTGGAAAGATTCAATCGAACCTTGAAAACACACATGTGGAAACGATTCACGCTTCGGGGAAATTACAAATGGGTCGACATCCTGCCGGAACTCGTCGACACCTATAATGATACGGTACACAGAACGATAGGCATGAAGCCAGTTGACGTTACCAAGTCCGACGAGCAGCGTTTAATTTCTACAGTTTACTGTCCAAAGTACACTCCCACGACAAAAAAAGCTAAATACAAAATTGGAGACCAGGTGAGGATCAGCAAATTCAAACGCACCTTCGAGAAGGGATTCACAAAAAATTGGAGCACGGAACTTTTTACGGTGGTTCGAGTTCTACCCGGAAACCGACACACGTATATAATAAAAGATAGTAGCGGCGAGATTTTGAAAGGAAGATTTTACGAAGAGGAACTCTCTAAAACAAAACACCCCGACACGTACCTCATCGAGAAAGTATTGCGTAGGAAAGGTGACAAACTGTTTGTCAAATGGCTGGGACTTCCGGAAAAGAGTTGGATCGACGCGAACGAAGTGATCTTGTGAGTACGTGGAACGTGGTGAAGCGTCTACCGGATCCGGAAAGTCAAACGAGAAAAAAAAAAAAAGAACGGCGAGTTGCTTCCCGACAGCATCCGCTGTCTGATCGTAGGTCCTTCGGGGTGTGGGAAAACGACACTGCTCGTGGACAATTTTCTCCTCGCACCGAATTGGCTAGATTGGAAGAACAGGCACCTGTACGTGTTCTCGAAAAGTTTGGAGCAATCCAAATACCAGCAACTGATGAAAGTGTACGATGGTCTTGACATTGCAACATTCGCCTCGGAAATAAAACCACTCGACGATTGTTGTGAAAATTCAGTCGTTGTGTTCGACGACGCCATCCTGGAAAATCAAAATGAAATTCGCAACTTTTTCACGCAAGGTCGTCACAAAGGAATGGATTGCTTCTACCTAGCTCAAACGTTTTCCAAAATTCCAAAACAGTTAGTACGCGACAACGCTAATTTCATATGTTTGTTTCGTCAAGATCACACCAACCTCAAGCACGCGTACGATGACTACGTAGGCGGAGACATGAACTACAATCAATTTTCGGAACGCTGCTGCTCTACTTGCTGGAACGGTGACGATTTCGGATTCGCGACGATCGACATGACGAGAAAACCCAACGACGGAAAATACAGAAACAAAATCAACGACTTTCTAAACGTTGCAACGTTGTGAGAAACGACGTGTATAAATAACGTCATGACGAAGCGGAAAATCGAAGACGAAAATCTCAAGCTTCGCGATTACCTCGCGAAACGCTTCAAAGGTTGGAAATCCGAGAATCGCGGATTCTACGAAGAGAAGAAACGTCAGGATCAACCCGTGATCGATGCCATCAGCAGTCTAGGTAAAGAAATTAAAATAAAAATTTGATTAATGAACTCGTACCGCTCGCAGCTAAAAGTTACGCCGTACCCACGCCTATTTCGAGCATTCCTTCGACACCGTTCGAACTGAAGGATGTACCGGCACGACGTCGAGCCATAGGCAGCACGTCGTCTTCGGATAAAATCGAGTTGGGACCTTTGGCACGAGACTACCTGAGCACGGGGAAATTCGACAAGGATGAAGTGTTCGGATTGTATCCCAGCATGGAAACCAGCGAAGGCGGCGGTGTGGTGTGGAAGATTGGGAAATCGAAGGTGACCTTCGAAGGCAACGACATTAAAGTCAATTTAGGCGACAAGGATAGTTGGAACAGGTATCCGGGTACGGTGGGACTGTGGGAACTCGTCGCCAAAAAGCAGCCGAAAGATTACACCGACGAAGATTACCAAAGTTACAAGGAAATTCTGATCATGACGGATGCCTTGTACCAGAACAACGACGCCTCGCAGAATAGGGTGAAATCGAGCAGCGGCGAGAAGTACAGGAATCTCATCAAACCGATTTGGAACCAGGTCAAAACAGGCAGCGGCGTCAAACGCTACAACACGTTACCCAAAGAATTCGTTTGGGTGGACGACGTTAGGAAACTCGTGGACCGATTGTTGGTGATAGCCGGCGAAGAGAATGCAGGCAACCGTAATTTCTACAACGAGAAGGTTGGCATCGTGGACATGATCAGCACGAAACTTTCCAACTTCATCGTGAACGACGACAAGGGCATAGGTTACCTGATCAAAATCATCAACACGCTGCCTCCGAAATTCTGGAACGTGGCCGAAGGAAAGGGACTCGTGAACGACATCATCAACAAGTTACCTTTCGAGATGCATCTACCGGGCTACCAGTACTGCGGACCGGGTACCAAACTCGAGAAAAGATTGGAGAGAGGAGACAAGGGTGTGAATCCGTTGGACGCGGCATGCAAAGATCACGACATCGCCTACAACACCACGCAGACGGATCTGGACGCACGTCACGAAGCAGACAGAAAGTTAGAGCACGCAGCTTTCGAAAGGTTCGTGAGCAGAGACGCATCGTTGGGTGAACGGGTCGCCGCACTAGGCACCACCATCGCCATGAACACGAAACAAAAATTGGGGTGGGGTATATAAATAACATACCGTAAAAAATAATAATAATAACAACATGTCTCGTATAACTGATTTGCCACCCGAGCTACTATCTAAAATATTCAAGAAAGTAGTAAACAGAGATGTTAATAAACTTCTAATCATAGCAAGAACAACGCCGGAATTTCGCATCCCTTGTGAAATGGTTCTCAAGGACCATCTTCGGGAGATCAGCGGCCTGAGGTGCAGTGATCTCAACATTCTGCTTTCGGCTGCAGGGGAAAAATTGAACGAGAGGTCGGACGAACTGCACGAGGCGATGCAGGGAAGAAGACGGTACACAGTAGATTGGTACAAGTCTATGCAGGAGAAGGAAGATATCATTACGCACATCATCGCGTTTTCCGAAGCACGGACTTTCTTCCTCTGTTAAAAAAATAATAATATATATACGTGCCAAAAAAAACTTGATATATAAATAACACACATCGTGAAAAAAAAAAAAATCTTCGGTATATGTAAATAACACACATCGTGAAAAAACAATTAAATTTCTCTCTAACACTCTGAAATTTTTTTTGATATGACGACTGAAAAAATAAGTGATCTCCAAGCATTAAAACAAATGCTAAATTTGTCAGTTGAGTATGTAAAAATTCAGGAATTGGAAGTCGACAAACCTTACACGATAACTTCCGGTTCAATCGTTTCTACCCAGTATGGTCCCAAGGTACGCCTGTTGCTCAACGCACAATACAGTCTATTTTTACCAGATCGATACGCTAACATGTTATGCGACGAGAAGCTATCTATTTTAATCGAGAACAAAACTCGAATCGTGTACAAGGGGACAAAGGAACTTCTTGGCAAGAAAACGAAGCACGTTATAGAATTTGTGTAACGACTGCGAGGCCTTGAAAATATATAAATAACATACCGTAAAAAACTACACAAGAAAAAATCTCAGAATATATATATAAATAACATACCGTAAAAATAACACATAGAGCATCAACATGAAGCCCAAGGGTGTTGTGTACCAGATACCATATTCGAATCTAAAAAATCTAGGTGCCCTCGATGGGTTACTCACCAAGAAACAACGCGAGAAGAAACGTTCTTGCTTGTCGAAAGGACACGGAATGAAATTACTGCTCAGCACACCTCAATTGAAAAGATTGCAGCGTTCGCGAAAACAGCAAAAGATCGGAGGTTTCATATTCAGCATCCCGGCCATCCTGGCGGCATTGGGGGCCGTTGGAAGTTTGGCCGGCGGAAGTGCCGCCATCGCGAAAACCGTCATCGACTCGAAGAAGAACAAGGCAGAGTTGGAAGAACAGAAACGTCACAACCTGGCTATGGAGAAGAAGGGGAAAGGTATAACCAAAAAACAAAAAAGCAACCTCGATGCTTTGAAGAAATATAAAAAAAAGAAGCCCTGTCCAACTTCGATATTGAATCTCTGATCGGACCGTTACAAATCAAACACTTCAGGGGTGTTTTCATGTCCGATTCTCTACCCTCTGCTGTGAAGAAAAAGGAGTATGGCGTGGTCAACCTGGACAGTTACAAAAATCCTGGTACACATTGGATATGCTACCTCAAAATTGACGATAACAATGCATTTGTTTTCGATTCGTTCGGTGGCACACCACCTGCCAGGTTGGTGAAGTATCTCAGTGTTGCCAACCTCTACTACAATGACAAACGCATCCAGGGTTTCACCGATGTTAACTGCGGCCACCTATGCCTTTCCGTTCTCGCATACATGTCTAAAATAAATAACCCCTCAGTGGAACATTTTCAGAAAGCATTGTGGAATCTGAAACACGATGGGCGTGTTCCATCTCACGAGCGAATCTTCAATCTTGAAACTCACGCTGCACGACGACATCGTCTATCCTAAATCCGTAGCTCTGCGTGCATTCTACAGCATGTACCTCATACCCAATGTTACGCAGCACAACAACAAAATTAGCGTCGGAAGCGAACACATCGTCGTCACGCCAGGACAATACAATCTTTCCACTTTGCAAGCTCAATTACCCAAAGGCACGTACCTTTCTCAAAATTCGGTCACGCACAGAGTGGAAATCCTATCCGCGACGGAGAATGTGGACCTGGGCACCATGGGAGAACTTTTAGGTTTCGAGAACAACACCAAACTCGAAGCTGGCATCAAGCACGTAGCAACCAACATTCCTAAATTCTTGGCCATAGAGACTCTGAACGTGCACTGTAACGTGGCGGAGGGCATGATCACGAAATCTTCGGATGGATTGTTAGGAAGTCACAAGCAGACGGGAATCATAGCCACGTTCAAACCAAGTTCCGAGTTCATGGAACCGATCATCTACACACCCTCTTCGCCGATCTATTTTCCAGTATGTCGCAACCGCATAGACGACATAGAGTTGGTGGTGACGAACGAGAAAGGAGAGGTGGTGGATTTCGCAGGTGCAACGACCACTGCCATCGTGGAGATCAACATATAATAAATAATCATACATGTAAAATGGAGCAAATCGAAAGTTACGAATTGCAATCTTTCCCTCCCAACCGTCGCACGTTCGCCAATCTCAACGAGGCGAACAGGGAGATCGAATACGACGTTGACGTAGGCGATGGGTTCATTCATCCTCACAGAGCGGACCTCTACCTTCAATTCGACGTGGTGAAGAAAGAAAGTGGAGAAGCCTTTCCACCCAATGCCAATTTGAAACTCGTGGACAACTTCGTGCCTCATCTGTTCTCGCAGGTGGAGGTGAGGAAACACAACACCGTCATCGACAGAATAGATTATCCAGGCATCACGTCGACGGCAGTGGGAACGTTGAAATTATCCAAAACAGACGCAGCATACTATCAAGCAGGAGGATTCGAAGCGGGAACCAAAATATCGACGACAAGTCACACGGTGCTCTTTCCCATGCGTCTGCTGCCTGGTTTCTTCTCCGACTACAAGGAGATCATGTGGAAGGGAGGACTGCGCGTCACGTTTCGAAGAGCTGCCAACGACAACGACGCACTGATGCGATACACCAACTTGAACGCCGACGGCACGCCGATAGCCAACACTTTACCCGAAGCGGCGAAATGCGTCATCCAAAGCATGGAATTGAGAATGCCGGTGGTGGAATACGAAACGAACTACGCCCTCAAGTACAAAGCGGAGATCTTGAAAAGTCCGCAGGTGCCGATTCACTTTCACGGTTACCAGTGCGTCCAGAAGATGGCGTCGGGAAGTCACATGGAATTCGACGTGACGACGCAGTTCAACAACATACAGTTCGACATGCCAGATTTTGTCGTAGTGCTCTTTCAGACCGGGCGCGATAAAAATCAGGAAAAAGATTCCAGCAAGTTCGACGACTGCAAGATCAAGAACGTTTATCTGAAGAATGGACGCAACGAAGTGTTCCCGCGCGAGAATTACAACCTCGACATGACCAAAGATGATTACCTCAAACTTTACGAAGCTTACACAGCTTACAAACGCGTGACCGAGGGAAGCGTGGACATGTACTACACGCCCAGCGAGTTCAAAATCCGCAGGCCGATGTTCGTCATCAATACATCTAAGAGGAAGAAGGTTGTGGTCAACGATCGAACCAACATCAAGGTCGTCTGCGAGTTCCACGATGCCTTGCCCGAGGATACCCTATGCAGTGTCATCCTGATTGCAGAGAAGTCCTTCGCCTACGACGTGAAGAACGAGAGGGTCACAGAGCAGTTTTAACAAGTTTTTTAACATCTATTTTCTTGCACAATAAGAAATTTTCTGCACTAGCACAATCAGTTACAATGGCACAATACGAATTTCACTAGTTCAGATCACTTACAAATGTTAATTTCATTAGTTATCAGTCACAATATCTTTTTTGCACTATAGCACGAGACAATCAGAAAATTTGCACAAAAAAAAATTTGTTGTTGTTTTTTACACGTGAAAATTAACAATAAAATTTCTTTCTTATCGTTTCAGATGCTGTCGAAACATCAAAAACACATACACACACTAAAAAAAAGCATGCAATTTTATTTACATACATTCTCCATCTTCATCAAGAAAATATTATAATAAACATAATCATTTTTTATCTATATCTCACAATAAAACTCTATATCCAAAAATATCACAACATCAAATAACACTAGAGTCGTTAGTACACGTTGCATGCATTACGGAGGTCCTCTGTAGGGTTTCATGGAAGTTTGGGGGGAAAAAAAAAACACGTGAAACTCTACAGAGGTGCGGTAATCTATAACCGCAGCCATTAGAAAACTTTTACATTTTTGGTTGGGCACCACGCACCCTGGCGAGGTTATAGGGGCCAGGCCTCCTAAAAACAACAATTATTATTTTGTTTGTTTGTTTGTGTTACAATACATATGTGCGCGCGTGCGCGTGTGTATGTGTGTGCGTGCGTGTGTGTGTGTGTGTGCGTGTATGTGGCACATCACCCCTCCCCGAGAGAGAGAGGTTTACAAAGGTCGCGATATACGGAGTTGGAAAATTACGATATGGCGCATTCGCTCGTTACTGTTGCCAGCCATAAATCTCTCTCTCTTTTACGGCAGTATATATTTGTTGCCGGCTCTCCTTGTTTAGTGTGTGTATGTTACGTCAGTATATAAATTGGCTAAGTCTCAAAAAATAGTAGTTTTTGCTAAGTAAAAAGAAAAAAAGTTGTAGGTAGGTTGTCGGTTGCTTAATTCTCTCTCTCTCTCTCTCTCTCCTCTCTCTTTTGTAAAAGACCATGGTAAAAGTACCAGTAGGTTACCAAAAATTGCTTTATGCACTGTAACTCAAGCCTCAAGCAAAGTTGCCAGCTCCTTGCTTTAGGTTAGGTTAGACCAAGAAGAAAAAGGCTGTAGGTAGGCTGTCGGTTGCTTAATTCTCTCTCTCTCTCTCTCTCTCCTCTCTCTTTTGTAAAAAGCCATGGTAAAAGTACCAGTAGGTTACCAACCTTGCTTTATGCACTGTAAAACAAGCCTCAAGCAAAGTTGCCAGCTCCTTGCTTTAGGTTAGGTTAGACCAAGACAAAAACCTTGGTGATTTTTTTCGAGTAAGATGTTGGCAACACTGCGAGTTTTACTTTCGGTTGCAGAACTCTCAAGCAAGATTGCCAGCTCCTTGCTTTAGGCTAGGTTAGACCCAAAAAAAAACCTTGGTGATTTTTTCGAGTAAGCAGTTGGCAACACTGCCAGAAAATGGAGCTCATGCCTTACAAGACAAATCCATTAAGGCGAGCACCACCGAGCTCCACTTTCGGTTGGTGAACTCTCTAAACTGGACTACTCAAAAGCAAGCCATTAGGATTATAGCAGGTATAAAGCCTAGGGAATCGTGCAAAACGTTGTTCAAGAAATTTAAAATATTAACCCACCCTTCTCTGTACATATATGAAATGTCATTATATGCGAGAAAAAATATTGCGCTGCGAAGTTCAATACAACACACATATAACACCCGAAATAAACAGCTCTTAAAGCCTTACTTCACCAGGCTAACATTAGTTCAAGAGGGACCCCAACAGATGGCACTTAAAATATTCAACCATTTACCAAATGATATAAAAGCAGAAATTATGACAAGTTTCAAAAACAAATTAAAGAAACTATTAGTTAATAAAGAATATTATAGCTTTAGTGAATATCTAGATTGTAAATTATAGAAATATTGTAATTATATATATTTTTATATGAACTGTACTGAACCCTCCAAATACCAATGTATATGGTTTACATGGAGTAATACAATTGAGAGTGGTTAAGAATACTACACTCTGTTTAGGGAATATATACCGCAAGCGAACGAATTCAAGTCCTCTGCGCAAGTTGTGACTCAACAGGGCTCGACCAATGAACGCGCGAGAGGGGAAGTGAGTGCATGGAGGGGAAAACCCGGATGCATCTACCAGCCTTTTGCAGCAGCGCGCACTGTTTTGCTCCGCGCACTCGCTTTCTTTCCTTCCCTACTATTGCGCGTAGCCTTGCTCCACAGACTCCTGGAACAGGCTTTAGTTCATACTAAAGAATGGGTAGACGTAATATCATATAGGTATACGGATTAGTTCGCTTAAAATTCATAATCATAATCTTTATATTTATCCGTTGAACCATTTTTCCATGGGGTGTGAACATCGTCAGAGACATGTAAATTAAAATAAGTTAAAGTATAATAAATATTACAGCATAAAAACATATATTTTTTACATAATGCACATATGTGATACACAAGTTTTCAGTTCAATGTTTTTAGTGCACAGTTACCGCCTCCATGTTCATACACGAATTTTGATCTTCCCAATTAAAGTTCCGGATTCGAGTCCCGGCTGCGTATTTCACATGTGCACATTGAAATAGAGATTGGAGGCGTGGTTTGTGTGTGAATGTTCCCTATTGGCTAGCAGACTGCCTCAATGATATAGGATAGGACACTGGCATTTATTTCATTGACTTGTGCGAACACTTTCTGTAAACCACAGACAACGCAATCGGATAGTAATCGATACTCGAAAAGCGAATAGACTTTCTTATTGGAAATAAAAGAGGCAATAATTTTTAAAATGTTGCGTTCGATGAAAATTCTTATAGCTACAATTATTTAATACGAGACAAATATATTGGGTCATTTTCCGCTTTTCGCCAGATGCAAACAAAGAACATTTGTTACTTTAAAAATCTGTCAAAACCTTGAGTAGTGCCAAAACCTTAATTTCGACTATATAAGCGCGCGGCTATTTGTTTTGTAAGAAGTTGTTACAAACCAGATATTACATACTGGAAACAACATGACAAGATGAAAAAACAGGAGTTTCAAAAAAGAAAAGTAGGTGGCAGCACAAGGTGAAAGAATATAAATAAATCGCTGGAGAATAAGTATGGATTTAGTGAAAGTGAACTACAATAGAAAGATGTAGAAAAGATCAAAGCCATGTATAAAAAGTAGAAAGTAGATGGAAAAGGAAATTATAAGTGGTTTACATCATTCAACAAGTTGAAGCCTGTAGTCAATTATTAGGCACGCCAAAGAAATACTCAATAAAGAAAAAATAGACCAGCCAACCAGAAACTTCTCCATTACAAACCACGCCCCCAATCTCTATTTCAATGTGCATATGTGAAATACGCGTCCCGGCTTTGGCGTGTGTGTTTCTTCATCAATTTCACCTCATCATTCATCCCCATCGTTACAATTATCCTGAAAGACTAAAATAGACAAAACGGAAATACAAATTTAATGTACGTTTAAACACCAATTTAGAAAAATAATGAATTTTTTTGCGGTCATCCTGTTTAAACTATAAAGTGAGTGACTGTGAACACTGGAAAATAATGATCCACTTGGTACATACAGAGGCCGTTTTCCAATAACCTTATACTCCATTGTGTTATTTGGATAATGTTCGCATAATGTTCCCTTTCAGAAACAATACCGCGTCTCCCCTTTTCGGAAAATGCTTCTTGATGCGCGTAACCTAATATTGCATTGTCAGGAAATGATACAGCTACTAATGATTTTCTAACCTAGTTAGTTAGTGGGGAAGAAACGGCTTGCAAAAAATCTGACAAAAGAGCTATTCAGTTTTTCAATACGTAACGAACGTCCTCATTTTTAAAAATAAAAATCCAAGAAATATGAGTTAAAACATATTTTTCTCCTGTAAGGTTCCTGTTCTTTTTTCCACATCAAGGAATCCACTCCCCGCAGCGCGGAGCTACCGCAATTTGTCTTACGCGCATGCGCAGACGAAGCCAGTCTTCCGGCAGCAAGAGCGCACTGCGATGTAAAACCATTTGTCAAAGCGCTCCCTGTGTTGGCAGTGCCACCTGGTGACGTCTCTCCGAATTAATGGGCGAATCTCGATGCGCGAAAACACGTTTCTCGCCGTAAGCAGAGGTTCGAGCGCGATAGCAGATGTTCGACTGAACTTACGCTTCGCGGTGGACGATTTGACATAGCAGTGACGGCGCGTTATCCGTGTTAAACGTTCAAGTTCTTGCGGTCCCCAAGAAAAACGTCGTAAATTTTTGTGTTTTTCCCCCATCTTTGACGGAGTCGAGGAAAGGTTCGTATTTGCTTTTTTTAAGTGTCGTTAAGTTTAGTGACAATGTCTTAATCCATTTGTCATTGATTAGATATTGTTTTCGGATAAGTGCGTAAGCCTAGTGGTAAGCACTCTCGCCTTCAGGTTTATGTTTACAATCTTTTTTAGGCTAATCGGGACGGTGAGTGATGGAATTGATGGGCACTTTTTATGCACCAATAGCCAAATTTAGGGGTCTTAAATTCAACTCTGTTGTAATCAAAGGGTCCCGGGTTCGATACCCGGTGGTTCGGATCCCACTTTAAAAAACTGTAGGTCCAGTCCCGATTAGCCTTTCTGTGCATAAAGTGGACTTAAAATCGACAATTCAATAATTCAACCCGGGCACCTTCCCCTCCTCCCGCGCATCAGGGGGCCTCGCGCCAGGCCTTTTCCATGCAGAATAAAAATAAAGTAGTTATCCTCATCGGAAAATACAATATTAAAAATACTTGTTAGATGATAATGTTGTTTTACGTTTACAATGCGTAACGGCTCTTGACTACAGGGTATGACTCAGGAAGAATTAGCCAAGCATTGTAAGGATTTGTTTGGATATAATATTGAGCCATGGCGAATGCCGCGATATTGATGGCAGTGATTTGTGTTCAGAACTGAAAGTGTTCCGTGATCTCTTGCTCTACAATACAGGGTACTTCAAAATGAATGGTGCAATTTTACAGTTATTATATTATGACGTCATTATTTATGATAGAAAATCAGACAAGGCATCAACATGAAGAAAAACTGTGCAAGTTTTACTCACATAACTCACAAAGATTCAACATGAGAACCACGCGTAATGCGGTAAACATCCAAATGATAATCAACTACATGCTATGCACGAGTCAGCAAGTCATTGTGCATGGTTTCGAAGACACTAACCTTTGGCAAATCTTTCAGAAGGGTGAACATATGCATTACTACCAAAATGCATGTGGAAATGCCTTTGCACCATTGCCAGTGAATCAGTTCGTGATAGCTCCAACGCACAATACACCTTCTACTGGTCACTAGCCATTTTGCAATCCTGGTGGAACAGCGGCAAAGCATCATAAGCCCACTTCCAGAGTTTTTCTTTATTTTGAGGCCTTGTCTGGTTTTATATCATAAATAGTTACGTCATAATAACTGTAAATTTGCACCATTCATTTTGAATTGCCCTGTACGTTCGGCATCTTTCAGACTCCTTTCCAAACACAGACATTGCATTTTCTGGCAATCCCTGTTACTGTAGCTACTGCTGAAAGAAGTTTCTCGAAGCTTAAACTTATCAAAAATTACTTGATCAACTACGTCACATTGAGAAAAAAATTCCTCGTCTCTAGATTACGAGAAGCTCATTGAAACTTGCATCAAAGAAGACAAGAAAAGTTGAATTTTGGTACACAAACTAAAGGCAATGCCAATTAAAGTCATATTTATTTATTTATTTATTTATTTGAAAGCCTGAATACAGAGATAATCCATTTTATATCAGGATATCAACAGAGAGAAAAATAGAAATTAACAAATGAGAAGCACGCACACATATGTAACAAGAATAATAAAATAAAAAGATTTAAAAAAATAATAATAAAACAACTAGGGTATAACAAATATTAATTTCTATTCAGCTGCTTGATGCACGCATTTCTGATACTAGTTTCATATTACACAAAATATGTAAAGTATAATTGTTTATTATTTATGGAATCGACTTTAAGAATGAGCAAGAAATTATCCAGAATTTTTTATTTTGACGGGTGTACGTACAATTTTAGGGGGGGGGGGCAAAATGATAAAATGTGCAAAAAATTTAGGATGGGTATATAAATCGCCAAGATCTCTGGTTTTTAAAATTAATCTCGACAATTTTCGTTACGTGGAATTTACCGCTCTACACTTTAACGCAGGACTCGAATCGTTCGAGATTGAACCAGTACAGTTGTATCCATGAGTATTACCGTGCAAATTGTCCATGACTATTTTCATTAATTTTTCTCTCACATCCTATGTGTTTTAAGATATGGGTTTTTATGTATGCTGGTATAGAAGTTGTCAACAAATTGTTTTGAGTGTTGTTTTAATTCTTGAAGCTCTTATTGGGTCAAATAAAGTTCACGAACATGGTGATGGACAATTAATGCGGTAATACTCAAGGAACCCACTGTACAATATGTAATTTCATTAGCGAATAAGTCGTAAGAATGCTTTTATGCAACTTACGAACCCGGAACTTGGATCTTAAGAGCGTTGCACGTTAAACCAGACACAACATAAGGTTGTTAGCTATTGACAAAGTTAACGCTAAGTAACCACATGCATAGATACTTATCCAAGGTCAAGATGAACGCGCAATTAGATTAACAACTTGTGAAATTTGAACCCGACCAAAAATCTTATCTGAAAAAATCCTTCATTACAAGGATTATTCAGTCTTGATTGAATGCAGTTCTTGTTTAACGTGCATGATAAGTTTGTCTAGCTTCACTGTTTTAGAGATGGGAACTTCCACGCGTTCTCTGTATCAATGACAGCCTGCCTCCGTGGTGAAGTGGTTAACATAACGCGCTACGGTGCCAGAGGTTCGTATATACCCCTGGGTAAAGCATGGCTGTAACAGTGTGCATGTGTCCCATTATGTTCCATCACTTCGTCCTGATCGTATTTAAATTGATGCGAGAAAAAGGTTCCTGGACCGAATTGAAATGCTTTAAATATGAAAAGGTTCTACACTGTCTAGAACGTTTGCTGATTTCCTCTCCCAGTCCGAGATTGAATTTATTTACAATTCCTGGACCAGGATTGACCGATTAAAAGTTGCCTTCTAACAATGTCCGCGAGTACGTTTACACTGGAATGTCACACTGCGGTTGTACAAAACGTAGCGAAGGAAATAAATCATAACGCTGGTGTTCTCTCGTGGGCCAGGTTCAAAAACTCCCTTGTCGAAGAGTTACTGTACATAACGCAATGGCGTTAGTGTGACGTCACATGAAGTTCAAACAAACCCGTCACGTGTTGCTCCGGCATCGAATCCAGGAACCTCAGCCAATAGGAGCCGTCGATGAGGTAACGTGAGGCTGCAGTTAACAGAACAGGGACGGGCAGTGGTGCTACAACCAAGGGAAGGAACGCGCGCGAGGGAATGGGGCTACATGTAGAGGGGTAACGTGACTGCAGCGTTTGCGTTTCGCCCATTTCTACCGTTAAGCACGGCCTTGTTCCTTAGATTCTGGAGATAGCCAGCATTTGGATTAGTCTTTCATGCTCACAAGCGGATAATTGTTTATCGTCAGGTCCGTAATTGATCCAAGTTGCGTATTGTTTCATTTCAATACGGAAGTTGGACCCTATTTAAACTGATTCGGAAAAAAAGGTTCCTGGACCGAATTTAAATTCTATCGGAAAAAAGGTTCCCGGACCGTATTTAAATTCATCCGGAAAAAAGGTTCCTCGACCGAATTGAAATACCTTATAGTTAAAAAGGTTCTTTACGGTCCAGAACCCATTTACGCTTGCTGGTTTTCTCTCCTGGACCGGAATTGAATTGATTTAATATTCCTGAACCTTTAACAACCCTGGTGGAAAGGCGACGAAAAATAGACAGGAAAATAAATTATGAGCGACGTGAAGTAAAATAAACCAAACCAAATCAATCAAATAGAATATTAGTTCGATTATGTCTAGGCTTGTTGTCAAATATAAAATTTGGGTTAAATTAGTTGACAACGACTGGGCCTAACGGGATCTATTAGTTTTCTCTGGCCAATAGCATTCAATTTGGTAAGTGCTTATTTTCATTGGCATGTTCCATTTCGAACACCGAAAAATTCTAATTAATCAGAATATTTCCACTTCAATATATTTGTTAATGCAAAATGCTGCGCAAACTCAATTGACCGTGGTATCAGTCTGTCAACCAAATTTGAAGACTGGAAGCAATGCATCCCCGGTTATATCGTTTGATCCATTAGTCACTGGTGCGAAGGGATTCCCTGTTATCGCAGTGCAAACTCGAACGAAAGGCTATATTTTCAGGCGGTTGCCAGCTCAGGCTGCAAGTCGCTTCACCCTTCCGGCCCTAACTCGAGAAGTCTCTACGGTTCTAATTCAAATTTGGAGGCTGCACATCGAACGCTCGCAAAGAACTCCCATTATCGGGGCAGGATTCGAACCCATGGCGTTGTAGCGCGCTGTGCTAACCACTCTGCTACGGAGGCCGGCTTGAAAATAAAAGTGTAAGTAAAGTGCATCTTTATATCTCGGACACATATTTTAATGAGACGTAAGACGTGCCTCTCCAGCGGCGAAGTGCGCTGTTACGCGTACTCCATCGCCTGGCCGCTGTGCTGTATCGGTCACTGGCAAACATACCTGGCTGCGATAAGCTCTTTTGGAATCTGTTAGTTAGAATTGTAGCCTTTCGGTGTTCAAAATGCCAATAAAAATCAGTACTTAGTAAATAAATTTAATGACATTGTCCTGAGAAAACTAGATCCAGTTGTTGTTGTTGTTGAGTTGGTGTTTTAAGTCCACTTTATGAACAGTAAGGCTTATCGGGACTGGACCTACAGTTTAAAGTGGGATCCGAACCACTATGTGCCTCCACCGGGAATGGAACCCGGCACCCCTTGATTACAAGGCGACGACGCTATCACTGCGCCATCGGGGAGGTCTAGATCCAGTTGATCTAACTAATTTAAACCTAATTCGTTATTTGTCAACAAACCTAGACATAATCGAATTATTTCTCTATGATTATGCTATAATTTACTTATTGATATTTAATTTCAAGAATACGTACTAATTAATATATAAAGTCAAAATTAGAAAGGTATTTACGGCCTAAACCGTTCAAAAAAAATATTTTACCGCTCCGCGTTCACACGAAGGTTTAAAACTACTGGTAACGTTGTTGCCTTGTAATCGATGTGCTCCAGGTTCGTCACCTGTGGAGACGCATTGTTACGTTTAAACTGTAGTCATACAACATAATGTATTTACATAGGCTTCATGCTTCCTTTGTGGTAACGCAGGGTCGAGGAGATGTGGACAGGTAAAGCCCCGCCTTGACAACCATTACAATAATACCCGAGCATGTTTGCCCACAACTTTGCCTCAGGGGAATGAGTGGGCCACAGAGTCATGATCAGCTATGTGCATTAACAACCTCCCAGTTGCAGATCCAGTATTGTTTACCTGCGCGTGTAAGTTCAACAACAACAAAATGTTGTCATTATTCAAGGTTCCTGTCAACTGCATTGCTGTTTATGTTGCGGCAAGCAATATTCGGCAAACGCAAAACAAAATAACATTACCGCTGGCCAGAAACTGCAACATAAGCGATGTGGGCCATTCAACAGAAGAAAACACAAGCCTGTAATGCCCGCTTTAGACGAAAGCACTTTTCCTAACATTTGTGCTACGATCGAATTCAACTGTGTAAAGTGAAGACATTTGATGTCATAGCATATTCCAGACCATTTTTCAAATTGGTCCTTATTTTCTTAACATTTCGCGTAGCATAACCAATCAGAAGCTAGCTTTAGGTCACGAGTGCAGCTGTAATGGCGGCCAAGTGAAATGTGAACAATGTATCAGTTCACATTTTAAAAAGCCGATAACTATTCAACCGAGAGAAAAAAGCACTTCCTATGAAACGTTGTAGGTAGAAATCAATAGCACTGCGTCAATACATACTTTGTAGCTACAGTACGCGTATGGAAGAATACATTAGCTGTTTCAGTTGTAAACAACGGACACTGGCTCTTGGACAGAAATATCTCGGTGTACAGGTGAGATTGATGGTTACTTAATGTTACAAAGAAATGTCTAGTTTCAATTTATTTACCATATATCATTAATTAAATAACCATTTTCTCTTTTAAATTACATCTCTTCCTCCTTCAGTGTATTAGTGAATTAAATTAAAACCGCGTAGCTTACCATGCCTTTCGTGCTGTATTCATTGATTGAATTAAAATCTTTACGTCGTGACATTTCGTGCTGTATAAATTATGTACATATTTTCAACATTATTATTATAAGAGTAATATTGATGATTTTTTTAAAAAGTTTGTAATCGTATTTCTTGGTATAACTATTACAATATTTTGTCCTACCAAATGTTCCATAAATCCTGTACTAATTTCTAACTGTAGGGATAGAGTTCCTATCTCTCCATTGAGGCTATAATAGTGGTATAACATACTATATATCTAACTTGTTCTTTCCATTAATCATGAAAATATGTACCGCTAGCAACAGTGGAGGAGCGAGACTTTCCAGTGCGAGTCCGCCAGTGGATGGTGTGAAAGATTTAGAAGGGTTGCGTATTCAAAATGAATATTCATCATTATCCATACAGTTTTAATTTATTTCCATCGCGAAATTTGCTTATTACATTGTAATGGTGCGTCAGCCTGATTTTGGATGGCTCACTTTACCCTCCCTTTGGTGCCGCCTCTGGCCTGTAGGAATGTGAAATTAAAAGCTTGTAAATTTCCTAGAAGTGGATAATAAGGTTGTAAGGGTTCTGCCATTTTGAGCTTGTTTAGTCTCAATGTCGCAACGTTCTTCTATTTCCTTTTCGTGGAGAGATCATTAGCGATACCCATTCCTTCAGGAAGTTGATTGATCAAGGGGAGATCGTTAGGGATGAAAGAGTTCTCTGATTGTCTAGCGAGGGAGACGACCTCTTTGATAACTTTTTGTTATTTTCCTGCCAGAAAATTCTTATCGCGTTCCTTAGAAAAATGAAACTTTGCCACAAAATCCACAGTCTGAATTAAGGATTTACATTGTGGGTAAGCATATACAGTTGCTGGATAACGGAAGCGAAATGTTCTTTAAATGTGGTCTGAAGATGGAGCGAACGAAGAAGATATGCTGGACTAATGATAAAACTTTTCTAATTTGTTCGATTTCGGTACCTTTCATTCAAGGAGATGTTCACCATTTTACTAAACAGAAGTGTGTGTCGAGAGGAGAAGGTTTGAGGGTGTTCAACCCTTGAGAAGTACTTTGAAATAATAATGTCACTTTTGGTTAATCGTGACGATAAGTGATGATATGATGAAATTGATGAAGGGACACTTGCAATAAACCAGGGAACCGTGGAGTTGTAACGCGCTGTGATAAATACTATGCTGCAACTTCGATTTTACCTTTTTTAAGGGACCAAGTTGATATCGCTGAACATGCATGAAAATGTAAAATTCGAGAACGTAAAATCGGGGTTTCACTGTATTAATAGTAATGCATGCAAATTAACTATCTACCGAGCAATGAACGTGTAAGAGTGTATGCATGGAGGGGAAAACGTGGCCGTAGCTACCAGTCATTTATAGCAGCGCGCACTGCTTTGCTCCAACTCGCTTTCTCCCCATCTCTGCCGTTATGCGCTGCCTTGCTTCACAGATTGCCAAGACAGTGTGTATAATTCCATGTGTATGTAGAGATTTAGCGTTTTAATATTCGTGAAATCTATTCGCGTGGCATATCAAGGACAGTGTGATATTTTTGTTTTTTAGAAAAAAAAATAAAAACTGCAATCCATATTTTCGAAGCCTGTCACTTTTAAACCCGAACCACCCAAAAGTGTATTTACGCTGTCCATTCTGAAGAGAGCGTTATTTATGAAGTCAACCAGCTCTCAGAAGGTAAGCTCTCTTTCGCTCCTTTAACGCGAATATCGCGGAATAAAAACTCTACAATACGAGCTCAGAAGACCATCACGAAGATAGAAACGGCCGATAATTTCATCACGGAGCATTTTCAGTGCCGTTCGGAAAGACCGTTCAAAGAACATCCAGACCGAAACGGAAACTTGAATAAATTCCAGATTTTCGTGGGCGGGGGAAGTAGTCCTTCCAGGCGCGGAAGGTTTTGCTGCCTCTGGAGTGCGTGTGCGTGAAGGGGAGTAGACCAGAATATATCTGGGAACTATTAAAAGTAGGAACAGATTCAGCTCGCCTACATGCGCCAGAAAGGATAAGGAGTAAACAGACTGTTCCACGTGTCGGAGTTCCTTTGCCTTGTTCTTCGACTTGGTTGCTTTACATCGCATTTCTGCCACTTTTGGCTAACCGCGACGAGGAGGATGGGTGATTAGATTAAATTCATGAAGCAACGTTTTCTATAGGGATGTGCCGAAGCCGATTGCAGATGTATGAAAATCGGCAAAAATCCGATATTTAAACCGGTGCAGATAATACTAGTGTTTACCTTGTAATAAGTTTTATATTTTAATTTTGTAAGATTTATTGAAAATTAGGTTATGATTTTTCATCATTTGTAGAGTTTTTGTAATAAAATTATTGCAAACTCTCATTCAGAGGATCATCCTACCTCAAAATCAGAAATAAAACAGTACATTGCTGAACCAGCTATTCTACGTGACCAGGATCCGCTGCTGTATTGGAAATTCAAGAGTGAGTATCCAAACCTGAAGCAAGTGGTGAGAATATACTTGGGCATACCTCTTTCTGAAGTTCAATCTGACAGCATTAAATCTAAAGAATTAAGAACAAGAATTCATTTTGCATTACAAAGAACTGCTTGTGTACTAATGTTAAATCTCTTGAGAATCTATGTTCCTCTTAAAGGTTCACATAGCCACTTTTCTTTTAGATGCAAATGTATCCAATAGAAATATACATAGCCAATTTGTTTTTGTCATGCTAAGAATAACATCCCATTTCTGTTGAATAAGCTTATGTATCGGAATCTGTTAAATATCGGCATCTGTTCCAAAACTTATCGGTGAGTACATCGGCATCGGTAAATTTTCAGCTTCGTCACATCCCTAGTTTTCTATGTATTTTTTAAGGGAGGCAACTCAAAACAAATCCCTCCGCCACCCTCATACATTCAGGGACATGTACTTTTCGTCCTGGAGACAGGGTTGTTAGAGGTCCAAGAATCCATATATTCTAATGGGTTCTCTTCCAGTCCTGCAGCGAGCGGAACCCAACTTTTTTTTCTCGCACAATTTAAATTCTGTCCAAGTTGCGTATGGTTTCATTGAAAAAAGGTTCCTGGACCGAATTCATATACTTTACAGATAAAAAGGTTCATTATCGTCCAGAACCCATATACGCTTGCTGATTTTCTCTCTGGACTTTTAAGAACCCTGCCTGGTGAAAGCTGCTATCCTGTTGTTCTGATCACATCCTCACAACTGTGGTCCCTCCACTTTTCCTTTATGCTACTTTATTCAAATCGTGCTTTTATAGAATTCTTGTAATTACAGAGTAATGAAAAAGTTTAAATTAATTGATTTTTTTGGCTTATTTTACTTTGCTTTTCTGCCACTTTTGGCTAATTGCGAAGATGAGGATGAGTGATGATATCATGATAATGATGAAGGAACACTTACAAAGAACATCCATGCCGGGATTCCTTCCGTCGTAGCATTCTGTGCTAACCACTCCAACACAGAGGTCGGCAGAAACGTTTAAACATTTTACGATTAATACATCATGGTTCTGCCTTCCACTACAATCATAGTTTACATTTTTTTGTTGCAAGTACATCATCGTAGTATAAGTAATCTATATTGTTTATATATATATAAATGGATGTGTGTGTGTGTGTGTGTGTGTGTGTGTGTGTGTGTGTGTATTTGTTTGTTCCGGCATAACTCGCGAACGCCTGGAGCAATTTCAACCAAACTTGGTACACGTATCACTTGCAATCTGGAAATAATATTTTTTGGGGTAAGACATCCCTAGCGGTGGGGTGGGAAGGGGTGACGTAAAAATAATCGAGAACCACCGATATTAAATTCCGCGCAGAGAGACATCCGTGACTCTATGCATCCCGCACAACGATAGTGTTTCTCGGGTTGTCTGACATTCAGGCTGTGTTGCAAATGGAATCCATAGTTTTCGTGACACTCCCAATGCGGTTCAAATTCCAGTTAATCACCTATCGGCATGGGGGGGGGGTGAGAGGGAGTGAAAAATAAAATGCCACAAATGACCTAGATTGGTGTCGAATCCATAGTTTTTGGAGTCTCTAAGGTAATTGGTGACATTCACGATCACGTTTAAAATTTGTTACATTTTACACAATAGTTAGAATTCATTATTTTCCTGTCTAATACAAGATTGGAATAAATAAATACCCGGGCAACGCCTGGTAATCAGCTAGTTTATATATATATATATATATATATATATATATATATATATATATATATATATAATATATTTGTGTGTGTGTGTGTGTGTGTTATAATGATTAAATTTGAGTTTTGTTTAAGTTCACTTTTATGCATAGTTAGACTATAGGTCTTGTCTACTCTTACGGCAGGCGCTCCATATGCTGGCAAGGGAAGTGGGGAGCAGGGAATACGCAGCAGACCAACCAGACAACAGCGGTGGCGCAGAGTGTTACGACGTCGAGGGGAGGAACTACTACGTGCACCTCGTTCTACAGGCTGCTGCGTTTCTTATCGCGCTGGATTGGTCGCTTCCCTTGCCAGCATATAGAGCGCCCGCCGTAAGACTGGAAAGAGCTATAATTATGACTGGACCTACAGTTTAAAGTAGGCTCCGAACTAGTATGTGGCTACACCAGGTAACGAACCAGAGACTCCTTGATTACAAGGCGGCGACGTTAACATTACGCCACGGGGAAGGCTCGTTATAATTATTTAAGTAGTTAGCATTATTATTACAATGAAATACGTTAAATATCAAATTTGAAGTTTGTATGTTGGGTGACGTAGGGTCGACTAACTAACTCTCTAGCCTTCCTAAACCCGAAGGTTCATGGCTTCAGCAACACAGGCCTTCCATCTGTCCCTATCTTGAGCAAGATCTATATACTTTTTTCCATCCCTACAGATTTCCTTTAGGTCCAGCTCAACGTTGTCCCTCCATCTTCGTCTTGGCCTTCCTACAGGTCTCTTACCATCAGGTTTCCCAACAAGAATCCTGTAAACTCTACTTTCCTCTCCCATTCGTGCCACATGGCCTGCTCACCTAAATCTTCTTGATTTAATCATTCTAATAATATCTGAACATGAATGCAAATTATGTAGTTCTAAATTATGTAACCTTCTTCACTCACCTGTCTCCTCATCCCTTTTAGGTCCAAATATTTTCCTAAGGATCTTATTTTCAAATACTCTCAATTTATGTTCCTCTTTCAATGTAAGGGACCAAGTTTCACACCCATATTAAGTATTGATTTGTGTACCCTGTCCCATCTATCCCTGGAGAAGGCAAACGAAAAATTGCGCAAGTAGTGACGCAAGAGAGCTCCACCATTGAACACGTGAGAGGGAACGGATTGCGTGGAGGGGGAAACGACTGCCAGCCTTTGCAGTAGGGCGCACTGCTTCTCTCTGCCCACTCGATGTCCTCCACTTCATTAACGCTATGCGCGGTTTGGCTCAGGGTTAGTATGGACAGGGTATATATAATTGGTTCATCTATTGAAACATGGTCGGTAGATTTAAAATAAATCCATCATCTCTACTCTGTCCCGGGTATCTCTGGAGCAAGGCTGCGCATAGCGGCAGAGAAGGGGAGGGAATCGAGTGGGCAGAGCGAAGCAGTACACCCTCCACTCGTTCCCTCCCACGTGTACATTGGTGGAGTCATCTCGCGTCACTACTTGCGCAGACACGTGCTACAGAGATAACCGAGGCAGGGTATAATACTGTAAAAAGCATATAGGCTACTACCGAGCATGCTAGAAGAAATAAACATTGGTAATATACCCCCACCCAAAAGAAAAGTCGATGCAGATCGTGTAACGACATAAATCTGCGACCTCATGCAGTTGAGGTCAAAGGAATTTCTGCCATGTTAAAGTGTCAACCGAATATAGGTTCGGCATCAATCAACCAGTTGGAGACCAATGCATAGCAATGAAGAGGAGGTTGCGATGTTTTCATGTTCTCCTCTGAGGGAAGGGACGGAGCTGTCTATCGTCGGCGACACCTTTGCTGAGAAAAGGGGTCTGGAGAGGCAAAAATGTGCTGATCTCTGGGAAGCGTTTTTAAAGGCGAAACTCTCGGCTTCCCCGATAATGTAAGTTGTACCGCCATCCCCTTGTAATCAAGGGTCCCGGGTTCGATACCCGGTGCAGACATACTGATTCGGATCCCACTCTAAACCCAGTCCCGATGAGCCTATTTGTGCTTAAAGTGGACTTAATACAAACATTCTATTAAAGGTAACTCTCTGAGGAGAGATATGTTGAGAACGTGAGGAGCCGTGCAGTTGTATACTTTACAACACTATACACATTCACGGACATTCCTGGGCGGGGGTCAACGAGACATATTTTCCGCTATAATGCCTTCTCAAAGAACTCCAGTTCAACTTATCATATTCTTAATGGCGCCCTTAATAACAATTAACATAAATTTCTGTTACTTAAATGAAATTACGATACTTGTAATTTTAGGTTATCATAAATTTTCCAACAGGGCCCTGGTCCCCCTTCAAGTCCACTTTATTCTGAGTGGAACTCATATCCAGCTCCTCATATGACTGTTTCGTTGGGATTATATTTCAAAGATAACAGGAACAAGCAGAAAAGGATTAAGTTTTATCTAATCTTGATATAGTCCTTATTGGAAAAACAAAAGTCTAAAATTATCAGCAAATTAAGACAAGAAAATTGAACATTATCCATTCTCTAGTACTTTTTATCTCCACAGGTCTCTCGTAGTTTCGATCATTACCATCGGCGAAAAAGAAACCGCTGACTTGAAGAGGTGTTATCTCGAAATGTAGTGTTAAAAGTAAAGTTTTAAACACTAAACAATGAATAACATCCAATTAACATTGCATGGTAATGTACACACCAGTGTCATGACAGAGAATTATATAATAATAATAAAGTAGTTCGCAATCTCTCGAGCCTGCGTCGTTATTGTTTGAAATCTTCCCTCGAACAATCAATGTGTCTTTCACCCATACGATATCTTCAACGGAGGCCACGAATACGTCGAGGTTATTTTTAGGTATTTATTTTCAGTATAAATTACATATGTGTAGGGGAAAATGGGGTAGCCCCGGACATTTTCACACAGTGATGTGCTTCTTGGTATGAAGATGCAAAATTGTTTTAAAGCAAGCCTGAAATATTTATTTGGAATGTGATCTTTATTGACAAAGCAAAGTTATCGAAAGAAATGCAAAAACAAGTACATAAACAAATGACAATACAGATCGCTACATTTTACATATTTTCACATATTGGCGGGTACCACCGGACACTTAAGATAATTGAAAAAAAATCATATTCTGCACTTGGAAGGAACAATAAGAACACCTATCCACGAAGTTTACAGTGATCACATGTGTAATGGATATCAGTTGATTCGATATCGGTGCAGCAGTCATGGGCCCAGCCATCGTAGGATTGACACTGAACCCAGCCTTCATTGAACGTTTCACCGCAAATGATGAATTCAGTTGTGCTTTCCTGTTCGTCTGGTCGTATGTCCTCTTTGTTATTGTCACAAGCAAGCTGATCGTGGCCCATTTGCGTCCTTTCTGTGCTAGTACATGTGTTGAGGTCACCTTTCTTTCAAGTTGCTTCTTATATGGTGAAGATGTTAGTATCTCGCTCACTGCAGTTCTTCTTGTTCGTGACGCTAAACGTCCCTTACGATTTTCTGGTAATGGTGATAACTTTTCAATAATGGAGAGCCCTTTGCTAGTTGATGGACGAGGAGATTCAGGTTCCTCGGTGACATGTAGAGAACGTGGATCCACTGCAGACGACGGAGAAGAAGCAGCCCTCGTTGCCTCCACCGCTGCTGATGTTGAAGGTTCTGGGTCTTCACAGGTTTGCGGAGTGTAACATCTTTCAACGCGAGTCACGTTTGCGGGCAGATAGTCAATGTCTGTGAATATATTACGGTCGAATGGATATGTTCCACTGCACGAAAATCCATTGAGAGCAATGTCCATGCGACACACCTTACGGTATGCCTCTGCAACAAGGTGTGCTACATCATAAACGGTTCCCTTTACTCCAGCATTCTTGCGCATCCACATCGAACAAGCTTCATTGTATACTCCTTTAAACGGTTTCATAAAAGACCTGTCAAGGGGCTGAGTCTTGTGCGTGGTATGTGGAGGAGTACTGAGCATATGAATACTGTGATCCCTCGCATATTGGATCACTTTCAAATCCTTATGACTGCAATGTCCGTCAACAAGTAGCAGAACTGGAACGCTATCACACAGTGTCAAGAACTGCTACATTTTGTCCGGTGTTACCCTACAATTGCCTGTCCGGCGCTACCCGACACGTACCATTCAACAATAACATGCCTCATACTATCACACAGTGAAATATATACTTGCTGTTCCACACACGATTTGTTCAAACCCTAACCAGTACACTGACAACTATTTGTGTTTCATTTACTTACCTTTATAATAGCAATGACCTTCCTTAAGTTACTTCGGGACGAACACCGCATACGCAGAAACAGAGCGGCTTGCAGTACGTCCGCTATTCTTCACCGACCAACTCCTACTACTTGCACGTGCAGGGGAGAACAGAGTCCTTTCTTTTTCTGCTGATACAGTATTGCTAGCTCATACCGCAGTTTCGGAACTCACACTGTCCGATGGTACCCGATGTCCGGGGCTACCCGATTTTACCCTATGTATGTAGGTATGTGAATAGTATAAATAACACATCAATTATATATCAACTAGTTTCCATATAACATGTCCTCAATAATCACTTGCAAGGCATATAAACATATAACTTATCCTCCGTTCAAATTGTCATATAAGTGGTAACATCTTTTTTGCCCTCCCTGTATATACATATATATATATGTGTGTGTGTATGAGATTTTTGTTGAATTCTGATTTCGAGAAACTGAAATCAAACGAAGCCGCGGCGTCTCGCATATTCTTACCTATTGTTAGAAACTTGCTACTCACGACGAGCCGCAATAGATGTCGCACATGCTTTGAAACCGAAAAACCTCACGCAGCATGGCGGCGACAACAGAACGTCCATCAATTCTTCTTTGTTGCAAGAAAAGTTTCTTGTCTTTGCGCTTGCAACTGTATTTCCTTACTTTGAAATTGAACACTGAAACAATATTAACAATTATTTACAAATATCAAATTTTGTTACGAATCTTGAAGTTGAAGTTTATTCCCAAAAAATAGGATCTTTTTAAGGACCCCAAAAAGGAGTACATGTCTGGGTAAAATAGGACGTCTGGTAACCCTAGCCACGAACGCTTATTTCCATTACAATTTACCTTCGTGTTATTCTATCGAGAAAAAGTATGGAACCTAGTGACAAATGTACACTTGAACATTTGAAAACTGTCGAATTGTGGATATGATTCCACTGATCAGGTTTAATGGTGGATTGGATACCTTATCCAACAGATGTTAGTTTTCCGATTGGAACTAAACCAATGTTGGTTTTTTTGTTATGCGTTTACCGCTAGGACTACACCAACGATGAATGTTATGATGAGTATATGCTAATCACTTCTGAACGAACTGGTCGTTTCGAACGAGTCGATGCGTTCGCTGAGTAGTATCGAACTTTGACGTCATCGAAAGTGAATTGTCAGCAGATGTCTCCGATGTAAAGCAAAACCAACCTTGAGATAGTATTAAGAACGTATCTTCTAGTCACACTCTCAGGGTACAGTTCTTTATAAGTTTTGTAACATTTTTCTTCTCAATATTACTATTTAATACTTTTCTGAATGTTAGTGGCAATTGTTCTTTTATTGCAATGTTAATTGAACATTATTCATTGTCCAGTGCTTCAAATTTTATCATTTATATAATTTTTTTAAACGGTTTTAACCCTTCGTACACCAAGGTGGGTTAAAAATTGTCCACACTTTGATTCGGATAAGATTTTTTATGGATGTTTCTTTAGTATCATGTCATAACTCAGGTTTTTTTAAAAAATAATATAAATTTGATTTTCTGTCATCAATGCTTTTAATTTCTAGAAAATAACCCAAAATTTAAAAAAAAGTATTCGTGGTGGACATAAAGTACCCACCCTTGGCGTAACGTGTTACCATAATGTGCATGTAAAAAACCGAAGACAGGAAGAGGAAGATGTGTTCTTTGTTGCAAAGAAGCCAGATCGAAAAATGTACAGTTGAACAAGTTTGCAAAAATAACAATTGTTTGTGGAAAATGTGAAGCCTTTGTTTGTGGAAAGCATAGTGAAAAAAAGTAACGTGTGCCGCTCTTGCAAACGCAAGACTATTGATTCAGAGTAACCAACAATGACTTTTGGAAATTAATATAAGGCAATAATGCTTACTCTGTAGCTTCCAACAACAAAAATAATGTATGTCTGTAGTACTACATCCTTGCTCTTATAATTCGGGAAATATGTGAATAGAATTTCCATAATGTTAAAATATAATGTAAGAATAACACATAAAAATGGTGATATACTTATTAGAATTTCCATAATGTTAAAATATATTGTTAAAATAACAAACAAAAAAGGTGATATACTTAATACCTGTTCTGTTCGTAGCCTTCAGTTGTCTTAGTTTATAATTACTACAAAATAGATAAGAATATTAAATTTTCTGGGACAGAAAATAATGATTTGTGTGGTGGACATTTTTAACCCTCTCTTGGTGTGCGGTGTTACGCGTAACCCCTTGGTGTACGTAGGGTTAAAGGATAAAGTTAGTTTAGTCCTAATTCGATAATGTGTTTAGAACACAAATAATTGCTATTAAGAATTAGTAGCACTTTCTTTTCATCATACTGACAAAAAATAGAAGAAAGTTCCATCAGAATTAATCGTAAAATCTTTCAATTACTTCTATTACAATGCAATTATATATCGTATGTACGTAAAATATTTATTTAATGTACAAATCGATGGAGTCGACTAAGTTTCCCTTAATCTTACTAAACTTAAAATTAAGGTGACATAATTCATATTTTTAACGAATGGACATTTTATTTAAGCACGATCTCAGATTAGATTAGTTGATTCGAATAAAACTTTTCTTTGGAAAAGGAAGCAGCATCTGGTTCATCTCAGCAGTGCCATCTTACGAGGATTTACCGTACCCTTAACAGTCTTAATTAGATTCTGTGTTTTCATTAACGCCACTTCCACAAAGTGAAAATTATCCTCTGTGGGCCGCGAGTTGCAAGTTAACTCCGTCTCCCCCGTTCCAAGTCCCCAACTCACTCAATTTAGCTAATTCTCGTCTTCTCGACTGCAGTATCTGGTAACACACAAGTCGAGTAATTGGATGACCAGGTTAACGAGAAAATGTGTATGCATTACGTGGTGCTACTACTTGAAAGGGTATCTGTGACAATAAGTATGGCAATGCAGTAATTTTGTGTGTCGAGGTGGAAGAGTTTAACGTGGTTAGGTTTACAGTCTTTTATGTCATCCCTTCTTACTGATTAACTTAATAACGCTCAATTCTCGCGTGGAAGTTGTGCATTTCATAATGGTTCTACACTAACAATATCAAGTTTCTTGCTTAGGTAATATCTCCGCTTCATGTTTGCAGAGTTGCGAAGTGGAACTTCGCGGTGAAGCCATATTGGGTCACTGCAGCATTTCTTCTTCCTGTGACTTATAAAAGGTGGCGAGAGCTTAACGAAAAACGGAAAATGACTAAAAGCTGATGTGGTAATTCGGTTGTTTTACTTTAGTTATGATAACGCTTCGAGTTTGTTGCACTAATTAGTAAAGAAAAGGGGGTTAGTTGTGCTTGTAGTCTGTTCGATATCACGGGAACTACTAAAGCTGTATAAAAAATGGGGAATACTGGAAGCAAGAAAACTGATATGGGTATAATTTGCTTTCAAAGCAATTAGTTATTTTTCATGTATTTATTTAATATGCTGTAATTATTATCAGGGAACGGAGTTATATGTAAATAACTCGTATTTACATATGATGCAAAAATCAACGTTATTTTGTATTATGGTATGGAAGCGTGAAAAGTGCTATGTTTTACATAAATTAGCTTTTAGTGCAGATTTTAGTTATTTTTCCATATTTTGAAACATTTTCCGACATATATTCCATGTTCATGTTGTTACCACATTTTTCGTTCTTGTGTTAAATAAAAGGTAAAGTAAAGTGTTCCCCTGTGCTTAGCACTACGCCATGAAGGCGTATAGGGGGTGTGGGGGTAACGCCCTACACTTTCTTGATACGGTCGTGAGTGGGGGTGATGTGATCAGCACCACGCCCCTCACCGCCTTTACCCCCCAGGGTTTCCCCCAGGTACCCATGTTATTCGACGCTGGGTGGGCGCCGGGGCCGCTTGTGTTATATACTAAATATTTTTCATGCACCTGTACTCTGTTTGTTTTGCACTCTCTCCTTCATTTAAATCTTAACAATGCATAAGATTACAAGCATAATGAAAAGAGAATGTTTTCATCGGTGGTCGCGAGGAAAGCTTCAAGCCTTACTTTAATTACAAGCATAAGTTTTCGCGGTAAAATTCATTGCGTATTTTATATGTACTCTCTGTATTTCATGCGATATTGAACGAAGTTCAGTCAATATAAAGCTGTCTTAATGACAACATTAGGAGATTCACGTTTCAGCACTTAAAGAAGAAAGTTCCATGGTTTCGTATTTGAATTTTGTAACTCCATTAAGCCTTGTTTCCATGATTATGAAAAACTAAATATGCTGACCAAGGCAGTAATTTATTTTATTAAAAACATAAACTAACGTAACGTTTCAACCTTCTAGCAAGGTCTGTGTGTGAAGACACAATGAACTGGAATGGGGGACTGAAGTTAAACAAAGAATGGAAGAAGATGTTGGAAAGAGTGGAAAGGACAAGAGAAAAAGAGGAGAGGAGAAGGAAGAAAAATGAAGGGAAAAGAGCGTGAGATTAAAAAGTCCAACCACCTTCTATATGGAAGTAATTGTGTTTAGCCTTTTAGGTGAAAGTAAAGTTGGAAAGTGAAAGTCATCTGCTAGAAAGTTCCAAACAACTTTCTAAATAGTCTGGAGGGAGTAATGTTTGTGTATATATATTACCCTTCTTGTTGTATCTGGTTACTTTTGTACTTGATACAGAGTCTGAAGAAGACCTTGCTAGAAGGTTGAAACGTTACGTTAGTTTATGTTTTTAATAAAATAAATTACTGCCTTGGTCAGCATATTTAGTTTTGAATTTTGCATTACAATTAATGTTGTGCAAACATAGTGCATTTTCAGTAGCTAGGTAAGCCGCTTAGTTAATTAAAATTGACATTTTTAACAATTGTAACTCCATATTTTGATTAAAAGAACTATAAATATATATTTACGTCTAACTTTTTTTTTTGGCAACACGCAAATCCGTTTTCCATATTCGAGAATAATTTAAAACCAAGCTGGAATACTGTAAAGATCAGGAAGCGTAGCGGTCTCTGTGACCGCAGCTTATAATTGTTCTCTTCAGTTCAGTCCCGTCATTTCCTCGTGGGCGTCATGTAACTACAGAAACTCAAATGGGCGACAGTTCCAGCTGAATATCGAATAACTGGAAGCCGTTAATAACCGGAGACAAAAATTACAGCGAAGCGCCATTTCGGCTGAATGCGAAACAATTTAGACAAAGCGAATTCCAGCGCTTCGGCACTCGCTTCAGATGTCTATTTTTAGCACTTCCGCAGCTTTTCGCCTAATCGCTTTACCCGTGGACCACAAATTGCGGCAAGGTCAAACGCCCACATTCGTCTTCAACCTTATAAGCGGAATCGGTACTCTCCGTTTTGGAGACGAGGGTGCGGTTGCCAAGACGAGATCAATGACTCCCCCGGCTCTTGTCTCTGGTGGTCGGCAGAGGGATTTGTGGGGGTGTTAAATAGGAATGTACAATATCGGAAATTTGATATTGTGATATATCGTCACAGACGATACAATACTATATATTTTCCGCATCGTGATATCGGCGATATATTGTGTCCACGTTATATATCGCTAAAATATCGTGACGATATATTGCCAACATGATATATTGCTAAAATATCGTGACGACATATCGCCGACACGATATATCGCTAAAATATTGTGACGATATATCGCCCAACCCTAGTGTTAAAGTCCATGCCATGAAGGAACAGAGCTCCCCGATGTACCGAAAATAAGCGAACGAAAAGATATCTCTGCGCAAGTAATGTCCCTCAATGAACGCGTGAGAGCGGAAGAGCTGCAGCTACCAGCCGTTTGCAGCAGCGCGCACTACCCTGCTCCGCCGACTCACTTTCTCCCCTTCTCTACCGCTACGCACAGCTTTTCTCCACTGATTCCCCAGATAGTCTGTAAACCTAATTTAACATGTTTCACGATATTTCCATATCTTATTTGAATGCTTTTATTTTTGTGCCAAAGTGTGCAATGCTAGCTAAAAATAAAAATATGGCTAAGAATGGTTGAGTGAAAGAAAAGACGGATGTTTTAAGTAAATCTTTAATTGATTTATTGATTGAATTAGGTTATTTTACGTCGCTTTTCTTCCTCTTTTGGCTAATCGCGACGATGAGGATGATAAAATTGATGATGGGGTACTCACAAAGAACATCCATGCCCCGGCCTACATTCGAACCCGGGAACCCTGGTGTCGTAGCACTCTGTGCAAACCACTACGTCACGGAGGTCGGCTTCAAATGTAGGAGAAAGCAAAGGGTGAGTCCAGTGTCCTTACCCTCCATCATAAACCGCCTTTTTGCCCAGTCAGCATCTGGACTCAGTTCATAGTTGATTGCTTGATTTGATGTTTGAAGTCCACTTTATGCACATTAAGGCTAGTCGGGACTGGACCTACAGTTTGAAGTGGGATCTGAACCACTATGTGCCTCCACCGGGTATCGAACCCGGGACCTCTTGATTGCAAGGCAGTTCACAGTTGAACCAAGGAAGGAAGTACACAGGAGGCGCACTTTAAAGTTGCCCACGCCCCATCGCTAAACAGTTGCGGCTGTTAGGTTTGGCAACACACTACAAAACGAGCATATCATCTCGATTTTAATCTCGTGTTTGAAATACGCGATGTCACAGCCAGATTGTAAGCTGGTATGTATGTCGTTCCTCTAGTCTCTGCTCGTGGACATATAGACTGTCCTGCATCGTTGAGGAGGAAGGATAACCTCGACATGGGATGGAATATTAATCGTGGTTTGCTGCAGGTATCGAAATAATCCTAGATGTGGGACGCGGCGTGGGATTGGCTGCGGCGAGAATAAAAAAAAACTGCGTTGGTCTTTGATACGCGGCGGTGTGCAAATTTTTCCCTCCCCTCTCGGAATTTTCAATAAGCTTCTGGGCGCTGCTCATGTGCAAACATGTTTCAGGAAATCGTCAAGGATTTCGTTCACGTGTCTACTATGGCTGGCTAAATCTGGATGAAATTTTATCCGGCGGATAATTTTCTACGAATCCTTCATCAAATCTGTTCTATCCGGATGTTCGGATTATCCGTTGCATCCGAAACGGATTGTTTTAAATCTGGATATCCGTTATCCGGATTTTTTTGGCCATCCTTGATGTCTACAGAGATAGCAGTGTTGAAGATTTGACAAACCGTTATACCTACGCACTAAAGCAAAGCGGAATAGTTGACTTTCAATTACAGCGCCTTGAATAACGTAGTGTGGAAAACGGCACGGTTCTGGGCGCTCTGGCTGGTTCCACTCAAAAATGATACCGCTAGAGGCGCTGGTGTCGGTACAGCTGTTTGGCATTCGTCTGCTTATAATGGAAATAAATGTAGCTTTCGCTGCAACGTCTGATTCTTTTACATGAAGCACATCTATGAATGTGATAATTGCTATGATATTTGGTACAGTGGTCGCAGTGGTACAGTGGAAAACCGAGAACGAAAATGATGAACGGTGAAAAGGTGAATGCGATGAAAGTTCAAACACCAACACACATGGGCAGGGTACGTGGCGGAGTGGTTAGCACAGCTCGCTACGACGTTAGGGCTCTTGGTTTAGAATCCCGGCGTGGACACGGGTGTTCTTTGTGAGTTTCCATTCATCAGATTCATCACACCACTCAACTTCTTCACGATTAGCCAAAAGTAGGAGAAATTGAAATAAATCAAACCAATCATTTCGTATAAAATCCCACACTGGGTTCTCGGGATCGAATCTAGGCTGTGTCAGCCTAAGGCAACTCGCCTATACGAGGGGTACCTTTTATACGTAAGGGCACTCAGCCCTGTAAAATAAGGATAACACGAACGACATTCAATATTTAACACTTCTATTGACTGGACAGTGCGGGATCCAAGGTCCGGATTTTGTTGACATTTCATCTTTTAACTGGTGCAACGTATACATTGCTAACTAGTACAGATATCCTGTACACCCTTCTCAGGTTAAAGAAATGTAATTTTTTGGGTCTTTTTTTACAATTTCCTTTATTTTTCGGTCATTTTTTAAAATTTGCCGTCATTTTTAGGTCATTTTTTTAAAGAAAATTGTCATTTAATGCTAAAACATAGGAAGTTCAACAATTTCTGTTTTATCTGAATGTTATCTTGCTGTTCTTACTCTATGTTTATCTACCACCGGAACAAAGCTTGTCTGAAAATCGCAAAATGCAACATTGTCGAGTTTTATTCACAGTCCGTACAACACACCAAGGTGAAGAAGCAATTGTTAAATTGTTTGTCTTGGAATATACGTATATAGCCTTCTATTTTCAATAAGCAGATTGAGTTTTGTACGAATTTTTGGATCATTTTTCAAAGATTTTACGTCATTTTACAGGATTTTTGTTGTCATTTTAAAGGTCATTTTTCAAAAAAATTTAGATCATCAAAATCCGGGCCTTGGATGTTCGTTTACCTGTAGATTCCTGTAGAGATGATCGTCTCCGCTGATTTGATAGATAAGGCACGGTCCTGACATGAGACGTTTTTAGGGAGCTCAACTCGCCGCTTGTAACTCTAGCTTAGCACCGATATTCAATCTATCACTTTTAGACAACCGCTGTTGACTCTATAACTTTCGAACTACAACTGGGGCGAGATCTGTTATCGCGATCCATTTAAAGGGGATTCACATTTCCGATCGTTAAAACCGTTGAGGCAGTTCCATACTGTCGTTAACGGTACTTTTTGCATAAAGCCGACTTTACTTTATTTCAACTGACTTCCTGTCGATTCCCGTGTCAGCGGAGTTTAAAGATCATCTGAAGGTGCTTGTAGCAAGCTACTTCCCACGCTTCAGCCGCACCCCTTGGCGAAGTGATTTGACTATCCAGCTATGACGCCAGGGGTCCCGAGTTCGAATCACGCCTTTGGAGTGATACGAATTCAACAACGCTAAATACAACGTCCCTACATTAGGTGATAATACAAAAACTTGTCACCGAGTTAAGGTGACGACGAATTGTAGGACGCAACACGTTTAGGCAACGCAGTGGCAGGATCACATGGAAGCAGCTGATTGCATCCCCCATCCCTCCTTCTCTCGCTTAGTGTCGTAAGTGCAACGATAGCGTCGTGGTAGACCAGTAGAACCCATTCCCAAGTCGTGACTATGACCTCTCCGATGGCGTAGTGGTAACGTCGTCGCCTTGTAATCAAGGGAGCTCGGGTTCGATACCTGATAGAGGCACATTGCACAGTGGTTCGGATCCCACTTTAAGCTGTAGGTCCTGTCCTGATTAGCCTATCTGTGCATAAAGTGGACTTAAACATCAATTCAAATTCAAGTCAATTATTTATATTATTATTTTATTAATAATTGAAATTAACTTGGAAAGTGTGGATTCTGGAATAGGCGTGTGAAAGAGGACAATGATTTAGCAACCTTGGTAAACTCTCCAAAAACAAGGCAAATATTCTGCTGCATTATTCGTAATTAAACTTCTCCAGCTTTTAATAACTGTGAAACTTCCACGCTGCAAGAATATAATTATGCACCGAACACAAAAGAACCTACCTCCGCTAACAATCAGATCGCCGAACAATGCTTTCTCGACGAACTCGCGTTCTCTTCTAATGCACAGGCGAGATTATTTTCCAGAAAATCTCCCCATGCAACAAAAAACCTATCTGCAAAAGTTATTTTTCGTCAGAATTCCCTTCCAATAAGGCCAAAATTTTCCTTGTTTCAAAAAAAATATCTCTCCTTGCTTTATGTATATTGATTTATGCTGTGTAGAGGGTAACATGGGTGTAAGAAATGACTACACCCTGTCAAAGCTAACTCTGGAGCAAGGTCAGTTTATGTTTATTAGAGGAAAAATACATTTATGACAATAAATTGCCGTACTTTCGTTTAATGGCGAACTTGCCAAAATGATCATGTCAGGAAATTTAAATAATTCAGAATTTCCCCAGGCCGTCGAAAATTTTCCCATCGTCATTAATCTAAAACTGCATGTGAAGCAAGAAGCAGTCACGTGTTTGCAAGATTTGGCAACGTCTTAGTGTCACGTGCAGAGTAGACATTGATAAAGGTAAGCGAAGAAATTGTCTGAATTTGTTAACATATATACATGATTGTTACTGTGATAAAATTGGTGCAGTTATATGGTGGTAAATAAGCAAGAAGCAGGAATGATAAGCAGGGTGGGTTTTAATCCTTGATTAAGCTGAAATTATAAGTTTTGAAGAACTCTCAAATGGTCTAAATGCCCAGAATTTAGAGTTTAGTGATTGCTCATGTTGTCAAGACAGGACACGAATTTTAAAAGTGAATACAGATCCAATTTTAGAAAGTAGCATAAAATTTGCATATTCATCTCAAGACTATGTTTGCATTGCTTTGGCTTGGTTGCAGTTGTCATGATGTTTTCCCACATTGCGGAATACAAGGCGAAAATTTACGAACTTGATGCGTTACGAGTACAAGTGTTGCCAGTACTGTAAACATTTTAAAACAATCTTTTAGTGCATGCATTTCATTATAACAAGATTCTGTTGAGTAAATTGTGACTGCAATTTTAGTGCAAGGGCATGTTTTTCCTGGTAGCCGTAGTCACTTCAAGTACAGTCAACAACAAAATAAAGTTGCTACGGGTTTCCGTGTGGTTTACAAATAGAGAGTTTATAATCAGTTTTGGAGTTTAAGACCCCTTGAGTGTTCGCAGCCCGAAATACACACGAGTTAAATTGGTTGCATATCCGTTCAGGAGTTGAAGTGTTTTTAAAGTTCTTTCCCGTTTTTGCTCCAAGCTGTGACGGACGCAACCGAAAATTGTAATCTATTCTTTTCACATTAAGGAGGAAAACCAATACCAACGACACAGCACAGATCCGCATCGGTAAATTGATTTAAGAGGTACCAAAAGGGATGTTACACATGAGCGCACGGATCTGTCTTGTACACTTCCTTTCAGATCACGCATGAGCGAAAACGGGTGGGTCGGAATTCCTCCACTAGAGTTAAAACCGGTGGTGGGTTTTACCTGGAACGACCAATAAAGTTTAGAACATGCTCGGCAACCACTATCGTGCCTGTTAAAATGTGCTGAGGGTAACTCATGTTAATCTCGTCTTAATATTCAGTTGCTGGACCACGTAATTTATCATCTATGTAAATTCTCAAAAGCAATCGGTTGTTTCTTGGTATTCTTGCGAGGCTGTATCAATAAATAACGGGACTACATTCTATTCCGGGTATATCTGGAGGACGCGAACGTAAGACCAATGATTGCGTGAGAGGGAAGTGCATGGAGGACAAAACGCGGCTGCAGCTACCAGCAGTTTGCAGCAACGCGCACTGATTCGCTTTTCGCCTCTTCTACCGTTGTGCGCGGCCTTGCTTCACTGACTTCCGAGACATCAGCGTGTAATGGTGTTATCTTAAGAGACTATCGTCTCTCTTGACTAAACTTTCAAAGTAATCTCTTTCAGAAGTGACGCACTCATTCCAACCCTCAATCCACTTTTCCAATCAATCGTTTAAACCCTTCCTTGACAGTCTGGTGAACACACCAGAAACGACTGTGGTTGCAGTCAATGATTTGAGACTCGGAAATAAGTTTTGAATGGCATTTTCTCTTCACATCACACGGCAACACATTATCAATTGTTGCTATTTTCTGCAACGATTTCTAGACCACGTTATAAATACGGTGGACCAAAGTAGAAATTAGTAACGAACATCCTTGTCTAGTTGGCGGAGGAGAGAAGTGGACAAATTGCACTTCCGTGAAATAATCCTGCACTCTGCTACTTAAGATTAGTTTTTCGTCTGCATCCGTTCACATGAAGTGAACGTAATCCTCTTACGAATATAACTTTTACAAAGTTTCAGTGATACCTAACAATGCAATCCTCTCTTCATGTTAACAATACTTGTCTGGCATATTATTACATCACATGCATTGTTGTTTTCAATTTTTAGATAAGGAAAGGTATTCAGTTGCACTGTTGGTTTCTGTTATGGCGGCTTAAAAATTCAATGAGTATAATGCTCACCGGAAAAGTTAAAAACTGAGAACCTTTTGTGTCGACGCATCACTGCAACTGTACACGAGTCTGTTCGTGAAAATTCTTCATCATAATATCTAAACAATGCACGAGTGGGCGGTCCAAAGTTCTGAACTGTTGCCAGGGTGAAAGTCATGCTCAGAGTAGAAGTCAGATTATTTTCGGAACAGCTGTGGCTGACTGCGCGAGTCTAGCTAGTGAGCCTACCGACAGCGAGGAGCGTGAGGAAGAAGGTCCGCGATTGGTGCGGGTTGGAATGACTTCAGTAGCTCGCTTGTTGATTAGCTGCTTCGGAAGTTGTGACTCGCTCCCAAGCTGCAAATGCACAATAGTCAGGGATGTTATGGAAATAATCTTACCCTACCTATTAACGTCACCCTCTTTTGAAGTAAAAATAGTCATAATAAGCATCTTTCCACAAAGCAGCTTTGGAAATAAATATCGCATACAACCTCTAGGGCTTTTGGGATCGAACTTAGGCTGTGCCAGCCTAAAGCTACTTTCTACCCCTGTGAAATAAGAACACCTTAACATTTAATATTTAACGCTTCGATTGGCTGGTCTGGCAGGGTGAAGTTGTATTAGAAAAGGATGTTCGTTTACCTGTAGATCTAGTTGTGAAGCTCGTCTCCGGACATTTGGATGATACGGCACGGTCCCTGAAATGAAACTTGGATAGCGCACCACTCCTCGCTGTAACTCTTTACGTATCAAGCTAGTCTATAAATTGGAGGCAACAACTGTTCACTCGATAACGTTGATTACAACTGGGGCTGAGAAATGTTCTATTTAAGGGGGATTCAAATTTCGGATCGTTAAAGCCGTTGGGCGAGTTCCGTCCTGTCGTTAACAGTGTTTTTTTTTTTTTTTTTTGTTTTTGCATAAAGCTGGGTTTACTTATTTTCGTACGATTTCCGGTTGATTCCTGTGTCAGCGGAGTTTAAAAATGTAATGAAGGTCGCGCTGTAATATGCATGTGAGAAGATACCGGGGGTCTCGGGTTCGAGTCGCGCCTTCGGCGTGATACGATATGTTGTGTCAAAGTTTCGTATCATAAGCTTTGTTTGTGATTGCTATACGCGGTTGCCGACCGTTACTTGTTCCGAGAAGCTTAGATATGTTTTCTTGTAATAGGGGGGTGCACGACATTTAACGGAACAGCGCGAGAAGTATAATGGTCATGGGTTGCGTAACACGTGACTCCAGCAGGGTTGCCAGGTGAGCAAGTACTACACAACTAGTCCAGTCTAAGCAGCAACACCAGCAGAACATCTACACTCTCTCCCGGGAATCTAGAGGAAAAGTGAGTGAATGGAAGGGAAAACGCAGCCATTTGCAGCAGCGCGTACTGCTTCGCTCCGCCCATCTCTGCTGCGGCCTTGCTCCATAAGTTCCAAAGGAAAAGTGTGAATCAGTGATAAGTTCTTTTCCGCAGGCCATTTTCAAAAATGCAAAAGTTAATTGGTTTGTTCACAAGTTTGTTTTTCTATTACGTACAAGGCCCTATCACATCCGTTTCGGCAACTTTGTGATTGCGACTTCTCCATGTCGATCTATGTCTACAGATAGAAGTATAAAGGATGATGGCTTGAGGGGGGAAGTTTTCTTGGAGATAACATCCGGTACATCAGCTGCTAGTGACGTCACAACATAGTACGTCCTGGAATCGGGTATTTCGCACCCTTTCAATGTCATTCACAACTCCATTTGACCTACGCATGTACGATGGATGAGTGCATTAAAGCGCGCACAACCCCCTTCTCAATCTATCTGTCGACCAATTCATCTCATTCTTGTCATTACAGGATGCGATTGCTTACGTTAGCAAATAGCTTGGCTTGACGTGAAAAATTAAAGAATTTCCGGCAGTGTTGCGAACTATATCGTTCTGTTCAGAAGACAAATTGCGTGCGTAAGTGTAAATGTATTTAGGCAAGAAGCCAGTTTCTCTTGATTTACTACGAAAACAACTGGCGTAGGGGATGAAGAAGAGTTTGTTGCCTTTTAATACATTTTCATGTCTTTCTCTTGCTCTGTGTGTGTCAGCACTTGCGTTCGGTTCTTAGCCGAGCTCGCGGACAAAATTCTTGCTTCTTGCTCTATGCAGGGAAGGGACGTTCTTCTTCTCTGGGAGAAATGTCCGGATACATGATATGCTGTTCTCTGGCCTACCGGCTTTGTTTTCACTGATTTGAATAGCAGCACACTCAAGAAAGTGTCCTCCGTGGCCATATGGTCTAGGGCCCTGTGCTTTGGGCTCAGACTGCGGGACGGCATGGGTTCGAGTCCGCCTGGGTTCTCGGCCTGTGGTAGGACCGGTGGCAACCCACCATCGTGAGGAAATTGGGGAGTTGCGAGTGAGAGCGTAACCCGGTCTGCGAAATCTCCTGCAACGGCTGAGGGTTCGACGTGCTGACCGCACGTCACCCTATTACCGGTTGAAGATCTCCACACCTCTAGGTAGGATTGTGGGAGGGGCTGGCAGTCGGGAGATAGGCCAAGGCCCTTCGAGGGTTGTCTAGCCACGGGTTATTATATATATATTATACTCAAGAAAGAGGAGAGAGAAGGGGTAGGAGGAAATACAAGGGAAGAAAGGAAAAAGCAACAAATGAACTCTCTCAATATCTATATATCTGTCTGTCTGTCTCCTTCTCATTTAGATTAAGAACGAATGAACACACACATAACGTTAAACATGAAGCGTAAGGCGCAAGTTCGAAAATCCTGGAGGTTGCACTGAAAACATCACCGTGTTGGGACAGAGAACAATGAATAAATGAATGCAAAGTAGTTCTTATGAAATAATCCCATAAAATGTTATCCTCCGTCGAATTATTTGGTTTTGAATCACATAAGCTTTGATATCTAACATCAACTGTCGTTTCCAAATGTCCTCAACTTCTGTATCGGATTTCTCTGTAGCCTTGAGAAATTGTTAAATCCATTATCTCGCCCCTCTCCTCTCTACTCGACCAATTAATGAATTCTGTCTTGCGCAACGGGACAATGTACGAGTACAATGGACCAACGGTTGTGCCTTTTCTGGCTTCAGCTTTCGGAATTAGATGACAACTCTTGACAATGAAATGCTTTAAGCCGCTAAACCTTTGCGTCCAAAAGAGCACCGAAGTCCCATTTTTAACGAAAGTACTTTTTGCTGCTATTTCCAAAAATCTTGTAAAAGCAAGCACCGCTTTACAAGGAAGTATTCCACTTACCCACTTACCTGTAGCATTTGTGGTTGTCATACAATCAAATAATATTCTATTGTCTACACTCTGTCTCGGGAACATGTGGAGCAAGGCCGCGCATAACGGTACAGAAGGCGAAAAAGCGAGTGGGCGTAGTAAAGCAGTGCGCGCTCCTGCAAATGACTGGTAGCTGCAACCGCGTTATCCCCTCCACTTCCCATTTCACGCGTTCATTGGTCGAACATAGAGGCTTGTTTTCGTTCGCTTGCTCCAGAGACTCCAGAAACTAACTTAACTCTCTAGCCTTCTTAAACCCGAAGGTTCATAGCTGCAGCAACACAGGCCTTCCACTGTCCCTACCGATTTCCTTTAGGTCCATCTCAACATTATCCCTCCATCTTCGTCTTGGTCTTCCTACTGGTCTCTTACCATCAGGTTTCCCAACAAGAATCCTGTAAACTCCTCTTTCTTCTCCCATTCGTGCCACATGGCCTGCCCACCTAAGTCTTCTTGATTTAATCATTCTAATAATATCTGGACATGAATACAAATTATGTAGTTCTAAATTATGTAACCTTCTCCACTCACCTGTCTCCTCATCCCTTTTAGGTCCAAATATTTTCCTAAGGATCTTATTTTCAAATACTCTCAATTTATGTTCCTCTTTCAATATAAGGGACCAAGTTTCGCATCCATATAATACTACAGGCAATATTACTGTTTTGTATATTTTAACTTTTAGTTTCTTAGATATTAAACGAGAAGACAAAAGTTTATGAAGAGAGAAGTAACATGCATTTCCTGAATTAAACCTACTTTTTTATTTCCTCTTTAATATAATTTTCATTTGTTAGTATTACTCCTAAGTAATAAAAATAGTGTAGAAAATAGGCTGATTTATTTTATCAGGGTTTTATTGAAAAGAAAAAGGATGTGTGCCGGCATCTGTGGCAGAGAGGTTAGCACATCGCGCTACGACGCCAGGGGTCCCGGGATCAAATCCCGGCCTGGGCATGGGTGCTTGTGAGTGTCCATTCATCAATTTCATATCATCACTCATCCCCATCTTTGCGATTAGCCAAAAGTGGCATATAAGCGAAGTAAAAGAAACCAAATCAAACAATCAAAAGGATGTGTGTGTAGGTGGAGATGAGTGTGCATGGGAATGGACTGTTTATGGGATGAGAACAAATATATATTGTAATGTGGCAAGGTCTTAACGCGGTACAACGGATATCACTCGGGGATGTAGCAGTAAAACCAGGGTTGTTATAGGTCCAGGAATCCAATTCTGGTCCAGGAATCCAATTCTGGTCCAGGAGAGAAAATCAGCAAACGTAAATGGGTTCTGGACCGTAAAGAAGCTTTTTATCTGTAAAGTATTTCAATTCGGTCCAGTAACCTTTCTCCGATCAATTTAAATACGTTCCGGGAAACGTTTTTTCCGAATCAGTTTAAATAGGGTCCAAGTTCCGTATTGAAATGAAACAATACGCACCTTGGATCGAGTACGAACCTGACGATAAACAATTATCAACTTGTGAGAATGAAAGACTAATCCAGGTGCTGGCTGTCTCGAGAATCTAAGGTACAAGGCAGAAATGGGCGAAACGCAAACGCTGCAGTCACGTTACCACTCTCCATGTAGCCCCATTCTATCGGGCGCGTTCCTTCACTTGGTTGTAGTAGCACTGCCGTTCCTTGTTGTAATATCTGCTGGGAACACAGTAGCCTCACGTTACCTCATCGACGGCTCCGATTGGCTGCGGTTCTTGGATTGGATGCCGGAGCAACACGTGACGGGGTTGTTTGAACTCAATGTAACGCCATATAGTCCGTTGCGTTATGTACAGTAACTCTCGACAAGGGAGTTTTTGAATCTGGCCCACGAGAGAACAACAGCGCTTTGATTTATTCCCTGCGCTACGTTTTCTACAACCGCAGTGTGACATTCTAATGTAAAACGTACTCGCGGACATTTTTAGAAGGCAACTTTTGATCGGTCAACCCTGGTCCAGGAATTGTAAATAAATTCAATCCCGGACTGGGAGACAAAATCAGCAAACGTAAATGAGTTCTAGACAGTGTATAACCTTTTCATATTTAAATCATTTCAATTCGGTCCAGGAACCTTTTTCTCGCATCAATTTAAATACGGTCCAGGGACCTTTTTTCCTTATGAATATAAATTCGGTCCAGGAACCTTTTTTTTCAGAATCAATTTCAAATCGGTCCAGGAATCTATTTTACGGAAGAATTTTAATTCGGTCCAGGAACTTTTTTCCCCGCATCAATTTAAATACGGTCCAGGGACCTTTTTTCCTTATGAATATAAATTCGGTCCAGGAACCTTTTTTTTTTCAGAATCAATTTCAAATCGGTCCAGGAATCTATTTTACGGAAGAATTTTAATTCGGTCCAGGAACTTTTTTCCCCGCATCAATTTAAATACGGTCCAGGGACCTTTTTTCCTTATGAATATAAATTCGGTCCAGGAACCTTTTTTTTCAGAATCAATTTCAAATCGGTCCAGGAATCTATTTTACGGAAGAATTTTAATTCGGTCCAGGAACTTTTTTCCCCGCATCAATTTAAATACGGTCCAGGGACCTTTTTTCCTTATGAATATAAATTCGGTCCAGGAACCTTTTTTTTTTTTCAGAATCAATTTCAAATCGGTCCAGGAATCTATTTTACGGAAGAATTTTAATTCGGTCCAGGAACTTTTTTCCCCGCATCAATTTAAATACGGTCCAGGGACCTTTTTTCCTTATGAATATAAATTCGGTACAGGAACCTTTTTTTTTTCAGAATCAATTTCAAATCGGTCCAGGAATCTATTTTACGGAAGAATTTTAATTCGGTCCAGGAACTTTTTTCCCCGCATCAATTTAAATACCGTCCAGGGACCTTTTTTCCTTATGAATATAAATTCGGTCCAGGAACCTTTTTTTTCAAAATCAATTTCAAATCGGTCCAGGAATCTATTTTACGGAAGAATTTTAATTCGGTCCAGGAACTTTTTTCCCCGCATCAATTTAAATACGGTCCAGGGACCTTTTTTCCTTATGAATATAAATTCGGTCCAGGAACCTTTTTTTTTTCAGAATCAATTTCAAATCGGTCCAGGAATCTATTTTACGGAAGAATTTTAATTCGGTCCAGGAACTTTTTTCCCCGCATTAATTTAAATACGGTCCAGGAACCTTTTTTCAATGTAAAAATATGAAACTTGGACCGAATTTAAACTGTGCGAGAAAAAAGTGTTCCGGTCCTGCATCGGAACCCAATAGAACCCATTAGAATTTATGGGTTCGTGTACCTTTAACAACCCTGAGTAAAACGTAGTCAACTTGGTTCTGGAAGTTGTGGATAGCCCTCGTTGAAGAGGCAAGGAAGGCGGACGAGCAATGCACACTCACCCATCTGGCGTCTCGGACTCTGGTGACGACCACGGCACGAGCGAGGCAGTCACCCCGAACAACATGTATTGGCTGTCGGCATCTGAATGGTGGCGCACATCGACCGCGCGACCACGAGAACGTTTGCACACTCCTTCATGTTTTCCAAGACTCCCGGGTACTTATTGGATGTTTCTGATGAGCTTGCAAGCCACCGTGCCACTACTTCCCTCCGATCAGGAAGAGTGACCCGGTAGTTGCAAGAGGAATTTTGTTATATTGTCGCTGCCCCATTAGAATAAATAAATATATACAGGGTGTCTCAAAAGTAATAGCTCAAACTGACACAGGTGAAAGTACACGATAATAGAAGCAAAAAAGTCTCAGTAAACATGAGTCTGCAAACGAGCCGTTTTCGAGATAATTGCGAATGTGTGCCGCCACTGACTTCATTGTTTGTAAACGTCGTCCTAGTTGGTAAAATGTACTCTTCGTTGCTGTAAGGTTCCATTTCACTACGCAGTACAGCCCAACTGACGTGACTCCCACAGTACGATGAGACTGTGTACTGATTGTATCCATCCTGTTTGATTGCAACGCCACCTCTCGGAAATGTTCTGTTTTGTAAACAAAGAGCAAACCTCGGAACGCGCAAGGAGTAAAGCACTCGGTGTTTACAAAATGCAATCAGTGACGGCTTGTAACCGCACATTCGCACACATTATTAGCATTTTACCAACTAGGACGACGTTTACAGACAATGAAGTCAGTGGCGGCTTGTAATCACACATTCGCGATTATCTAGAAAACTGCTCGTTTGCAGACCCATGTTTACTGAGACTTTTTTTGCTTCTATTATTGTGTACTTTCACCTGTGTCAGTTTGCGCTATTACTTATGAGACACCCTGTACACACACACACACACACACACAGTATATATGATACATATGTTTGTGAGAGAGGGGGGAGAGATGCGATTTGCTGGTACCGAGTTGTATGCTTTATGAGAAGACAATCCTGTGCTTGGAGTATTGACTTCAGAGCTGAGCTTAACCTATGAGTAGATAATTGGGATAATTTGTTTTGTATACTATGGAATGCCTTCTTGAGGTAGATGTATTCTTGAAGTGACTTGGGTATGCTATAAGTCTTGCGCAATTGTGGCGATTATTTTAGTTTGGGCGCATATGAATGGTTCCATGTGTGTGTCCTTAAAGACATTGGTAACATCAGAGGGGCATGTGGTGAATCCCGCCTCGTCGAGCTTCTGTGGGAGATAAGGTCCGAATTTGTATAACTTTGTCCTGAACTGGGTTCTTCACTGGATGAGTTCCCTGACAGTTGTGTCACTTTTCTTCACAATTCAACTTCAAGTTTCTATAACATTCAATAGTCTCTTGGTTACAAAGTGCAACACAGAGTTTGCTTCGTGCATTTGGCGACTACACCGTTTGCACTATATTCTTGAGCGGTGAACAGTGTGGTATATGGTCACGTGGGGCGTGCTAACCAATAAAATAACAGCAGACAGGCATTTGTTGACTCTACGCCGCCATTCTTTCGTACAGTGTCTACTTGGTAGAAAGAATTTTCCTTAAAGCAATTTCCTTCCACCAGTCTGGCACTGAAATAACGTGCTGAAGCCCTATTTTACAGCAGGTTGAAAAATGTGGTTGATTCAGCCCATAATCCTCAGAGAAAAGCAAGCAAGTAGCTCTATCTAATCGCAAGATCTGATAACGGAAGGTTAAGAATGTAACCGAGCCTTAATCGCTGTTAATGCGTCACAAATGGGGGTAGTAGGGAATCTTGTGAACTTCGAGCACCCGCTAATCTCCACTAGAGGGGAAGTATGATGCGAAGTATTGTTTTGCGTCAGCAAAGAAACGCATACGTAGATAACAGTTTTCCATATCCCGCTACATGATTGTCTTGTTCAATTGGTCACGGTCGATTATGGCAACAAACGCGAGACATATCTCAATCAAACGAAAAATGAATAATCCCAGGCCGCCAGGTCCTTTCCCTGTGGCCAGATAAACAGTTCTTGTGGTCATTTGGCAATAATTGTAACCAGTGTCAGCCATTAGGAGAGGAGGGGCGGGGCAGTTGCCATCCCCCACTTTACCTTTTTATCACTTTATGCCTCCGCACTATGGCTTCTTAATGTTAAGTGTTCTCTATCAAGAGAAAGTAAAATATCTTTGCCTCCAACCTCAGATTTAGCACCCAATCTCCGCCACTGTTTGTAACTTAGCATGTGATTGATATTTTATTCAAATATTTTAGCGTAGTTTTGATGACGTCAGAGAATATTGACTTTCCTGAGTCCATACATCTTGGGACTCTGTTGTTTTTATTTTAATTGAAGATCAGTGATGTGCCGTAGACTATAAGTTTACGTCTACATGCCTTTTCTACACGTAATCTACGCGTAGATTACATTGGGTTGAAGTTTACATAGACTACGTAGACAATCTAAAGTGCATTAAAATTAATTTTCAAGGATTTCATGAAAGGAAAGTGACATTTTCAACTATACTAGTTCCTAACGAAATGAAGAGAATCCTATTTACAACAAAATTTATCTTCTCTTATCATCAACTATGGAAAAAGATAAATAGTATGCAAAAACAACAACAGATGGCAGTCGTGAGGCAAGAGTGATCTTTTTCCCATAAAACAATAGAATATTCCCTATATTAGGTTTCTTCAAAGGTAAGAAATTGTTCGAATTTGAAGAAAGAGTATGAAAAGTTCTCTTCACATCAGGAACTGATACGCAGTATAATTTTCGTTTAATTCACACGGCGACCTTTGCTAAGTTTTCACCTTTCGCCATGTTATTTACATAAGTTACACAACACTGGTCAACAAGATTTTGCTTATGATTGTTTTGTGATGAATTATTATAGATTTCAATCCACTAAACACGAATCCGGCAACGATTTTGTCGAAATATCAACATTTTATCTATTTGTGTGTGTGTGTGTGTTTTATCAGTGCATAGTAAATTTCAAGAGTACAAGCGCTCACCTGAATTTCTACTATGGCCTTGTGGTTGTGTGTTTCAAGGTTGCTTCTTCGCCACGGTGTCTACTACTTCAGTCTGGGTCATAGGCGCCGACTCCATGGGGCTTGGGGGGGCTCGAGCCCCCCCCCCCCCAATGTTAACGATGTGGGGGCAGAGCCCCCCAAATAATTTTGCTTAAGAGAATGTAATGTATTATTTTGCTTCTCTTGTAAAATTTACTTTGAATTGTGCCACGTGAACTTAACTTTAAATACACATTTGAAATGCTCTAGACTAGACCATCATCTTTGGGGGGCGGGGTGCTGAGACCGCTAAACCATCAACTTTGGAGGGGGAGGCTATGACCAGAGACAGCAAAACACATGACTTGACACTATATACTAAGTATGTAATTATGAGTATTGTTAACATTTTTAATAAAAATAGTTTCAAAAGATGAACTAGGGTAGTAGATGGGACGTTCGGGCTACAAATGGCTCTCACATGACATTCAGAACGAGATCATTGATATATTAGGAAGATCTGTTTTGCGCTCCGTGGTAGCAGATATCAGAAGTCGGGAATATTTTGCTATTATGGTTGACGAAACTGGTGACATATCCATTCGTTGACAATTAATATTTTGCATTCGAACTGTGAATAAAAATTTTGATATATTTGAGGAATTCATGGGCGTTTATGAGATTCCGAACACTGAGACCAAAACTTAAAAAAAGGAAGAGAGTGAGTCATTCATTAATTTATTTCAGTGATCAGAGGCCTCCCAATAATTTTGACAAGTCGGCGCCCCTGGTCTGGGTGTGTTAATCTGCGTTAAACTCATTTGCTTTGTTATGGAACAGCATGTCAGCGGGTCGGAAGTGCAAATCCTACATGCAGACTCGTTCTGTTATGTATGTGGATACTATATTGGACCAAAGCAAGTTAAACATGTCATTGTTCCAGGGACAAAATTTTGTTAAGCCTATATAGCGTGCTTTGGAATGGCTGTTGGTGATCCGGACAAACCATGAGCTCCACATGTTACGTGTGGTAACTGCAGGTCGACGATGGAACATTGGTTGCGTGGTAGCAGGAAAGGCATGCCATTTGCGATTCTGCGAGTGTGGAGGGAACCTACAAATCGTCATGATGATTGTTACTTTTGCATGATCGACCTGCCACATTTCAAGAGAGGGAAGAACAGGCGTCAGCTACAATACCTTAACATACCATCCTCCCGAGCACCTGTTCCTGACAGTGAAGATCTTCCTATACCATCGCCTCGAATCCAAATCACGTTTGCGGAGATGATAGTGATTTGGACAATTCTGGTGACCATGTTACTGATGATGAGGATAGCAAGAAACCTCATTTACTGAACCAGAAAGAGCTAGCTGACGTTATTCGAAACCTGAATTTACCAAAATATAAGTCTGAACTTTAACTTCACGGCTGAAGGAGTGGAACTTGCTACTTCCTTCCTGTAGAATAACAAAATTCAGAAAGACACACCAGGTGTGTTTTTGAAGAGTCGCTGTGCTACTGTTTTGATATAAGTGGTCTCTTTAGTGCAATTGGCTTTCAGTACGAACCAATTCCAGTCGCGTACTCCATCCACTTGAAGGAAAGTTACTCAAGTGTGATGTTGGAGAAAATCCAATATACCAGTGGGACATATGTGGTGATTTGAAAATAATTCGTTGTCTTCTTGGGTTACAAAGTGGGTATACTCTTGTTTTCTCTGTCTCTGGGACACTACGAGCAAACTGTGTGGCCTGAATTAACAGAGCTAATTCCAGGAAAACACAATGTGATAAGCGCAGCTTAAGTGCCCAGAGAGAAGATTCTACTACAAACGCTGCACATTAAACAGAGGTTGGGAAAACAATTTGTGACAGCATTGGATAGTGAGTCAGCTGCTCTACAGTACATAAAAAAATCCTAATCTGTCAGAGGCAAAAATTGTGGGTGGCATTTTTACAGGACCACAGATTTGTTTCATGCTAAATAGTAATGAACTTAAACAAAATATGACCGAGCTGGAAAGAAATGCTTGGAAGACCTTCCACAACTTGGTGAAGGGATTTCTTGCCCACAACAGAAGTGAAGCTCTTGACGATCAAGTTAAGACACTAATTGATAGATATAGAGCACTGGGCTGTAGAATGTCTGTAAAATTACACATGCTTCATTCGCATCTTGATTTCTTTCGGCAGAATTTGGGAGAGATAAGCGAAGAACACGACGAACACTTTCAAAAGGTCATTCAATTCATGGAAGGCAGATACCAGGGAAGATGGGACTGTGCCATGATGGGTGATTACATTTGGGGATTAGTTCGTGACGAAGGGGAAGGGAGTGTTTCCCAAAAAAGACAACGAACAACAATTGTATTCACTCTTGAGCATGTTGTCACATAAGATGAACTAAATTAAGGGACTGATGTGTCATATTAATGTATTCTGTTCGTTTCATTGTATTGCTTTAGCTATTTTTCATTGTTATATTTATTGCGTCTTGTTTATCATGGCGAAGTTAAGGCTTTGTAGCCTTTTCTACCACTTAACCATGTTTACAACAACATTTAAACCATTACATAGAAAGGTAAATTTTAAAATATAAAAAGAGAAATATAAAATTACAAAGAAAAAATTACAGAAAAAAATGATAAGAAAAAAAATACATATGGGAATAAAATCCTAACCTATACACACGAACATACAACAAAACACACACATACACACACACACACAATCAGATATTCATGACAGTAGTCAGGGATTTGAAGGTGAATAAGGATTTTCAGTGTTGTTCTGCGCTTAACTGTGTGCAATTTATCACTAAAATATAATGTGCTAACTATTTGTGCCCAATAAAAAATGTTTTAATTGCGTCTTAAAGACATATACTGAAGATGAGTTTCGGATTTCGAGGGGCAGTGAATTCCAAAGACGAGAAGTAGAAACGGTGAAAGATTTTGAATAAAAATTTGAGTTATGAAGGGGGATGAGTAGTTGAGTTCTCCCTCGCGATCTGGTGTCAAGGCTGGGTGATTCGGAAAGCATTGAGAATCTGCTCGAGAGATAAGCCGGTTCCTTTGAACTGATTGCCCTATAGAGAAGGGTGAGGTTGTGTACCTTTCGCCGATCAATTAATTTGAGCCAATTTAGCTTTGTAAAGAAAACGGATAAATGGTCCCTATATTTCAGATCGAAAATAAAGCGGACGCAGGTGTTTTGTACTCGTTGAAGACGTTGAGCGAGATCATCTGGTAATTCGGAATAGACAGAATCGCAGTAATCGAAGTGTGGAAAAACAAGTGCTTGCACCAGTTTGATTTTAATGCTAACGGGTAGAAAATGTTTAAGCCGAACAAGAGCGTGTAATGCAGCGAAGGCTCTTTTTCTAGTTAAATTTACGTGATCTGACCATGAGAGATGCTGATTAAACATTACGCCCAGATGTTTGGCTGTTTTACTTAATGTAATAGCTTTCCCTAAGACCATTATGGGCGGGAGGGAAGAAATTTCAAATGCTGAAAGCATTTTTTGTGAACCTATAATAATAGTTTGGGTTTTAGAAGGATTAATTAGTAGCCCATGATTAGCTGACCAAGTTCTGATTTTGTTCAGATCATAATTTATATCGCGAATTGAATTTTCAATATTCTTTGGAGGAAATGACAAATACAGCTGAACATCATCTGCATAGATGTGATATTTACAGTGTTCGAGTGCGTCAGAAATATGGTTAATGTACAGAGAGAAGAGGAGTGGACCGAGGACGGTTCCCTGGGGGACACCGGCGCTGATTGACGATTTCTCACCAGAGTTGAAGACGCATTGTTGGCGTTCATTAATATACGAACGGAACCAAGCTACGGTTGGGTCAGAGAAGTTGTACAGGAAGGATAGCTTGGATAGCAGGATGTCGTGGTCAATAGTCTGAAAAGCTTTACTAAAGTCCAGAAGTACAAGAATAGTTACTTCTTTAATGTCCATGGCGTGTCTTATGTCGTCCGTCACGTTGATGAGCGCCGTGCAGGTGCTATGGTTGCGCCGGAATCCCGATTGGAGGGGATTCATTAGATTGTTTCGTGATAAGAAATTACGCGTTTGGTTACTGACAACGTGTTCGAGAGCTTTGGACAGAGCCGGAAGAATACTTATCGGCCGGTGGTCGCCGAGGCTGAGAACTTTGTTTGTTTTCGGCAGAGGGCGAACCTTAGCCAGTTTCCAAATCGACGGGAATATGCCGAAGGACAGGGAGAAATTAAAAATGCCTGTTATAGGAACGAGAACGTACGGGAGAATTTTTTTAATCATTAGAACAGAGATTTCGTCTATTCCCACAGCAGTGGATTTTATTTTATTGAGAGCTGACTGAACGTGTTCTGGCCGAATGGGCGAGAAGAAAAATTTTGGTGCGGTTCTGTGAACGGTGGTCGAAATCGTTCGTATTGTTTCTTCCCTTGCATTATTGTCCAGTGTTTGAACTTCGCTGAAATATTCGTTCAACATTTCTATGGAGAAGTTTAATTGATCGTTCCTTTTTTGTTTACCAACCCCTAAAGTTTTCAGTTTTTTCCAAATAACATCCGACTTTTTCTCAGCGGCGTATACTCTGGGTCACCTAGGTAATCGGAGATGACCCGGCTATAATTTTTTAAAAAGTTGTTTTTTTATTTCTTCACAATATTCTTCCGAACCAATCTTTGTCACATATTTCTTTGCTTCCAGCGCGAAAATGTTTTCAACCGTTTGCCGCGGAATGTCCGTGAGGCTTTTTCTCCAGCTGGTGGAATCTGGTGACGTCATGGTGAGATTCCACCGGCTCCCTTTAAATCCCTTACGGGAGGGGTAGGAAACACTGCTTCTCAGGCGCGGTTATTCCCTGGCAAGGGTAAGCTCCTTCTGGAGAGAGTCCATCGGTCGCACTCTCCACCCCAGAGCCTTTGCCATTCCCTCGGCTGGCAGTGGCGCCCTCTTCTGCCATTCTTCCCCGATGGCCTTTGTATCGTAGGAGCTGTGTTGTTTACGACAGGGAAATTTCTCGGGAAAAAAAACAGAATTCTGGGTTCACAAATTGCGTACTGAAAAAGAAAGTAGAGAAAATACATCTGAAAATGCGCGAGAAACAGGGAAATCTGAACAACATTTGCGAACCAATTCTATGTTAATTCTCATTTTACATTTGCTTCTGTCTTACTGATCTCTGCTATTTCAACAGATATTGTAAAAGGAAAAAAAACTTTAATATTGAAAATGAAGGTAATTAAATAAATTAAAATTTGAACTAGAAATTCAAGAAATTACACCGACCTCCGTTGCGGAGTGTTAGCACAGCTCCCTACGACGCCAGAGCTACAGGGTTCGAATACAGGCCTGGGTGTTCTTGGTAAATGTCCCTTCATCAATGTCATATCATCACTCGTAGTGATTAACCAAAAGTGGCAGAAAAGCGACGTCAAATAACAATTTAATCAATCGATTAATGAAGTAATTAAACTATATGCTTACTTTTTTCATTTTTGTATTTTAAGATGCGTGATTACTTTCTTTGTAGCCTTCAAAACCAGTACTTCTTTCACAGAAATGATTAATTTTTAAAAGGGAAAGCTATCAGAAATAAATTATATATATATACGTACACATAAATTAGTTAATTTAAGTTGTTTTTCCCCCGCTTTAGATTAATAATGATCATAAAGATAAAAGATGTATGAATAAAATATATAAACAAAAAAAGCAATGATTCCAACTTATAAAACCTTGCGCATCGCAGGGAATTTAAAGCTGGGAAAGGGAATTTTTCAGCATCCATAGGGAATTTAATTCTGAGTCAAGGAGTAAGGAACCACAATAGAAGATTGGCGCAGGGAATTGAATGCGTGTTGTAGGTGGCTTTGTGCTGTTCTTCCTATTAGCGATTCGAAAATGTAATATTTGTTTAGCTGTTAGTGGTTTGTATTCGTGCTAGTGCTGTGTTTACTGAAGTTAAAAGCAATGGATATAATACAATATTTGCGTGTGAAAATATTTGGAACGGGATCTTTTCCGGAGAAATTGGAAATAGTTAATGTAGGTAGGCCAGTAACATCTCTTGTACACAGGTCTTGAACTTAAACTTCCATGTATACAAACAAAAATCGGGAATGCACGAGTAACTGGACACTGGGGTAACTTGAATTTTAGACTTCAATTAATATTGACGGTTTTTATTTCACTACCGCATTCCTTTCATATTCTTTGTTACAGGTTTTTTCTTATATATTTATTATATTTTCTTGTTTTATTATTTGAAATTCTAAACGTAGATTAACTGCAAGTGCAATCACAACAATTATTCGACAGTGGTCGCAACAATAAGGTAACATTTTTATCACATATATTCATAAATCCTGTATGGATGTTGAGGTAAATTTGCAGGGAGACTTGAGGAGTGGGTGGATGAATCAAGTGTCGGAGATTACCCACTAGTTAAAACCAGGATACGCCACTGCTTTTTCTCATAATACAGAAGATCGTTCGCGAATCGACGCTTTGCTTTCCTGACCTCTTGGTTACAACGATTTCGTAATATTCTGAAACTTTCGAAACTGCCACTTGCCGACTGGCCGCGCTTTACGTCCCTCCGATGTTTGCCGTAGGCTCGATCCCTGGCTGCCATGAGCTGCCGCAGGTCGTCCGTCAACCACGGACAAGGGGGGCGAGAGACGCGTTTCTTTTTCACCGGGGCGTGCTTGTCGTACAACTGGAGAATGAAAGTGTTAAGGAGATTCACCTGTTGGTCGAGAGTGGGCAACGTGCTGATTACGTGCCATGGGAGAAGGGCGGCGTCGGCAGATAATTGCCCATCGTTTATGTTTTTAATGTCTCTGTAACATACAAGTTTGGCTTTGTACTTGGGAACGCGCAGCTCGTAAGATAAAAATATCATGTCATGGTAAGAGATTCCGGGTACTGGGGTTTGTCCGTGACTTACTACGCGTGATGGGCTGGAAACAAGAATTAAGTCGATCCACGATTCAGAGGTTGGAGTGTGGTGAGTTGGGTCGAGAGGACAGATGGAAAGGTTCAGAGCAGACACCGTGTCCCGGAACGACGTGACTTCTTTCTTTGTGCAGCAGAGATCGATATTAAAGTCCCCCAAAATTATCGAATGTTCATAGTTGGGCAAGAAATTCCCGATTTCATTTTCGAAGTTGACGAGGGAAGTGCAAGGAGGTCGGTACACTACGGACAAAAGAACCTTTTGTTGTCTTACGGTGACTTCGAGAATGAGGAATTCGGAAGAATAGTTATATTCTCCGTGAGATTGTCCTATTACTTTTGCGTTAATGTCTTCCCTTAGATATATTGCTACTCCCCCGCCCCTTTTTCCGATCCTGTCTCTCCTAAAGAGTTTAAATCCCGCCACATGCACCAGATCGCTCGAGAGGGACTCTTGCAGCCACGTTTCGGAGATTAAAAGAGCATCGATATGTTCGAGCGTGGAAAATATATTTTGGATCTCGAGGAAATGTTTGAGGGCGCTCTGGGCATTTATGTGCGCTACATTGAGGTTGCCGGCGGCGAAAGTTGACCTGGGTTTGGGAAAAAAGTTTACAATCGTCTGCCGTGAAGGGGGTGGGGAGGGGTCGGTCACACTTCCTGGGGAGAGGGACAAGTCTCAGAGTTCCGCAAATGGGCTGGATGGGGGCGTTGCCAAATTTACAGTGACCAAATTACCGGTTCCAGCCATCGCAGAGAGTTGAATTGCAATTTATTGGATGATCCGGAAATGCATGCTATGTAAGGAATTATAAGTCTACTTACCAAGGCGGCAGAAGAGATGACGTTTGCAGAACACTGAAAACCCTTTGCAACACACTTAAGCACACACACACGCAGATAAACATATACACTAACACGGAAACACAATATTATATATGTAATTTACTGGGTACTGACTGTACTGTGTTTGTAATTTTATGTTTTTCTACATAATACATATGACACATAGGCAACACGTTGCACTTTGAATAAGAAATAATAAACGACCCATATTATCCGAAAAACTGACATTACAGCAAAACCAATGTCATATTCGTGTTCAGCGGGTCCAAATTATGAAAATAAGACTGAAAAATATACATAAGCAGAAAGTTCATGAAAATTTGTATAAAATAGTCTACGTGTAGAATGTAGATTATCGTTGCTTACGCGTAGACGCATATCACTGTTGAAGATATCAAATATGTAGTATGGTTGGCCCAGTCTAGTTCGCTGCACGTTTTGAAGCTAGGTGTAGTGCGGGTGCATTTCAGTGTCAGGCTGTTGAAAGGAAATTGCTTTAAGGAAAATTCTTTCTACGCTGTACGAAAGAATGGCGGTGTAGTCAACAAATGCCTGTCTGCTGCTTTAAACGTTTATTTTATTGGTTAGCACGCTCCACGTGACCATATACCACACTGTACAACGCTCAAGAATATAGTGCAAACGGTGTAGTCACAAAATGCACGAAGGTACACCAAAACCACACTTTATAACGAAGAAGCTATTGAATGTTACAGAAACTTCAAGTTGAATTGTGAAGAAAAGTGATGCGTTAGCACAAGAAAATCAGTATTATAGCAGTAAGTATAGTGTGCGTTAAAAACTGAAATATACTTAGCTGAGTTCCTTAAAACCTGAAATTGAACGAAAGAATGAACGAAAAAACATTTCAGTATTCTCAGTGACATCTAGTGAATGCTGTCGAGTTTCATATTGGTATTTCTTGTGTTTTATTTATAAAAATAGTGGTATTTCTGTTTAAGAAAACCTTTCGTGGTGAGATCTTGAATCGACGAGGAGGAAAGGAGCATGTGAACGTTGAAAGTGGCAAGTTGCAACTCAGATTTACACATCGTTACGTAATCTCAGTCCCACAATAGCTAAAGCTCGCTGTAATCATTGTATGCGTTAGAGCTTGTGCTTTGTACCACAGTTCCTCGTTCCTGCCTTCTCTTCACTATTTACCAAAGGATTCTTGAACAAAAGCTGACTGAAGATAGCGAGGTTATTGGTACACACGTAAACGTTATTCTGTACGACGTGGATTGTGTTTGCGGATGTATTTTAGAAGCAGTTGGTTGAAAGTGATTTACTAGGTGGCGCATGAGTCTCCATGCGTAGGGTATTAACGAATACATTCTCCAGTTCTATTTATGTGTTATCTACTCAGGGCCGACCTCCGTGCAGGAGTGGTTAGCTACGACGCTAAGGGTACCGGGTTCGAATCCCGGCCTGGGCATGGGTGATTTTTTCTGAGCATCCACTCATCACTTTCATAATATTATCAATTGTCATCGTCGCGATTAGACAAGAGTAGCAGAAAAACGATGCTAAATAACAAAAATCAGAATTAGATAAGATCATAACACAATATGGTAAACATATTGTACTTACGTCTCGGGTTCGAATCCTGGCCTGGGAGTGAGTTTTGTTTGAGTGTTCTTTCATCACTTTCACATCGTCGCTAAAAAAAGCGACGGTAAATAACAAAAACCAAATCAAATAATATCTAGTATTTGCCTGCGTTCTGTCTCGGGAATATGTGGAGCAATGCCACGCATAATGGTAGAGAAGGAGAGAAAGCGAGTGGACGGAGCAAAGCACTACACGCTGTTAACAGCAGCCGTGTTTTCCCCTCCATGCACTCACTTCCCCTCTGACGTTCATTGATCGAGTCCTCTCGAGTACAACTTGCGCAGAGGACTTGTTTTCGTTCGCTTGCTCCAAATTTTCCCGGGACAGAGCATAGGCTCTTCTTACGCGGTCGAACAGTAAGGAACTGAATATGCACACTTCATTACGTTTGAACCCACACGCCAGGATGTTTGCCATTGTTAAGCTTAAGAGGGCGTAACCAAAGCTTTTCTATGTAGGTATGCAGAGGTCGATTCTCATACACAAAAACTACATGCGCTGTGCAGCGAGAGTGGAACGAACTTTCCCAATAACCACTGGTGAGTTGTTCAAGGTTTACCGCGCAGGGGTGTCGCTTTAAGCGTGTCAGAAATTAAACCAGCTGGCGTCGGAATGAATTACAATCTGCGGAGATTGATTATTCATGGCGTTCATACTTTGTTGTCCCTCTCCAGGATTTCTGTCAACGCAGGCCGATGAGAACCGTCATCTGGGACCCGGCATGGTGGGGGGGGGGTGTCCTCCAAACGACCAAGGTCGCGAGATAAACCCCTCGCGTCGCTTAAACAAAATGAGGTGTGGGAGGACATGCCCTGGTGACTCAGTTTCCCACAGACGCATTTGTGGCGTTAATCTCGTTTTCCATGTACGAGGGTCGTTCAATAAGTAGTGGCACGAGAGCTAAAACCAGTCACGGCCAGCAAGGAACTCTCTTTACAGGTTCAGTTAGCGCTGCATGTCCATTGTTTTTTTTCCCACTACATCGCTCCCTTGTTGAAAATTGTGGAGTTTGATTGAAGTTAGAGTAGAGCTGGACAGAACGCAGTTGCTTCGCACATACTGTTGCTAGGACAATGGTTTGAGTGACTTCCTAGACCAACGCCCTCTGCTTCTTCCTTTAAAGTAGCTCTTCGCTTGTCCTCTGTGTTTGTGCGTTTAATGGAGTGCTGCATGGAGAGGATTTTGCTCGAGTTCCAAATAGTTTGCACGGACGACGCAAGATGGCTTATAGAATTGAGAGGTTCTTCGCTCCGGCGAAAACGCTCGAACAGGCAAAACGAGCGATATACGCTCGAAACCCAGTAGTACACGTGTAACTTAGTGAACATAGTCATTGCCTCCATGTTAAAATATAGTTTAGTCTACCGTACCAATACAGTGATATATGAAAATGAAACGGATTATTGTGGGCTGAAACTGCCAAGGCGGATATTTTGCATATTCAGTCTGTAACAAAATAACTGCGCCACCGCTAAAATGAGGGTAATATTGAAATATGTTAAAATTGCCATTGTGATAAGGTGCAGAACAATGGCAATTACACCTGGGATTGTTCCTTGATACACCTTGATTCTCTTTTGTTAAGTTTTGCACTGCTGTCTCTCATTCCACAGGTGTCTCTGTCGTCTGTCTGTCTGTGTGCAAATGGCTGCCACATGTTCCTGACACGTAGCCGTGTTTACTGGTGGCAAAACAATGCTAGCGAAAATTGTGGTTGAAATGCAATTTATTAATAATGTCAGTTTGTTCAAAATCAACATGTAATGATTATTTTACTGAAAATAAAAAAGGTCAATATCCAGGCTCTAATTATTAACACACATAAAACAAGTCCCAGAGTTCATCTAAAGTAAAATATATGAGCGGTATAATTGTTAACATATCACCTAAAACATAGTCTCCTCCGTTCCATTGCGGTAAGTGATGCAGTTATTTTGTTACAGACTGTATCTACGATCATTGTCACATTAAAATGATATTCCATTGTATACGCTCGAGGCTGGGAGACACGAATGAGTAGTAGTGTTTTGATTTTCGATACTCTTAATTTTTGGGATGTAATATTTTGATACTTTATACTTTGCATATTTATATGTTTTTAGTGTTTAGGTTCTGCATGGAATATTTTATGCGGTTGTTGCACGGAAGTAGCATTGATGTGAGATAAAGCCGGTCGGTATTTAATATTCATAATTTGTTTGCATGTACTTAGAATTTATTTGCTTGTATTTAGAATAAATTAGCATATCATTAGAATAATTTACATTTATGTATTTGCATATTTATAACTTTTATGAATATAAAATTATTTATTTTATGAAATATGTATATAGAAGGTAATTAGAGGTACTAAATGTTATGCATTTGGTTTTATGTTTATTACTGCAAAGTATGTAATGTATAAAACGATAATATTAATGTTTCTAGTATTGAAAATAAGAGTTTACGGTTTATGAACCGCTATGAAGGGTGATAAAGCTCCAATTATGATTTAGGATGGTCCCGGTACTCGAACCCGCGATATGTAACGGTAATAAATGGTTGGGCCTATAGTGTACTATGTAATAATGTTATTATGGTATGATACAAGTTGATATCTTTTCTGACACAATACTTCAGAAATTCTTATCAAACTAACATCTTTTCGCTTTTACGCGCTTTTTTATACTTCATAAACAAAACCGACGCGTTCTCTGATTGGTTGAAATAAAACCGACGCGTTTTCTGATTGGTTGAAATAAAACCGACGCGTTCTCTGATTGGTTGAAATAAAACCGACGCGTTCTCTGATTGGTTGAAATAAAACCAACGCGTTTTCTGATTGGTTGAAATAAAACCAACGCGTTTTCTGATTGGTTGAAATAAAACCGACGCGTTCTCTGATTGGTTGAAATAAAACCGACGCGTTCTCTGATTGGTTGAAATGACACCGACGCTTTCTTTGTTCCTGCGGTCTAGTTCACCTTGAACTCCTCCCCATCATCCTTTGTTCTAGTGTTCTAGAAAACTTTGGCCTACTTTGACAGAAACATGTTCTAGCATGCAACCGACGCACAGTTTAAAAAAAATCTACCCTGACTGCGCATTACCAGACATCCTTTGTTATCTGGTTCAATCCCTCCCCTGCCCTACGGCGTGGCATACCTTTCCCATGTTCTTGCGTTCTGATTAACCTTAAAAAAACCGGTTCTCAAATAAAACCGACGCGTTCTCTGATTGGTGAATCAGATTATCGCGTTCTTTCTTTGTTCTGGCGTTCTGACATCATTTGACTTTGACCGCACACTCCCCAAATTCCTCTGTCTACCCTCACCTCGGAGTTCACAATCGGAGACAGTATTCTGTCTAGCGTGTCGGATCAACTTATGTCATACCATAATAACATTATTACATAGTACACTATAGGCCTAACCATTTATTACCGTTACATATCGCGGGTTCGAGTACCGGGACCATCCTAAATTATAATTGGACCTTTATCACCCTTCATAGCGGTTCATAAACCGTAAACTCTTATTTTCAATACTATAAACATTAATATTATCGTTTTATACATTACATACTTTGCAGTAATAAACATAAAACAATATGCATAACATTTAGTACCTCTAATTGTAACCGATCTTGACGCACCCCTTATAAAAGTTGACCTGCCCTCGTTCGAGAAGAAAGGGCGGCAAGAGAAGTTAACGTCTTTTCTAGCGAACGGTTGATGTGCGTTGCAGAGAAGACAGTCCGAGTCAAGCATTGATACGGTTAGGATCCGTGTTACGTTGGCTATTGGTTTCGCGGGCTGTGAAAAACTGTAAGTGAACTAATGGCCATGATCTCAGCCGGAAAGAGAGATAGTGTCTAAAGAATAAACTGTGAGTGAACTATCGGCCTGTGCAGTATATCTACCAGAACCTGAGAAAAGGTTACTAAAGAAGAGAGGCTACATGTTTATTATGAACCAACGACAGGAGGATTAGAAGATTGAAGACGTCGAACTCGGTATCAGCAAGATTTGTGCTCCCCCCCCCCCAACTCCCCTTAAGTGTTCAACGTTAGTGTTTTTCAGCGTGTTTATCGCCAAGTGAAGTAAATACCTAAGTACTTACATCGAAGACGTAAGTACTCTGTGAAATAACCTCTAAGAACTAAGTTTGGTCTAATATCTCAACAAATTCACACCGGAAGTTGACTAATCTGTGTATTCCGAAATCGTTTGTAAACCACAGGCGTCAGGTGCCTGGGTCTTTAATAAATATTAATACTGTATTTTGTGGTGTATGAATACTTAGATACTTAAATATAAAAATTCACTGCTGATCTCATTTTGTGTTATTGACGTTGTTTGACGGCAGAAAAAATTTGCACTAGTAAAAGCAAAACCAAAGAAAAAACATTATATAATTACCTTCTATATACATATTTTTCATAAAATAAATAATTATATATTCATAAAAGTTATAAATATGCAAATACATAAATGTAAATTATTCTAGATATGCTAATTTATTCTAAATACCTGCAAATAAATTCTAAGAACATCAAACAAATTATGAATATTCAATACCGACCGGCTTTATCTCACATCAATGCTACTCACGGAGTGTAATAAATTCCCGAACCCTATTTCCGGGAGTCAAAATGCAGACCCAAAACCCTCCGGCGCCAACCTGAAAGGCTCAAACGTGCAGCAATTTCCCCTTGGATGGGCTTTAATGGCGATTGGCTATCCTTCTTCTCGATTATGTAAATATTTTTTCCCCTCGGCGACCGGAACGCCATCTCGCGGACGCGCCTCGAAACTCCCTTTTTTATGCCCCCGGCACCCACGTGACTGACTAAAATAACCCGAAGGTCGAAATCGAGAATGGGAGAAACCTGACCTGACCTGCGCCAACGCAAAGGAACTTCGGCGGTCTATTTTTCAGTTCGAGATTTATCGAGATTTTCAAGTTTATTGTAAAGTGACCGTTTATTCCAACATAATGGAATATAGTGTTACAAGGAACGATTTGAGAAAGCTTGGACCTTACCTAGGTCGTGTCTACTCTAACGGCGGCCCGTCCTTATGCTGGCAAGGGAAGTGGGGATTACGGCGCAGACAACAGCGGTGGCACCGAGAGTAACGACGCGGCGGGAGGAAGTATTACGTGCACCTCGTTCTACAGGCTGCTGCGTTTCTTATCGTGCTGGATTGGTTGCTTCCCCGCACCCCACCATATTCCTTTCCCGGATTCTCTGGAGTAAGAGAACGCGAACGCGTTCTGTGCGCATGTTGAAGGGTGTGCGCCTCGTCCAATGAACGCGCGGAGGGGAGGGGCATCCACGGGAGGGGGCGACTCGACTGCTCATTCGCGGTCCAGTAGTTTTGTAGTAAACATGTCAGCTCGCAAGTCTAGGGGAACTCTGCATTCAGGAGAGTGCCTCATAGTGTTGAATGTGTTCGAGAACAACTTGTTTGAAAAGTTTAAAACACATGGCTTTGTTTTTTTACAAATGTTTAAAACGTTTAAAACAAAGTGTTTTAAACATGTTTTTCAGACTTGTTTAAAACACATTTTGATACATGATGTTTCATAGTTTGTGGTTATTTGCATGTTTTTTGAAAATGTATGATTTTTTTTTCTTTTTTTTCTGTTCTTCGTGGCATCAAAAAACAAACAAACGTGCAATATTATTTGTTATTTGTGTAAAACAATACACTGGCCATTGTTAAGAATAAAAGAAGAAATTGGCAGCAGAAAGCGTTTTGCTTTACGGCCGTTACACCGCGCAGCACTTCGTTGCTTTCATCAGGCACCTTTCTCCACCTAGTCTGGCCCCGCCCACAAGCTTTCCCCTCTGCGCGTCGCTACTCCAGAGAATCCGGAAAAGCAGTATACCCTTGCTAGCAGGAGGGTCGGCCGCCGTAATAGTAGACAAGATCTATAGTTATTGATATATCTTCACCACACGTTATTGGGTTCTGTGTCTAGTAGGAATGGCCACAAAGTCCGTACAATAGATAATCGGATTTGAAATTATCCGCATATCCGAACAATACGGATAACCCGGATATCAGACTCGCACGGTTATTCCTGGTATCCGAGTACTCCGATAATATGTGTATTCAGATCGTAAAGTAAAGTTGCAGTTCCCATGAAGGCACATTTAGGGAATGTGGGGGTAAGGCCTTTTGGAGGTGATGATCAGCACCACGCTCCAGTCGCCTTTACACCACCCGGGTAATTGTGGACCTGAGCGGATACCGCATAATTTCTTTGTCTTCCCGAGGGGAAAATATACGAGGGTTGGTCAAATTGGTTTTGAGTTCATTACAGAAGCGCGAAACTTTACCACCATCTATTTAAAACATCTTCCAGTGATCAATACTGTTTCAGTATTTCTTCCACTGCTTCTCCAGTTCAGTTCGGTGCAAAAGTACTTTTTCAAAACTCTTTGAGTTCCTTTCAAAGTTCCGAACGTTTTGTTTGTCACACCACCACCATGGCCGAGGTGGAGGACATGTGAGGCCATACCTCCACACACACTCCTATATGAATTAACGGCACAGTGCAGTTCACAGAGGATAAAGCTGTCTTCTTATCTTAGTTATATCGTTAAGGGTCATACTTTCGCACAAAGCAAATAGGTCATTTTTCCCCCTCGGAAATTCAAGATCGGGTCTCAACATTAACATGTAACAGTTGGGCTGAAAAGTTCGTAGGCTAACATAGTAAAAAATATTTTTTTGACAAAATTCGATTTTATTATTCAATATAGTTGCCTTCGAGGGTGATACAACGATTATAGCAGTCATACAATTTTTCGATGCCATTTTTATAGTACGATTTCTCTTTAGCCTCAAAATAGGCCTCAGTTTCGGCGATTACCTCTTCATCAGTGCTAAATTTCTTTCCAGCGAGCATTCTTTTAAGGTCTGCAAACAGGAAAAAGTCACTGGGGGACAGATCTGGAGAATATGGTGGATGGGGAAGCAATTCGTAGTCTAATTCATATAATTTTGCCATCGTTTTCATTGATTTGTGACACGGTGCATTGTCTTGATGAAACAGCACTTTTTTCTTCTTCAAATGGGGCCGTTTTTTCGTGATTTGATCCTTTAAACGCTCCAACAACGCTATGTAATAATCGCTGTTGATGGTCTGGCCCTTTTTGAGGTAATCGATGAATATAATACCATGCGCATCCCAGAATACTGATGCCATAACCTTGCCAGCCGACTGTTGCGTCTATCCACGCTTTGGATTCGGTTCATCACGTGCAGTCCACTCGGCTGACTGTCGATTGGACTCTGGAGTGTAGTTATGGAGCCATGTTTCATCCATTGTAATATATCGACGGAAAAATTCGTGTTTATTACGTTTGAATATCGCTAAACATTGCTCCGAATCATCAAAACGTTGTTGCTTTTGATCGATTGTGAGCACGCGCGGCACCCATTTTGCACACAGCTTTCGCATGTTCAAATATTCATGCACAATATGTCCAACACGTTCCTTTGATATTTTTAAAGTCTCAGCTATCTCGATCAACTTCACTTTACGATCATTTAAAATTATTTTGTGGACTTTTTTGATGTTTTCGTCGGTAACAGCCTCTTTGGGGCGTCCACTGCGCGCATCGTCTTCGATGCTCATTTCGCCTCGTTTAAATTTAGCAAACCACTTCTCAACGGTTGATTTTCCTGGTGCAGAGTCCGAATAATGTTTATCAAGCCAAGCCTTGGCTTCAACAGTATTTTTTTCGCCAAAAAGCAATGCTTTATTAACACACGAAATTCTTTTTTATCCATTTTTTCACAATAACAAAAGCTGCTTCACTCACAATGCTATATCTCACGAACTAATTATCCGGCAGCTGTGAAATTTATACACGTATCTTTTGAAGGTTAGTACTAAGTAAAAATCACATGGATTTAATTCTATTAACGCCATCCATGAGTCAGCCTACGAACTTTTCAGCCCAACTGTTATGTCGCGTTCAAGGAAATGAGGAATTCCAGAATTTGTTGACTCAAAAACACGATGGAGTTAGCAGTTGTTGCTAACGAGCTACGCTGCTGCCCTCTCGTTTAAAACAACGCAGACTTTTCTTCAAATTGGATTCTTGTCCTCGCGTGCGGAAATAATAATTGAAATTCTGCATGTAATGCATTCCGTTGTAGCCTGGCTGATTGTAAACATGTTAAAATTTCTTGCACGTACGTACAAGGTGATTAAAAATGTTTGAACGCTTTTACTAAAGTGACGTCATGCGTGAAGCCGTTGCGCAGTTGGTTCCTGCGCTTGCGCGTGGAATGATTCACCGAGTGATTGAAACATAGAAGACTTGTTTCTTTAACTTTGGTTATTTAACTTCGTTTTTCGCCTCTGTAGTTAATCACTGGGTCGTGAGTCCAACGCTTAACGTCAGTTATTAAATTCTTAATTACCCACGCCAATGCACGTCCACAGGATTTTTTACGGGAAAGATGGGGTCAAACGAATCATATTTTCTACCATCACAATGTTGCCCCTTCAAAAAAAACAGTCATTTAGTTTGTAGTTATCATTTACGTGGCAACCCTTCTAATAATTAATATACAGTAAGTCGCTGTGAAATATTAGAGGGCTGAGCCTATACTAATGCGGATGTATTGCTATAGTCTCGGTATCGGAAAGTATCGGTCGGAATTCATCTACGGATACCAGCCGATACTTTTTCGGCTTTTTCGTCTTTCGTGGGGTACGCAAAAATGTTGCCCACTTTCGCGGAATTTAATTATCTTGAAAATTATGCAATATTCGATCAATTGATCAATAGTTTGAATCAGTGTTGCCACAATCTGAGGGCATAATTTCCCTTTCCAAGGGGCAAAATTTCCCTTTTTGCATTGTTTTTCCCTTCACTAAAAACCTTTAAAAATAATAATAAATAGTACATAATCTGTACTATTTTTGAGTTTGGTGTCTTAAAATTTCCATGGATTTTTTTATATTTTTCATATTTGAGCCGCGGTGGCTCAGTCGGTAACGCGTCTGACTACCATGCCAAAGGTCCCGGGTTCGATTCCCGGCCGGTTCAAATCCGGGAACTTTTCTAACGATGGAAGCGGCCCCGGCGCCCACCCAGCGTCGAATAGCATGGGTACCTGGGGGAAACCCTGGGGGGTAAAGGCGGTCAGGGGCGTGATGCTGATCACATCACCCCCACTCACGACCGGATCAAGAAAGTGTGGGGCGTTACCCCCACACCCCCTATACGCCTTCATGGCGTGCTGCTATGCACAGGGGAGCACTTTACCTTTTTTTTCACTTTTTACCATCCCATTTCGTTCAAAATTTGTTTCGAATTTTCCTTCATAAAGGGAAATTTCCCTTCATGTGGCAACACTGGTTTGAACAGCTTTAAATTACAATTTTCAATTATCTGTATCGACGGGAATCGGTAAGAATATCGACATCGGTATCAGTTCAAAGTGGTATCTGTTCAGCTTTTAGAAATACATCATTTTTAAGTTGGCATTCATTTTCAAGGGAGGAGCGTGCTTCCCCATTAACCCCCATTCCGGATGCCCATGTCGGGATTCGAACGTCGGTGTCCCGTGTGTAAGTCACACCCTATCAACTGGATCACTGATTCTTTACTTCGAAAACAGCTTTTGTAATTAACAAAGAACTTATAAAATTTCTTCCTATTATAATTTGCATAGGAGCAAAGTTTCGTCGTCACGTAGGTAGGGCTTCAGTGGTAGCGTCGTCGCCTTGTAATCAAGGGGTCCCGGGTTCGATACCCGGTGGAGGCACATATTGGTTCGGATCCCACTTTAAACTGTAGGTCCAGTCCCGATTAGTCTTACTCTCTGTAGGACCGGAACCTTTTTTCTCGCACAATTTAAATTCGGTCCAAGTTGCGTATAGTTTCATTGAAAAAAAGGTTCCTGGACCGAATCGAAATACGTTGCAGATAAAAAAGGTTCTTTACGGTCCAGAACCCATCTACGCTTGCTGATTTTCTCTCCTGGACCGGAATAGAATTTATTAAAAATTCCTGGATCTTTAACAACGCTTCTTAAAACACCAAATCAATCAACCAATCATCGTCACGAGGGAGTAAGGAGTTACCCTTTCTCAAAACACCCTACTGTACCTCCCACGTAGTACCCTGGACTGCGAGGCTATGGCGTCTGGACTAGTAGGCAGTATAATCCTCCATGAGGCTCGTGTTGTGTGTTGTGCCAGTCATCGTCACGTACCTACTGTTCTCGAGATTTCATAATATATCAGCGCATAACATGTAAGAGATTAACTGTGGCGAAATCAGAGCTATAACGCCTAACTAATCACTGAGGGGCCGACCGTTACATGCAGCAAGAAGCCAATGAGAATACGCCTCCATACTCATCAAAGTGACTTTTGAATATTCAGTTGGGAGGCTCCAACTTCTACCAACAGCTGGTGGTTATTGGTTTCGTAAAATGTTATTTGAACATTTCGAATAATGAACATGCACATTATATGGTTGATGAATAAACATTGCTGTGGCTCTACTTTGAAAAGCCACACCTGCAGTCTCAGGGAAGTCTGTTATTGTGCAACTGAGGCAGATAACCCATTACGGACTGTCTGCACCGCACTGGTTTAGCCCAGACTTGCATTTGAAAGAACTCGTCAGAAAGCAAATAGTTTGTCGCTCGGGACCGAACACCCACAACCGGTTTTAATTCTCGTGTAGGCACTCTGGTTCCGCTCAGGTGCTCATGGCCTACTTGTTTGGTTTCCTTTAAATCCATTTGCCAACGTTCGTCCGTGCTGTTCCCTTCCCAACAGTGCCCTGCTGGCCGCGAATTTCCTCAAGTTTCCCAGGCGAACATCCACAATCGGTTTTAATTCTCGGGTAGACATTCGGGCAGGTTCGCTCTTGCAAATTCCAGTCTGTGCCGAACCGTGACGCGCCGACCGTTCAAATGGGTTTCCTCCTTGTGTCACCTTTACACGTGGAGTCGTGGCTTCAAACGTCGTACTGGCCATCCTGACTGAGGTTTCAAGGCCTTGTCACGTTTCATAGGAACAAGTAATCTATCTATCTTCTATATTTACATATACATATACATACACACACACATCCATTTTTATATATTTGTTTGTTCCGGCATAACTCTCGAACGCCTGGAGCAATTTCGACCAAACTTGGTACACGTATCACTTGCAATCTGGAAATAATATTTTGGGGATAAGACACCCCTGACACCCCTAGGGGTGGGGTGGGAAGAAGTGAAATGTAAAAATAGTCGAACCACAGATATTAAATTCCACACTGGCATCCTTGACTATGCAATCCAACAACAATAGTGTTTCTCGGGTTGTCTAACATTCAGGCTGTGTTGCGAATTGAATCCATTGTTTGCGTGACACTCCCAATGCGGTTCAACTCCAAGTTCATCACCTATCGGCATGGGGCATGGTGGAAAGACTAAAGAGGTGGATGCAAGCAGATGCTGAAAACTCTCCCTCCCGGGAGAGTTGCAGGGGAGGACTACTACCTTGGACTAGGGACCAACATTCTCGATCTTGGCCATTTTGGAGGTGGTGTGCTCAGTACCACGCTCCGGCCACCTTTGCCCCCATGGTTGCCCCCAAGTACCCATTGGTTTAAGGCTGGGTGAACTCCAGAACCGCTTTATGTGGGGACAAGGCCGGAAATATTCTGAACTTAGATCACCCACCCGGCCGGAAATCGAACCCGGGTGTCCCGCGTACCAGTCAGATACAGAACCATAGTCACGAATAATAAAGATATAGAGAAGTAAAAAGGTTTATTTTGTCCTCCGCCTGCAAGCCAATACCCATTTGTGACAAAAATTCTTTAACAGGAAATCGAGAATACTTGATATTCGTTCCATTCATCTTTTTCCTCACTTCCTGTCAATATACTCATGTTTGCTGACGACTGTAAACTTTTCAAAGAAATCTCAACCCCACAAGATGCTTTGATTCTCCAGAATGCTCTTTCCGAACTTGTCACATGGTGTAATCAGTGGAATCTAAAACTTAACCCGCAGAAATGTTCCTCCCTCACAGCCTCTTTAAGAAAGAACAAAATACATTATCATTATGTTCTTGAAAACAATCATATTACCACAGTTACGACCCAAAAAGATCTAGGTGTTATCATAGATGAAAAACTGAACTTTAAGGAACACATCGCAGCTACAACTAAAAGTGCAATGCGCCTCTTAGGCCTCCTCTACAGATTCACTGAAATTGATACTCCAACTTCTCTTAGCGTGTTTTTCAAGTCATTCATTTCTCCGATTCTCGAATACTGTTCTCCAGTCTGGGCCATGGCTTCCAATACAAATCTTTCTAGCATGGATTCCGTCCTCAGCTTCTTTACCGCCATTGTTCGTCATAGAATTCCTTCTCTGCGGCATCTTCAGAAACCTGACATCTTGACTACTTTGAACATCCAGTTACTGCAGACCCGACGCGATATGGCCGATATGAAATTTTTCTACAAAATCATCAATGGATTTCTGCTTACAGAATTCAACTTCAGAGTTCCCTCTCGATCGACCCGAAACACTGAATTGTTCCACAACTCTACCGCTAGGCTTTCCCTTATACAGCGCTCTCTGATCCACAGGCTGCCCCATTTCTATAATAAACTACCCACAAACGTCGACATTTTTGCCACTGAAAGTATTTTCCGATCATCTCTAAAAATGAATATGTAAATCTTTTGTTTCCTGTTTGTCTTATCATGTTCATATTTACCTTTTCTGTATTACCTAAAACCATCTTGACTTGATCTTGTTGATTTATTAGAGTTTTTCAGTGTAAAATGGCCTTACAAGTGCTGTTTCTGAAACTTGGAATAAATAAATAATTAATGATTGCTACAGCCGTAAATAGCGCAGTTAGGCATATTTTCTTTCGCACTGCACTTAAATTCTTCTTACTAAAAGTGAAACGAAGACGACAAAAAAAAGAAAGAAACACCAATGGTCTACAGAAAAGAACAAAACCGGAAACTCCACTTGTCACCCTCTGAAACGCACCCCCTCTTCTGGCTGTGGTCACTCAGATGACGTCAGAGCTGTGACGTATGGCTGAGAGCCATGCGCGTGCATCCACCTGTTTGTCATCCCACCATAGGCATGGGGTGGTGAGAGAGGGTGAAAAATAAAATGTCACAAATGACCTAGATTAGTGTCGAATCCATAGTTTTCGGACTCGCTGAGCTAATTGGTGACATTCACGATCACATTTAAAATTAGTTACATTTTACACTACAGTTAGAATTCATTATTTTCCTGTCTAATACAAGATTGTGATGAATAAATACCCTGGCAACGCTGGGTAATCAGATAGTATATTATAATAGAAACTTGTAATTCCTCCAGGAATCTCTGGAGCGAGCGAACGAATACAAGTCTGCAAAAGTACTCCTCTGCTCCGCAAACTCGCTTTCTCCTCTTATCTACCGTTATTCGCGGTCTTGCTCCACAGATTCCCGAGACAAACTTACTGGTCGCTCAATGTGACATCTGAATTGAAAATTGAGCCGTTATGTTCCGTTACTTTTTATCGTGCTTAAAATATCGATTGATCTCCGCTACGTATATTTTAGTAAACCAGTTAGAACAGAATCTATGGAATATTTGGCATTAGTGGAAGTAAGGGCTTCGAGTGGCGTTCAAGTTGTTGATATCGTGGAGGTTCTGGGACCAGCTGGAGTAAAAACACTCCAGCACTTAGAGATATTAAACTTTCTATCTAGAAGCTTCCTCTGCACTTAATGAGCTTTTCCATGCAAATTGCCGCCTTTTCCAAACGAAGATTCGAGCTCATTAATGTAGATGGATTTTTCGTTATGCAGGAAAGACAAGGCCAGAACGGAGTTAAGAAGAAGATAGAACAACGTACGATCATTGTTTATTGTCAAGGTGACCAGTGTTGCCAAACCTGATGTGCATAAAAGAGCTAAGTTGCACTTTAAATCAAACTTAAACCCGCATCACACGGAACTGGATTTCCAGTAGGTATGCCTTAGTTGGCGCCGGACTGGCTACCAATTTGCTAGTTTTCGCCTCACACGATACTTATCAGCGTACTTGTCGATAGACTTTTGTTCCCATACGAGGGAAGTTGTAAGGGCGGCCGCGTGAGATGTAAACAATGCATCACTTCACATTTTTAAAATCCGATAACTATTGAACAGAGAGGTATAAAACGTTATTAGGTACAAAACAATGTCGCTGCTTAAATATATACTTTTTAACGTTTACTGTACACGTATGGAAGAATATTTTAGTTGTTTCAATTGTAAACACTGTGCACTCGGCATAGATGGTGTAACTCAACGCGCCTTTCATGCTGTATACGTTATACATTCCTGGAGTAACACTCGGAAACCACAGACAAAAACGCTCCTTTGCACACTCACAGATTAACTTCACATGGCGAAACTTTGCTCTGATTGGCTGTTCCACAGAATCCAGTCGAGGAAAGCAAGTAGCAATTAGAACATGTCCAATTCCTCCAAACCAGTCAAGCAGTGAGGCAGGCGGCCATGATTGCTAAATAGAAAGTTAGTTCAGCGCCAACTAGGGCAGATTTTTCGAAGGCATGATAAATAAAATTACTCTAGTAAGTAGTTTATCAAAAGTGGGAGGGGTGGGATTACCATTAACGTTAAATAAACTGTTGGCAATTGAAAGGCTAGAGTGTAAAACGTGGTGACATTTTGTTGATTTCTGAGTTCATTAAGAAAAAAGGTTATTAGAAGCTAAACTGTAGATAAATTGTTTTCGTGTTGTGTTTACCAATTTCAGAAGGCTTCACTGTGTCCAATGCAAATTGTATAACATGGCAATTTCACTCGAAAAATTGAAGGATGGCACTTTTTACTTTGTAACTCACAAATCACCAAAATGTCACTTACCATGTTTTACACACGAGCCCTTCAATTAGTGTTAAGACTATTATTAATGTAGGTTGTTTTGTAAATGAAATAATCAATTATCCCTGTAGTAATTAGTATTGCTCTTATTAAATACCTAAACACCAGTTTAGACGTTCGATACCGGTTGGAGGCTCATAGTGGTTCGGATCCAACTTTAAACTGTAGGTCCAGCTCCGGCTAGCCTTTCCGTGCATAAAGTGGACTCAAAAAACACATCAATCAATCACATGCATAACTCTTTTAGCTTCTCAAGAATACGAGGGTCACTATTTATATTTTGAGCCTTGGCAACACTGATTGAAGTTAGGCGCGATTTGACGTTTGCACGGAATCGTCTGGCATTATTGACCATAAAGTACTTCAAATATTTTGTCAATAGCTTAATTTGTGTTGTTTATGTTGCCTTGGAGATTGCGCGACAACAATAACATGGAATTAACTCTTTAACATTTTCGTGCGATGATTTTTTACGATTTTCGACGTGGATTATCAAGACAAGAGTGCATCGATCAACTTACTTCCACATTCGGCGATGAAGCCCCATCCTTTGCCACTGTGAAACGCTGGTATAACGAATTTAATCGTGGCCGTCATTCGCTCACCGACGAGATTCGCGAAGGTCGTCCAAAATCAGTTGTTGTTCATGAAAACATTGATGCTGTGCAAAACCTAATACTGCAAGATCGTCATGTGACATCCTGTGAGGTTGAGGCAACCATAGGCATTAGTTCCACCAGCATATATAAAATATTACATGATCATTTGGCTGTGAGAAAGGTATGTTCTCGTTGGATCCCACACAATTTGACAAAAACTCAAAAAGACGCTCGCGTCAATTGGTGCAAACAAATGCTCAATAAATACAATCGTGGTGCTTCAAAGGACGTATATAAGATTGTAACAGGTGACGAATCATGGATATATGCATATGAGCCGGAACGTAAACAGCAGTCGACTGTATGGGTGTTTCAAGATGAACCCAATCCAACAAAAGTTGTTCGCGCTCGAAGCACATCGAAACAAACGGTCGCCTGTTTTTTCGGGAAAACTGGTCATCTGGCAACTGTGCCTTTAGAGGAACGTAGAACGGTCAACTCTGAATGGTACACAACAATTTGTTTGCCAGAGGTCTTCGGTCAAATACGGAAAACAAACAAACGCCGTCGGATCATTCTTCATCAAGACAATGCCAGCTGTCGCACATCTCGTCTAACAACCAACTTTATGAACAGTCAAAAAATCGAATTGATGGGTCATCCGCCGTACAGTCCTGATTTGGCACCCAATGACTTCTTCTTGTTCCAGAATGTCAAGAATAAATTGCGTGGACAACGATTTTCGTCGGCGGAAGATGCCGTTGATGCGTTCAAAAACCATATTATGGAGGTTTCTCAAGAAGATTGGAAAAACTGCTTTGACAAATGGTTCGAACGAATGCAAAAGTGTATTGACCATAAAGGAGAATACTTCGAAAAACAATAAAGCAGTTTTCAATACCAAATTCCTGTCTTTTCATTGTTAGGCTCAAAATATAAATAGTGACCCTCGTAGTAAAGGGCCCTCCACGATCGTCGGCTTGTAATCAAAGGATCCCGGGTTCGATTTCCGTTGGAGGCACATTACACAGTGGTTCTGATCCCACTTTAAACTATAGTTCCAGTCTCGATTAGCCTTTCTGTGCATAAAGTGAACTTAAAATATCAAACCTTGAGAATAGTAAAAGTTTAAAACATGTAGAAGATAAAAATAGGTACACCTGGGGTCCTGGGTTCGAGTCCCTTCAGCATCACTCATCCTCATCTTCGCGATTAGCCAGAAGTGGCAGGAAAAGCGAAGTAAATTGTACGAAATCAATCAATCAAAGGTGAAATGAGTTTTATAAGAGGATAAAATTTCAAAGTAAAAGACTGGAGAGAATATATATAATTTGCTTCCTACTCCATGTCAGGTTTTATGAACTCCCACATCCCTACAACAAAGAGTTTTCGGCAAGTCACATGTCATACCAGTGCCGGATCTTAAAGCCTAAAAACCCCGTAGTGCGGGGGGCCTGGAGACAAGTAAGCCCATAGGGGACCCTGTAGCCGTTGACAAAGTAGAGAGTTCATATATGCGTATGTAAAAAATAAACTTACTCAGGAGTACAGAAACGAATACAATATATACAGGTAAAGTTCCCTGTGCATATAGCACCGTGCCACGAAGGCACATTTAGGTTGATTCATTGATTGATTGATTTAGTTTATTTTACTTCGCGTTTTGTGCCTCTTGGCTAATTTGCGAAGATGGGGATGAGTGATGAAATGATGAAATTGATGAATGGACATTCACAAACAACCAAGCCCGACCGGGATTCGAACCCGGGACCCTTGGCGTTGCAGCGCGATGTGCTAACCACTCGGCCACAGGGTCGGGCGGCACATTTAGGGTATGTAGGTGTAGGGCCCCTCATATTTTCGATGTCGGCCATCTTGGAGGTGATGTACAGCACCACAATGCGGCCGCCTTAACCCTCCTCCCACCGGAAGACCCTTTAATTTGAGGTTGTGTGAACCCTAGAGCCGCTTTATGCGGGGACAAAGCCGGGAAAATTCAGACAGCCTATAACTCTGAAACCAAACATTTCCGGACCTATGTTCATATAAACTTTTTTCATTGTTTACATGTAAGGAACACGCTCCTGAAGTTATGCCACCTATTTCTGGGACACCCTAATCACCCCTTCCCATTTAAAAGTTTTTACTTGAATTCAATATGGCGGCTACCAATATAGCGGATGTCCGCTTGCGACACACCAATGTGGTTCCCCCTGAGCCTAACCTGTTTCTATCATGACCAATTGTACAAAGCCTAACTTCTTTACTTTTCAAAGGGGGTGTTAAGGGACTTTTGAATCACCCTCTACATGCGACTTTGTCAACATGAGATCAAGAAATAAATATGTGTGTGTGTGTGTGTGTATTTGTGAGGGCCTCCCCGATGGCGCAGTGATAGCGTCGTCGCTATGAAGGGGTCCTGAGTTCGATACCCGGTGGAGGCACATAGTGGTTCGGACCCCACTTTAAACTGTAGGTCCAGTCCCGATTAGCCTTACTGTGCATAAAGTGACTTAAAACAAAACCTCAATATATATATATATATATGTGTGTGTGTGTGTGTGTGTGTGTGTGTGTGTGTGTGTATGTATGTATATATATACAGGGTGTTTCTAAAGGTCGTTTACAACGCTTGGGAGGTGATTCCTCACACGAAAACAAGCAAAAAGTCTAAGTTCCATTTTTACGACTGAGGCTTCGTTTCCGAGATAGGAGCCTCGCAAAAGGTGACAAAGTGAACGTCACACCTAACTGGGACGAATACTATCACAGATAGAGAGGCGGTTCCAAGGGAATCATAAAGGAATCGTATGTGCTTAGTCCGGAAGTCACTATGAAAAGTTCACTGCACGCATGCGCAATGGAGTCCTCAAAGGAATTGGGGATATCCAGCAAGAACAATGCATGGATAGGGTATGTAACGCAGCAAGGAGGACCGTGACAATGAGATATGCGTTAAAGACAACACATCCCGACCTCAAACATGAAAACATGAGCATGGAACACAAAATCCGAAAAGTTGAGCACGGTTGCATACCCCAGTTACACGCGAGGAATGAACGAATCATGTCATGTGGCATACGAGAGACACATTACTCCACCAGGAGGAGGGAAAGAAAAACACAATATCAGATGATTGCGACAACGTGTATTTTTACACACGACAACTACGTAATATCCTCCCCCCCCCACACACACAACAAACAACAAATGCTCCAATGTCTTACGCACAGACAGTACGTGTCACTGTACACAAACTGAAGGTGTCAATTTCACCACACAAAGGGGGCGGGGAGCAATACCAAGAGTGTTCTCACTGGGATTTGCCAAGGGCGATAATCACAGACGGTTTTCAAAATGTCTGCTGTTCACTTCTACGCAGAGATGACAGCGACGAATCAAGGATTGTCGAGTACGAGCAAACAAGCCAGGTGTATCTGCTACCGTCGCGGCGGCGACGTTGATGCGAGCAACGAGGTCCTCAGCTGATGTGACAGGTGTGTTGTATACGAGGGTTTTCATTTCTCCCCAGAAGAAATAATCGAGAGGGTTGAGATCTGGCGACCTCGGTGGCCAAGGCACAGGCTCATCCCTACCAATGAACCTATTGCGAAACACGCCATGCAGGAAATGTACATTACGATCGAAAAGAGCTGGTGCCCCATCTTGTTGGTACCACATTTCTTGCCGCAGTGCCAAAGGGACGGTCTCCAACAGTTCAGGCAGAACCTCACTAAGAAATGCATGATACGTGCGACCATTCAGGCGAACAGGGAGAATGTATGGTCCAATTAAATGATCATGTACTATCCCGCACCACACATTAACTGAAAACCTGTGCTGGTGATGGGCCACAAAAAGTGCATGTGCGTTGTCAAAATCCCAGACATTACTGTTTCTATTATTGAAGACATCCATCCTGGTGAATATGGCTTCATCTGTCCACAATACCTTTGCCCCGAAGTGAGGGTTTGTGTCCAGCTGATGCAACAACCATTGCCAAAACTCCATACGAGGGCGAAAGTCACGAGGTAACAGTTCTTGTACTTTCTGCAGTTTAAAAGGGTGCATTCCTTCCTCTGACAACACTCGCCAAACGTTCACATGAGACGTGTTTCGTGCCAGAGCGAGCACGCGCGTACTGGTGCCAGGATGTTCTGCGACCGCTGTTAACACATCTTATGCAAACTGATGTGTGCGTACACTTCGGGGTCTTCCAACTTCTTGCCGCGGTGGTAACACTGACCCTGTTTCACGCAGTCGACTGTCCACAACCTGAAAGAAGGCGTGAGACGGTAAACGTCTATGTGGAAAGCGTTCTCCATAAAGACGCCTTGCCTCACGGCTATTACCGTGTGCCTCCCAATACATGAGATGCATGTCTGCTAGCTGCTGGGTCGTATACGCAGCCATCTGTGTAATAGGGAGCTGGAACCGCAAAATATCGTTTTTGTTTAACATTGGCACACTGCACAAATTGGCCGTATCACCGTACGAACACCACAGACCAATTGTTGCCATACTTGGCTTGCCCACTCCACCACGTCAACTTCTTTCAATACAAAATACTAGTACTCTTCAATGCGTATGGCAACCTATAGCGAACTGCTGATCATATCCCAGCACCTGCAACACGACTGGGACGACTGCCGGAGAGACCCTTCGAGCTCCTCTCGCCGGTACAGCAGTCATGAAAGTCAAACGTAGACTACGGAGCCAGACTTGCCAGCGCAGCGCTTCCAAAACTGGTCTCTTTTACATCACAGTGATCGCGTGCGAACACTCTTGGTATTGCTTCCAACCACCTTTGTGTGGTGAAAGTGACATCTTCAGTTGGTGTACAGTGACACTAACTGTCTGTGCGTAAGACATTGGAGCATTTGTTGTTTGTTGTATGTGTGTGTGTGTGTGGGGGGGGGGCGTATTACGTAGTTGTCGTGTGTAAAAATACACGTTGTCGCAATCATCTGATATTGTGTTTTTCTTTCCCTCCTCCTGGTGGAGTAATGTGTCTCTCGTATGCCACATGACATGATTCGTTCATTCCTCGCGTGTAACTGGGGTATGCAACCGTGCTCAACTTTTCGGATTTTGTGTTCCATGCTCATGTTTTCATGTTTGAGGTCGGGATGTGTTGTCTTGAACGCATTTCTCATTGTCACGGTCCTTCTTGCTGCGTTACATACCTTTTCCATGCATTGTTGTTGCTGGAAATCCCCAATTCCTTTGAGGACTCCATTGCGCATGCGTGCAGTGAACTTTTCATAGTGACTTCCGGACTGAGCACATACGATTCCTTTATGATTCCCTTGGAACCGCCTCTCTATCTGTGATAGTATTCGTCCCAGTTAGGTGTGACGTTCACTTTGTCACCTTTTGCGAGGCTCCTATCTCGGAAACGAAGCCTCAGTCGTAAAAATGGAACTTAGACTTTTTGCTTGTTTTCGTGTGAGGAATCACCTCCCAAGCGTTGTAAACGACCTTTAGAAACACCCTGTTTATATATATGTATGTATATATATGTATGTATGTGTGTGTGTGTGTGTGTAAAGGAGGCCCAAGATTTGTAGATCCGGCACTGTGCCATACACATATATTATCCTTACAATGTAATCTCGCAGCTCTGAACGAATTGAGTTAGATATCATGAAAAACATGCTGTGGATACGAATTTATTGACAGTATAATACTAAAAGGACTAGATTTGGGGCTAAACTTACCCTCATAGAGCTATAAAAGCACCTTGAAGCATTTCGAAATTTCAGGAAAGGAACGAGTGTGGAAAAGAGCCAGATTTGGTTCCAAAAGGGATAAACTGGCAACAGTGAAGTTGACGCTCAGCAAGTTGATGTTTCAACTTTTTCATTTCTTGAAAGCTCTTCTCTCTCCATCGTCCTTGACCCAGCGGCCTTAACGTATTGTGCTCCAACAAAGAGTTAACAATCAGGCTCTTACTCGTGGAAATCAACAATAAAGTTTGCGATAATGATTACTGTAAAAGTAAACTCCATTTTCCTTGTGTCCGCTAGGAAGAAAATCCAAACATGCTTTTGTACAGTGAGGAGAAATAAGGAACTGAGAAAATATACAGTCGAAATCAAAAGAAATGCTATCTTGTTGCGGCCCCACTCTGATCCTTCCGCACGCCTGTCAAGTTGCAGCTGCACCATTTTGAATTGGAAACTTTCCTTTGCCAGAATTATCCATGGGTTTTGAATAATTTTGGGCAGCTTCCAAGATATTTTGGGTCCGGTACTGGACAATAAATATTAAACTGTTTTTATCTCAACAGTGCGCCGAGAGGGGGTTGCTGATGGGACTACAGACCCTCCCGAAATTTTGAGAAAATCTAAATTTTCCAATGAAAGCAATAAGAACTCTAAGGGTTTCCATTTTTAATTTCCTCAAAAATACCGTATTTTTTACATATAGGCAGACATATAATTGGCATGTACTCAATATACACAATAAATTAAATAAGTGTAGCTTACTACATGATAAAACATACTAAGAAAACAAATTTAAGATTAAATAAAGTACAAATTAAAAAAATACCATCATTTATATTAAAACACACGTTAAGTAGCAAAATGTTATTTTAATAATAGAAGGTTATGGGTTATGAGTAGAGCCCGAATTAGTTTCCGACGCTGGTAGACAAAAAATGAACACAAAAGTTCACCGATCTGAAGGTTCTTAACATTCTGAACAATACTTTGTTGCCTTTTTTGCCTATTTCACCTTACGCTGCCTTTTTCAAACATTTTTGCCTTTTTTGCCTCTTTTGTCTTTCCGACAAAGCATTTTTTAAAATTATATTTCTTTTCTATTTGATTTCGTTTTTCAATAACCCTTGTTATTCAAATTATTATTTGTAAATACATTTTTAAAGATTTTAGAAGAATTTAAATCCTTCTCTTCAATTTTCACTACCTCCTTCTAAAACGTGACTGCCTTTTTTCAATTTCTCGTTGCCTTTCTGACTGCCATTTTTAATACTTTTCAGTGCCTGAACATCCGGGCTCTAGTTGTGAGTCTCCAACGGAATATGAGTGTATTGTGATATAAGTAAATTAAAATACCTATTATTTCTAAAATGGAAAAAGGTAGAAATTGCAGAGCAGTTAGTTCCGAGTGCGTACTAACGAGTCTTTACAGTAATTTTAGATAATATGTAGGGAATATCAAGTTTTCCATTAATTAATTTGCAAATAAAAATTGTAATCGTTCGCATTTCTTCTATCCAAGAGGCACGAAATATTAAGTTTATCTAACAACTTACAGGGTGATTCAAAAGTCTCTTAACACCCCCTATAAAATGTAGAGGTAAAAAAAAAGTGAAAAAGTGCTCCCCTGTGCTTAGCACCACGCCATGAAGGCGTATAGGGGGTGTGGGGGTAACGCTCCAAACTTTCTTGATCCGGTCGTGAGTGGGGGTGATGTGATCAGCATCACGCCCCTGACCGCCTTTAACCCCCAGGGTTTCCCCCAGGTACCCATGTCATTCGACGCTGGGTGGGCGCCGGGGCCGCTTCCAACGTTAGAAAAGTTCCCGGATTTGAACCCGGGACCTTGAGCATGGTAGTCAGACGCGTTACCGACTGAGCCACCACGGCCACTAAATGTAAAGGAGTTAATTTTAATCAATGACACCCCCAACGAGATCCAGCGTCGCGTGTGACAGTTGCACAGTTACTCCAAAAGTTGATTAAAATCATTTGCATTGGCAACTGAACTTCTCTTCCCAGACAGCAGTACAATCTCGACGTGTTCCTCGCAAGTTATGAGCATTCTGGCACTGTTTTCTCATATCTGGAAAATGGACATTTGTTACAATCATGCAGTCATACCTTTTTACTGGTTAAAGATACGTCGAAAAAAAACATTCGCCATTGCATTTCTCGTCAAATTCTATCCTGGTTTGATATGTCACATCACTCCCTTTCCATTTAAAAACTTTTGAGTTGAACTCAATATGGCGGACGTCCGCTTGGAACACATCAATATGGTTCCCCTAGGCTTAACCTGTTTCAATCATTTGTACCCAGCTTAACTCCTTTAGAGGGGATGTTAAGGATCTTTTGAATCGCCCTGTATAATAGTCATAGTAAAATCTAAAAAACCTGAATTTCTAGCATGATTTTCATACATGCAAAATTCCAAGTTCAAATCAAATCATATATAAAGTTTAAATTTCTTTTCCCTTCTCGCTGCGGCGATGAGGGTAGAGGGGAGGCAGTTCCTCCCCATTTATCTACCAAGGAAAAGTAAACTGTCCTTGCGCCCCCAGTTTTGGAACTTTGCCCCCCCCCCCCCCCCCCCCCGAGTTTTGGAACCCAATCGTCGTGTGAAGAGCAACGTTGCAATTCGACACGGAAGTGAATGAGATACGGAAGAGTCTTGCCGATCGAACAGAGTTATCAGCCCCCGAAGGGGGGGGGGGGACGGGTGTAAACACCGAGAGAGAACCGAGTGACGCCGTGTTTAATGTCGACTTAGAGATATTTTCCGCCTCCAGACACCAGCTGTTCCGACAATTTAATAGATTCTCAACGACCTGCGAACTAGAAATTGCAAGGCATAAATCACCATATAGCTTTCACTCCCGCAGTTCTAGCAACCCACGTGCAACACCCTTGCCGATGCAGTCCCAACCCACTTGCATACATGTGCAAAAGATTGCATAAGATTTACAGCAATGCACGTCCCGTTTTCATTACGGCCATATTTGCACTCTGTGTATATATCTTCCTCCTGATGCATTCTGGGAAATTGCACATATGTTCGAGATTTTTACCTTCAGGAAGAATATGTTGGCTGTTACGCTAGGCTGTTATATGATTCTGCTTGCAAGAAATTTAACAAAGTACATACTAAATGGGCGACTGAAGATAATTTCCTACGCTGTCCCTTGTAATTCTACACCCTTGTCTCGGGAATATGTGGAGCAATGCCGCGCATAACCGTAGAGAAGGGGAGAAAGCGAGCGCAAACGGCTGGTAGTTGCAGCCGCGTTTCCCCATTCATGGAATCCCTTTCCCTCACACGCGATCATTGGCCATGTCCTTTGCAGAGACTTGTTTTCGTTCTCTTGCTCCAGAGAGTCCTGGGACAGTGTTATTCCATTCACAATGATTAATTACAAGACTTCGTATTCTGCAACTTTTCAGAACAAGAGCGCCATTGCGACAGAATATTGAAATAACCTCTCCGGTGGTGTGAAGGTGAAACTTTGCATGCTTTTTCTATTTGAGACCCCTGAATTAACGACTGCGAAGAGTGCTCTGTTGCTGGATCGTTTGAGATCAACGATGAGATGAGAAAGTTCTGGATTTGCTTCGGCGGACATTTGCGTCCAACATGACAATGCCCGACGCTGCTGGTACGAATGGAAGTTTTCCGTCATCCTCTTTACTCTCCAGACTTAGCCGTTGGTGATTATTTGCTCTTCGAAGCTCTTAAGGAGGCTTTCTCTGTTAACGACCAGGGATGGCTAAATGCGGATAAAATTGTATCAGAATATCGGATATTTTTTTTATCCGAATTTTAAATATCCGCCTATCGGATATCTCGATATCAGACATCAGGATATTTGGATTAGCTTAATTATCCAAATTATCCTGTATCAGGATTATCCGAAGTGTTCATTATCCGGACAGTTTTATCGTTTATCCGTTTTACAGACTATCCACATTTTCTTTCATTCGTCATGTTCGTATTTCACTGTACGGATTTTATACAAATTCTTCATCAAATCTGTACTCTCCGGATATCCGTAGTACCCGGATATTCATATTATCCGGATTTCGTAGTCATTCCTACTAAAAAAAAGACTATACTCTCCTTGTTGAGACAGGAACCAAAATAATTTTGCGCATCTTAAGGGATTTTAGAGTGGACTTGATGGAATCTCATCGCTGTACCGAAACAGGAAGCGAAAAGTTTATGCATATTTCACAGAGTTTGCTGGGGTGTGTGTGAGAGCAAGTCAGTGGATGTATACACAACTGCAACCGTGAAATAACTCGGGGCGAGGCACAGCGCTCACAGAGAGTGACCGCAGAAAAGGCTCATGTGCGGTGAACACAAAACCACCACCAGGCCAGGCACGAGTTTTTTCTAACATAAATGCTATGCAAATGCTTCCAAAAATCAGATAGAACTTCACACAGAAGCATTACATGTAAAATTTTGGTAAGCTTTTGAGATTGCAATCTTCTATATTATATGTATATTAAATGGATGTGTGTGTGTGTGTTTGTTCCGGCATAACTCTCGAATGCCTGGAGCGACTTCATCCAAACTTTGTACACATATGACTTGCAATCTGTAAAGAAATACTGTGTGGTAAGACACCCCTGGCACCCCTAGGGTAGGGGTGGGAAGGGGTAACATGTAAAATTTATCGAAAACGGCCGATATTAGTGTGAAATTCATAGTTTTCAGGGTCGCAAAGATGAATAGTGACACTCCCAATGCCGTTCAACTACAAGACACCCCTGGCACCCTTAGGGTGGTGGTGGGAAGGGGGCGACATGTAAAACGACCGATATTACTGTGGAATTCATAGTTTTCGGGGTCGCTAAGATTAATAGTGACACTCCCAATTTCGTTCAACTACAAGACACCCCTTGTACCCCTAGGGGTGGTGGTGGGAAAGGGATGACATGTAAAATTTATCGAAAACGACCGATATTAGTGTGAATTCCATAGTTTTCGGGGTCGCAAAGATGAATAGTGACACTCCCAATGTCGTTCAACTACAAGACACCCCTGGCACCCTTAGGGTGGTGGTGGGAAGGAGGTGACATGTAAAACGACCGATATTAGTGTGGAATCGATAGTTTTCGGGGTCGCTAAGATGAGTAGTGACACTCCCAAATGCTGTTCAACTCCAAGTTCATTTTACACTATAGTTAGAATTCATTATTTTCCTGTCTAATAGAAGATTTGGATAAATAAATACCCGGGCAACGCCAGGCAATCAGCTAGTGTGTAATATAATCGAAAGGTGCGTTGAGTTACACCATCTATGGTGAGTTCACGTTGTTTACAACTGAAACAACTAAAATATTCTTCCACACGTGTTCATTAAACGCCACAAAGCATGTATTTAAGCAGTGCCATTGATTTGTACCTGAAATCATTTAATAGGAAACTTTATTTCTCTCGGTTGAACAGTTATCGTGTTTTAAAAATGCAAAGTGATACGTTGTTTACATCTCACGCGGCTGCCATTACATCTACACTCGTGACCTAGAGATCGCTTCTGATTGGTTATGCTACGGAAATAGTCGGTTCTATCCTTGAGAAATGCCATGGCATCTGAAATGGTATAAGATTTTTCACTTTACACGGTAGCATGTTGGTGATGGCGTAAACGTTAAGAAAAATGCTTTCGTGTTAATACATCGTGGACGAAAATGTGTTGACCATTGAGATAACAGAAATATCCGATATTCGTTTCAGATGCAACGGATAATATGGATATCAAACTAATACGGTTATTCCTGATACCAGAGTATTAAGATAATCTGTGTATTCAGATCGCTATTTACTTTTTTAAGTTCAGAAAGTTATTCTGATGAAAATGGTGTTTAAAATTAACGATTTAATTAAGGACATTAAACTGAGAATGTTATATTCAAACTGTATCATATTTACTTTTTCTCTTGGTAGGATGGATGGAAAATAATAGAATATCTGGTGAGCCGGTAAAACGGATAAACGATAAAACCATCCAGATAATGCACAAATTCGGATATTTCCGGTAATCCGAATATTTGGATAAGTCTGATAATCCTGATATCAGAACATTATACAGGTGATTCAAAAGTCGCGCGACTTTATTTGTGCAGTTACCGAAAAAAACGATAGAGGGCATAAGTGTAGGAAATACATTGTTGGAAATCATGAGCTTAATTGTTTATTAGTCTGCTTGAAATCACAAACAAAACAAAACAAAATGACTGTCAAAATGGCAAACGGAAAGAAACACAAACAAATCAATGTCATAGCCGTACTCCATTTACGACCGAACAACAAAATTGACAATCGCAATAGCAATAGCAACCGCACGGAGTGGCAAACTGATACAAAGGAACGACCTGAACTGACATGTCCAGCATCTGCACCGCTGGGACACTACCGGAGGAATTGTTCAAATTGATTGCCATCCTGTTTACGGCACATCCGAATTCGGTTCACAGAACTCTTGCGCACATTACGTAACACCGTAGGTGTTTTTGCTGCACAGGCTCCTTTTATGTTTTCCTGCAGTTCCTGCAGTGTTCGGGGCCTGTTTCTGTACACGACAGATTTGAGATGGCCCCACAGGAAAAAGTCAAGTTGTGTAAAATCTGGCGACCTAGGCGGCCATTCCACGGGACCCCTGCGACCTATCCAACGCCCAGGTAAAACTTTATTCAGCAATTCGCGAGTTGTTAGTCCGAAATGCGGCGGTGCTGCATCTTGCTGAAAGAAAAAACCGCGTCGTTTTGCTAGGGGTAGATTATCCAAATAGGGCAGGAGTGTCATCTCGAGATGCTCTCTGTACAGTTCAGTAGTGATCTTGTTGTTAAGAAATACGGGACGGATGAGAACATCCCCGTGTATGCCACACCACACATTTAACCTTGGGTCAGTCTGATGATGAGCATCTACAGCAATGTATGGGTTCTCGGTTGCCCAATACACAGCGTTATGTCTATTCACTGTTCCGTTCAGATGGAAACATGCCTCGTCGCTGAAAATATCAGCTTCAAGGTGTGGCTGCTGCGTTCGTCTTTCAGTAAACCACTCACAGAACTGCACCCGTCTATCTGTGTCATCTCCATGCAGGTCCTGGACAAAATGCACACGATGTGGATGGAAATGATTTCTGGATAGTATCCTGGACACGGATGCTTGACTGATGCCATATTCTTGAGCCACTTTTCGTGTTGACCGTGTTGGACTGACTGTCAGCTTAGCTAGTACGCTAGCTGAGGTTGCATGATCTGTTGCTGTACGTGGCCGCCCAGACCGTCGTTTGTCATGGATGCTGCCTGTTGCCTTGAACCGCTTCAGTAAACGACCAATGGTTGCATGATGTGGCGATGGTTGATCTGGATGCCGTCTGTGATATTCCTCCGTAGCTTCCCGTAGACTCATCTTTGCAACATGGATAAGAACCATTTCCACCCTTTCCTGAATTGTGTACTGGGACATTGTTGTTGATTACTGGAAAAAAAGAAAAATGCAACATTACGGTCATGATTTAAAACGTATTTTCCAACAATTTTGTTCTTGTTTCCTGCACAGAATGAAAATAATACAAATGCAACATCACGGCCATGATTTCAAACATATGTACAACAATTTTGCCCTCTATCGTTTTTTCGGTATCTGCACAAATAACGGAGTTGTCCTATGTCGCGCGACTTTTTAATCACCCTGTATATCCGGATATTTGAATCCAGATACAAAATATCCGATATCCGCTAAAGAGGCGAAAGCAACACGAGACTGACTCCAATTTAAGAGAAATGTTCAAAAATGATTACTAGGGCTTGGAAGTTAAAGACGTATAAATGGCTAAAAAAGACACCTATAAAAAAACCTAAAAATATCAAAAAAGGACCTAAAAACGGAAAAAAGGACGTATAAATGTGATCCAAATTAATTAATAACCAGTTTTAATTACATATTTAATGAATAAAAAAATAAAAAATTCTGATGGTATGGAAAACACAGTGCGAAAAAACAATATGAATGAAATGCATCTTCTTTCAAAAAATTCAATATGCTGACCAAGCCAGTAATTTATTTTATTATAAAACATAAACTAAACGTAACGTTTCAACCTTCCAGCTGAAGTTAAACAAAGAATGGAAGAAGGTGTTAGAAAGAGTGGAAAGGACAAGAGAGAAAGAGGAGAGAAGAAGGAAGAAGAAAGAGCTAAAGAGTCCAACCACATTCTAGATGGAAGTAAATATATTTAGCCTTTTAGGTGAAAGTACAGTTGACAAGGGAAAGCCACCTGGTAGAATGTTCCAGAACAACTTTCTAATAGTCTGGAGGAGAGTAATGTTTGTGTATATATCGTCCTGTTTTGTGCCTTGTTACATTTGTACTTGGTGCAGAGTCTGAAGAAGACATTGCTAGAAGGTTGAAACGTTACGTTTAGTTTGTCTTATAATTAAATAAATTACTGCCTTTTTCAGCATATTGAGTTTTTCATATCACGGAAACAAGGCTTAATGGTGTTATAATCTTCTTTCAGAAATTATATATTTTCTAGATTAACATAATTTAGAAAATCATATTTGATGAATCATATTTGGCCTAACCTCACTAGGGTTACAGAAATAGGACTTCGGAAACCTTACCTCAGAAACCTTACCTTATATATATATATAGTATTTCCTTACTACAGAAAGGATGTTTAAGAGTTGATGAACTGCTGATGATTCGAACTAAGAATGGGCAGTAAAAACGTAGTCGAAAGAAGGTGAAGTTGCAAAAAAAGCCGTTAAGACCTAAAAAAGGACCAATAAGCCAAAAAACGCCGAAAAAGGCAAAAAAGGACAAATAAAACCCACCTTTTTCTGGCCTACAATGACCCAAAATGAACATACAGTATATTATGTTGGGCCTCGTCTTCGGACACTAAGGAAAAAAAGATATTTCCTCAACTTCCGAGCCCGAATCATTACCTATGCTCTGTGTGCAAGATTCGTGTAAAATTAGCATTGCACCGCTGAATCTCTCTTCGCCAACGACCATTCTGCATTATTTGTTTTGTTTCTCACGTATGGAGCATGGACACGTGACAGAGCTTACGGATGACGTTTACGCAACGGCTGGCTCGTGCGTGTTCAACATGCGTCATGTGGCATTACGTCCTCTTCCTAATCTCGACACTGTTTGTCGAAACGAGGCGTGGACGAATCCAACGTGTATCGAATTCCGATGGTGAACATTTTGTTCGTGTATTATAAACAGGGTTTGTTACGCCGTTGTTGGGGGGGGGGGTGATACGCGTGAGCGATATGGATACGTGGGTTAACGCTCTAGTTTTCCAAGCGGTGCCCTGGGTCAGATGGTGCAATCGGTGACATTTTGTGCATTAGTGCGTGTTCTCTTGGTATTCACAGTTCATACTTGGATACCATCATTATATTTGGCGCAGAGTCAGTGTTGCCACCTGACACACAGAAATTCGGGCAGGAATTATGATAAAAGGCAAAAGGGATTTCATTAAATCTATGGAAGTTGTAGAGAAATTTAAGATGTTAAGTTCACATGCTAAACTCAAGCTCATTAGAGTGTGAAACAGATTTTCCTTTCTTCAGTTACCTTATTTACCTCAGAAATGATATTTGAAATTTCACTTGAAACGATTAATATATATAGTATTACCATTCTCATCTAACTCTTAAAATTTTATTACACGGTTTTTATAATATTTATAAATTTTCATATTTTCTATCTTTCCCACAAAGTATACGATTTGGTATCAGTAATTTCATTATATTTTTCTCCCGTTCCTGATTTTCATCCATTCAGTACCTTCTATTAATTCTGTGAATTAAGATTTCTATAGGCAAATTAAATAGTAATTCTACGACTAATAATAATAATAATAGTTGATAAGGCTATGAAATCGCGATTGGAATTTTACAATCGTATCAATCCCTAAGATTATATGTTTATTTTATTTAAGTCTCTCTGAGCGCTTCACGTTGACCAGGGCATTCACTTGTTTTTCTCAGTTGTCTCAACCTCTGAGGCATGTTTACAATGCATTGTGTTGTGCCATGCAAACCTCCTGAGCATTCAGGAAACAGGTAATACTTCTGGTTATAGAGTCAGCGGTTTGCATGGTAGCAATTTAATAACACGATTCGGCATAGAGGAAGAGCTCGATGGCCTAGTAATATAGAGGTGAGACAAGCTGAGAGGGACTGACTTTTGGGATTGAGTGGAGAGAGAAGAGGTGGTCAGCAAGGCAGTAGGTCAGAAGTGGAAGGACGCTTTGGTCAGCATAGTGGAGAAGATTACAGAGGACTTCGCTTATTTTAGTCAGCTCACTACTTCAGATAGACAGGTAATTATCCTAACACCCAGCCATGATTCAGGTTCAACGTTTCACAAAGCCCAACGAATGACCATTGTCTTTTCTGTAGTTAAGTTCCTTAGTGTGATTTTGTACCTTTCGCATTGCCAAGCGTTAACTCGTCATGCCAATGACGAGTGCACTCATCAGAGGATGAATGATGAGTAGTTTACATTACCCATTGATTAATTGGTTAACAGTTTAGGTATTCATAAGATCCCACGAACTTTAAGGTTCGTTACGTGGTGGATTTGCTGGGGCTTCTCATGCATTTTTTCGGAAATGCGATGAGAAAATAGCTCGTTACGTGGTGGAGATTAGCGGGTCTTTTCATTTTTTCAGAAATAAAAAGAAATTTTTAACCTATTTAGAATTCAACCCCACCCCAAATTTCGTTACGTGGTGAAGATTTGGACTTCCCATCCATTTCCTCGGAAATGCGATGAGAAAATAGAATGTTATTAAGTTGAAGTTTCAACAATCAGTTTTAAATTCAAACCCACCCAAAAATTTTGCTCACTTGTTTAGTTGCTTTTTTTGGTATGTCCTTGCCACAATTGATTTTGAAAATACATAGGGCTTAAAGGTTTTTAACATTAATGGGGGGAGAAGAATTTATATATGCCATGATAGATGTCGAGCTTTCACCTTGCTGATGAACTCGATGAAACATTAGACCAATTATTAGATATAGCACGAGGAACTACAAGTTTTAATTTAGATGTCAGCGGTCCAACTGCAAGTTCCACCCCCAAATTTAAACGTAGCCCAATATTAACTAGACGCCTTCAGCGACAGTTATTAGAACAACAGGAAAAGCAATTAGAGTACCAAGGTCAGGATAATAGAGATTTAGGCCCAACACAATTTGTAAGTATGGCTCAGTCTCAGTTTGTTCCCCCAACTATTTTAGAGGGTATCCCATTTCAGGGGATAGCCGGGGAAGACGTTTCGAAATTTTTAGACAAAGTAGATAGCCTTGCCATCTTAAATGGTTGGAACAGCGCCAGAAAGCAGGAATTGTTCCCAGCTCTCCTGGCCGGACCAGCTTTACGATGGTATCAGACTTGGAAAGATGTTCCAGAAAATCAAGATAGGTCTTACGAGGATATACAACAAAAATTTAAGGATGAATTTACAGGGTCCTTGGATCAACTTCAGATCGAGGAACAAATTCGATACAGGTTGCATAAGGAAACTGAGCCAGTTAGGTATTCATAAGATCCCACGAACTTTAAGGTTCGTTACGCAATGATTAAGGAAAAATGTAGATGAAATATGGATATTTTGCAACTTTGACACGTTCTTACCTGCTTTATTATTATACTATTAAACGTATTATTATATTTATTAATAATGACTTAATAATAATCAGCGGTGAACGATGAGACTCGGTGAAGTACACAGACTCCTCTCAGGTACAGGGATAGTGTTAGGCAAAGACAATATTCACAACACAGAGAAATAAAACCACATTACTGCAGTAGATAAACTTAAAGGTTTACTTCTTCATATATGGCAATTATAATGCGAATATACTTGAGACGAAGGCGGAGATTTCGCTTTGTCGATGAATTGACTCAACTAAAAACGCATAAATTCAATACGTGGCTATCGGCATGCCTATGATCACATAGACCTAGCTTGCGCCACGAACTACCACACCAAGATGTATGCACAACACCGAGGAGTTCTTTTTAAGTTTAAAAGCTTCGTCGATCCGTGGCGAAAGTGTGTTGTTTCGTACGCGATATTCTCGCTTTCATACTATTTTCGAGAACACAGATTCAAGTACAAATGAATCACTCACTATCTACAAAAGAATAGTGTCAACAAAACTTACATCTATACATGTTTAAAAATACAAATTCACATAGTGCACTCTCGCAAACATGAAGATACATTAAACTACTCATAATACAGCATAAAATACAATAAACATTAAACAAAATATATACATTACAAACAAGGTGCAATATTACATATAATAACACTGAAATTACGCTTTCTTTGTTCAAATTAAATATATTAGTGACATATTTTAAAGTTGTGACGTTACATAAAAATATGGATCATATCAACTTGAAAGGGGGAATGTTTTTTTGCAACTTGAAAGGGGGGATGTTTTTTTGCAACTTGAAAGGGGGGATGTTTTTGCAACTTGAAAGGGGGGATGTTTTTGCAACTTGAAAGGAGGATGTTTTTTTGCAACTTGAAAGGATGATGTTTTTTTTGCAACTTGAAAGGAGGATGTTTTTTTTGCAACTTGAAAGGGGGGGGATGCTTTTTTTTGCAACTTGAAAGGGGGTTGGTTTTTTTGCAACTTGAAAGGGGGTTGGTTTTTTGCAACTTGAAAGGGGGGATGGTTTCTTTTTGCAACTTGAAAGGGGGATGGTTTTTTCAACTTGAAAGGGGGGGATGGTTTTTTTGCAACTTGAAAGGGGGATGGTTTTTTGCAACTTGAAAGGGGGGATGTTTTTTGCAACTTGAAAGGTAAATGGTAGAGTGCTCCCCTGTGCTTAGCACTACGCCATGAAGGCGTATAGGGGTGTGGGGGTAACGCCCCACACTTTCTTGATCCGATCATGAGTGGGGGTGATGTGATCAGCATCACGCCCCTGACCGCCTTTACCCCCCAGGGTTTCCCCCAGGTACCCATGTCATTCGACGCTGGGTGGGCGCCGGGGCCGCTTCCAACGTTAGAAAAGTTCCCGGATTTGAACCGGCCGGGGATCGAACCAGGGACCTTTAGCATGGTAGTCAGACGCGTCACCGACTGAGCCAAGTTTTTTGCAACTTGAAAGGGGGATTTTTTTGCAACTTGAAAGGGGAGATGTTTTTTGCAAATTGAAAGGGGGGATGTTTTTTGCAACTTGAAAGGGGGGAAGGTTTCTGCAACTTGAAAGGGGGGAAGGTTCTGCAACTTTAATAGGATTTTTTTTCAAGCCTAAAAGGGAAAAGTTTTGCAAACCTGAAAGGGGGACGTTTTTGGAATTCAGTGAGGAAAGTTGTAGCTTAAATGGGAAATTGTATTTGCTGTCGGTGGTAACACTGCACCGAATATCTACATAATCGCATTATTTAATAAAAAGTCGATATTGAAATCGATCTCCCTCACTTCCTATGAGGTTAAATTCTAGCCACATCAATTAGCGTACGCTTGAGTTGAAACGTATATGGACACATTTGGGGCCGGTTACGAAAGCAGAGTTAGGCATAGAGCACCTATACTTCCTGTGATTTAGAACTTATCCAGGCCGAAGACAATTAATCAAAGAAAGGGGGTGGGTGAGAAAGGGGACAAACTTATTTGTTTATTTTTAGTTTCAAGATGATGGACTTCGAATCTTGCAGAAAACTTTGGAAATCCCATTTTCCACAAATGATGCACGTGGAGATATTAAGGTGTCTTAAATTGGCAGATCTTGGAAAGAAACTTGACGCAGGACCCTAACGATCTGTAAATTGCAGCAAGAAAGTTTCATTTGAGCTTGAGGCGAGTTGCATTTCTTTTCTGCACCTTCCGCTTTCCTTTCACTCGCAGACAGAAAAGGCGATAATAAAGTCGAATCGTATTGCAGATGAGATACCTCATTGCGCCTCGCAGGCTGGCAACCCGATATACACCAGCGCGTTGATGGTTGCTCGGCAACAAGGCGGATAACGTTTCTTACTGTCCTCTGAGAGCTGGTTTTAGCAGGATAATAAATTGCTTTTCTTCACGCCTCCCCTCATTGTTTCTCTTTTTTCAATCTCTGGATTGAATTTTTTTACACATCCGTGTTTGCTTGTGTAAAAGACTGGTGTGTTTTAGCGTGAGTGGGTGTATGAAAAGGATGACTTGGGGGGGGGGGGTACTTTTATCTTTCATCCCTCCGGGTTGGGGGGATGAATTACATTTGTTTCTTCTGTGGATCGTCACTGCGAGCTGAATCAGGTAGAAGAGAGTTTTTTCGTTATTGTTTCTGTAGTTAATATCGCTTTAGTTTTTCAGTGTGTAGCGTTGGAGTTATATACACCCAACGACAAAAGTACGCGTAGACTAATTGTCCCTCGCCATTTTTACTTAGTGTGTTTTCCACAGCGTAAAGACACGAAGTAAAACCGTAAACCAGAAGAAGACACCATATGACTGGTTCAGAGCATATGTGGCGTAACTCCACTTTTCGTGGAAATGGAGTTACATGTATAATTTACAACTGGGAAGTGTCAACATTTCAGTGCTGGAAATAAGTATCTCGTAAGTTTCAAATTGTTGCTCGTAGAGGCACCGCTATGTTTGTGCTCCAACAGCTAAACATAGTACTAAGTTGTTTAAATGTGCCATTTTCGCAAAACTGTCTTGTATGGAGTTAACGTCACTTGTGCTCCGAACCATTCATATGCTTCACATTAGCCGAAGCAGAATTCCGTTCCTTGAAACACCACACGATGTAAATAGTGTACTAGAAGTCCCTGTACATTTAGATTATATTGCATAGTTCATATTACCACTAGATATATAAAGGGTGTCCCAACAAGAAGCTGGATTTAATAACATGAAAAAGTTATATTTTCATGGAATGGCATATATTTCTACATCATTACGAAGGGTACATGTTTGCCAAACAGTAAGCTCTGCTCTGAACGGCTTGTTGCTGCATTTATCCATCCCCTCCGTTCACTCACTTTCCCTATCATGCCTTCATTGGTCGGGTCCTAACAATTCCTACTTGCGCAGAGACTTGTTCTCATCAGCGCGCGCTGGTTTGCTCCGCCAACTCGCTCTCTCCATTTCTCGACCGTTATGTGCGGCATTGCTTCACAGATTCTCGATACAGATTTGTGCCCTGGTGCCTGTATATATAAACCAGGGTTTCGGTTTGCTCATAATTTATCGGTTTATTTTATTTTTGCACTTTATTTATGTTATTACATATGTTACAATAAGTTCCCGATACAGACCGTAACGCGGATTGTCTGTCGCAGTCACGTGCCTCTCTAGCGAGTACTGGTTCAACAGCCACCGTGAATGTGTACAGTAAGGTTGTTCGCTTTATATCCAACCATTTTCGATTCGGTGCTGCCACCTGGCGTATCATGCTGGAACTATGGGTCTGCTGACGGGAGTAGTGTTGTGTCTGACCTTGTAGGTGCGTGAGTGTTGGTAGTGAATGTTATGAAATGGCGCCGAAAATCAACCGGTATTGGGAAGGTTACGTAATGGCCCTTTTCCGTGCTAAGTTTCCATAAGTACGCATTGTGAAACAGTGTCGGGAGAATGGGTTAACACTCGGGGTGACTACTGCGAAAGCTATTGTGGCCCGTTACACACAACAGGCTCTCCTTGCGAAACATTCACCCACGAAAACCACCAGGAGAAGGACTGCAAGCAAAGTGTCACCCGTAGTGCTACGGGGTGTCCGTCGATTGGCGTTCCAAGAATCCCCCGACTCAACGTGACATGGCCCACAGATTTCACCTCGCACCGTCAACTGTGAACAAAACAATTCGCAAGCGCCTCAGGTTGAAGTGTTACCCGAAGGCCCGTGTACACCACCTTCTACCGCGTCACGTTGCCGAACGTAAGACGAACTTCAGGAAACTGTATGAAAAGTACCTGGCGGGTTCCAAATGGAAGAAAGTTGTCACAATGGATGAATCATATGTCCATCTCACTGCTGGTGGTCACATTCGGGCGATCACATACCGTGACATTGACGGCAGGGGGCGCAGCAACTTTGTTCGTCAGTGCAGGGAAAGTTTCCCTCGTGGCTTTATGGTTGTGACGGGATTCGGATATGAGGGTAAGTTGATGATACGCAAGGTGGAGAAAAACATGAAGGTGAATGCCAGATACTTCCAAGACTCCATTCTGACACCTATCTATCGGAGAGACATCCCACAATTGTATGGAATGGACGCGAACCAGGTGATGATCCATGGACAAGGCTTCGAGTCGTACCGCCAGAACATCACTACGTTTTTATTAGGAAATGGCAGAGGAATTAGGTATTCGTGTCATTCCGTTTGAAGATATTCCTGTGAAAAGCCCAGATGCCAGTCCAATGGATTTTTGCGCATTTGGACTGTTGAAACGACGTCTTCAACATCGCCGCCCGCGCACCCTGGATGGTCTATGGAAAGCTTGCAGGGAGGGGTGGGACAGAAGTCCCATGCCTGTCCTGCGCCGGAGCTTCCTGCAATGGAAACTGCGATGCCGGGCGACAATGCTGGAGGTCCAATAGAACATGATCGGTGGTGGCGGCGCGGTATCTCGCGGTATTCCGTCAAAAATGGTCTGATATAAAGCGAACAACCTCTGTATATGCGAGCTGTGTAGTAAAAAGAAAATGTTTCAAACTTATTCTATTTTCACCAAAACGTGGTCTGCCTCACCTAGCGCCTGAAGCAAAGGCAAAGTTGTCCTTTCTATGTCCACGCGAATGAAGCCCTTTCAGTGAAGGATGTCCTTTATCTCGCTGCCCACATGGCGCTCCGGCTTGATTTAAAGCCAAACTTTCTGCGAAGGCAGATAAATCCATTTCGAAACTTTCTCTTTGCATTTCCAAAAGACGACGCCAAGTTTGGTTGGTGTAGCAGATGAAACTTCTCGCTTCTCTTGTGTAGCTCCTCTCCGCTGTCTTTTCAGCTCCTACCTGGAAGCGATGTTCGGGATGGATCAATTTCTAGAAGTGAGAATATTGGTTTCATCCCACGTGGATCTTTTGCTGGCAAAGTGATAAACCAAGAACCGACCTCCTCAATCGATCATTTTTTTGGTCCAGTCTTTGCTACTGAGACTCGATACACTGGCCCACCGTTATTGCATTTCTGCCACCTGCGATAGAATGTGTTCTCTTTATAAACTCCAAATATAACTTGCTGGCTTCAATTTCTTAGCACAATCAATGCCTGTCTCCTTCAGGAGAATTTTAATGAAAAGAGTTATTTTTGTATTTTGCTCTCGTCTCTACATTTGGTACGTAAAGTTCGCCGTGTGCATTGCACCGTGTCATGAAGGCACATATATGTAGGGGTGGGGTGGGTGTAGGGCCGCCACACATTCTTGACAATTTTTGGTGGTGCTGACCTCCGTGGCGGTGTGGTTAGTACAGTTCGGATGTCAGCCTGGGTGTTCTCTGTGTCCCTTCATCAATTGCATTGTATCATCACACATATCTCATCGTCGCGATTAACCAAAAGTGACAAAATAGCGAAATAAAATAAACAGAACGTTTTAGATGTGATAAGCACCACGCTCCGACCGCCTTTACCCCCAGGTACCCATTAATTCTAGGCTTGGCGAATACCAGAGCCATTCTATGCAAGGGGCCTCCTCTCACACTTCATGTGTCACACAATTTTTTGAATAACACCAAATCGTACTCTGGGAACACTAGTGATCACTCCATTATCTATAACAATCAGTATTATACTAGTCATTTGCCATATTTTTTTTATTATTAATTATTTAGTTAACCTAGAGCAGTAGAATATTGGAAATTATACTCTCTTTGACTCCGTTAGAAAAATGGGTTAAACAAGCTAAGTTAAAAATAATTATCCCAGCTGTCAGACGTTTAGGATTGCTTTCAACAGTTCTTTAATTCAAAGACAATTTTTGTAATTATATTTTGTTATTTGGTTTTGTTTTAATGTGAAAAGAACGAAGAAAATTCTGTTGTACTACTTTATTTTGTTTATTATTCGTTACTATGGTGACTGAAAAAGATTGATTAATATACTCATGTGTTAAGTGACATTTGAAAAGTTATTTTATTTAATTATTGCAACAAACTGCTCCACACTGGGGACAGTTGCAATCATAGGCCACCCTAATGGGCTGCTTTATCAAAGAGAATTAAATACAGATATTTCAACAAGAGAGAAAATAAGCGGCAGTTTGTAAGAAGTTAAAAATGTCATTACTTGGTACAAACGTGTGCATTATCGCTGACGAAACGAGTGTCTATAGTTTTTCGACTTTTTTATGTCATTGGAGAAAAGATATTTACTGCATTCTACTCTGTACTACAACGCTTTTCTTCTATCCTGTCACAAGCTGCACGTGTGAGAGAGCTTTCTCCAAGCTTACCCAAGTTAAAACTAAATTTAGAGCAACTCAGAAGCAGGATACATTGGAAGCCCTCCTCTTGCTATTTGTGGAACAGGAAAAGCTTAGTCTATTGATGTAAATGAAGTTATTGATGAGTTTAAGAACATTGTACCTTTTGACAGACGTCTCTTGTTATAGATGACGTGTATTTTGATGTATTTGTAACATTTATGAACATTTTGTGTGTGTGTAATTTCTATGCAATTTGATTTTTTTCTACTACATATATTCAGACATTTCCAACACTGTCATTTAGTGAATTTATATTCCTTTACAAACATCAGTGCAGTTAAAGAGCCAAGTGATTCTGTTGCGAAATATGCTATTAAAAAGGTACAATACCTATTTTTTTTTCTTTGTACACACCCAAATATAAAGTTCTAGCTACGCCTATGGTTGCAATTGTCACTAACATTTAGAGAATTGTCGATAGTTTGGAAACATTGATTCCTCTTCCCTATACGCAACATGTCGTTGGTATGAGTCTCATAGCATAGAAATGATGAGGAAGAGATTCTTGAGGTAATATTTTCCGATCACTGCCGGAGTGAATCTGGTTGGAATTGCGGAAGTAGGAAGTATTGGGAGAGGACAAAAGGGGAGGGCAGTGCTCGGAAAAGAGGTCAGATCGGCAAAGATGACATCGGGGGGGGGGGGGGGGGGGCTGGTGATCGGTTGCGAGAGACTACATGAACGAACAGGTAAGTTCCATCTTTCCTGCCCCAAAGCTGCACATTATCAGACCTTTGATAATTACATGGTTTTTTTGTTGTTTACGTTTTTGTTTTAAGTACACATTATGCAAATATAGGCTAATCGGGACCCGACATGCAGTTTAAAGTGGAATCTGAACCACTATGTGCCTCGACCTGGTATCGAATTCGAGACTGCTTGATTGCACTGCGTCATCGTGAAAGCCCTTCATTTGTTGGGTCCAGAATTTGGTATATCATAGCGATGTTTCGAAAGCGAGAATAAATTTGACTTTGCTGATATCGGCCAAAAGTCCAAACAAGTTTTAACGTCGTGGCTTTGTAATCAAAGGGTCCTGTGTTCGAAACCGGTGCAGGCACATTGCACTTTAAACTGTCGGTCCAGTCTCGATTAGCCCATGCTTAAAGTCTGTTTAAAACAAAGCTTGATTCAAATTTTGACACAGAAAACAAGTGTGAGAGGGCTGCCATTTTTGCTCTAGCCTCGAGATGGAAACACTGCACATCTGACCCTCTGTGTATACCGAAGCTTCGAAACCATCTTGTTAAGAATGCGATCGCAGGTGTAGATTATACGTTGTACGGAAGCTGGGCCCTGTTTTTGTCTGTTATCATCGAAGGCGGGGTTTTGAAGTGAATGTTCATAGTAACGAACTGTGCGCCATCTGGGCTTAACCTCTTCACCAGCTTTGATGGCACCCTCCGCCACCGAATTTCTTGGGCATCGATTTGAGGAAGCCATGAGGATTCATTCATTAGCACTTGTAATTATCTTCCTCAGCAGATGATGACTTCGCAGTTTAGAAGCTATGCTTAAGATGCTTAAGAGAAAATCTCACGGGATTACATATTCTGTAGCTTTTGCGATAAAGCCCCCCCCCCCCCCCCAAACTCTGTATCTCTCTCCAAGTCAAAGTTTATTTGGCTTTGAAATTCCAACATGTTCGGGGTTAAGGGGACCGCAAGCCATGGCCCCTCATCTACAAGGAGCCTATAATAGAAGGACAAAGGCTTTGAAAAGTCCGATACTGGAATATAACGAAATAACTACAGACCTTGTCTAGTATTACGGCGGGCGCTCTACATGCTGGCAAGGGAAGTGGGGAGTGGGGAATGCGGAGCAGATCAATCAGACAACAGCGGTGCGCACATCTCGTTCTACAAGCTGCTGCGTTTCTTATCGCGCTGAATTGGTCGCTTCCCCGCTTCCCTTGCCAGTATGTAGGTCGCCCCCCCATAAGAGTAGACAAGAGCTATAACATAACCTGACTTTACACTTATAACTAGAGATATTATAAATTTTCACTTTCCGATCTCGCCACAGAAGTTCCACAATTCAAGTCCCGACCTGTGCATGAGTGTCGTTTCGTCAGTTTCGTCGCGATTAAACAAACGCGATAGAAATGACAAGTAAAATAGCAAACAAATGCAATTACACCATAAATTTGAACATCGTGTTTTTTGTTGAAAGTGAACGTACATTCGCCTGACGATTGCCAGTTTTATATTTACGTCGCTCTTCTTATGACGTAGCTCTTCTGACGTAATACCAGTTCTATTTTATACGTCGCTCTTATGTTTCTTTCGAGCTAATCGCGGCAAATGAGGATGAGCGATATTTACATAAAATTCATAAAGGTACGCTCGCAAAGAAATATGCATGCTCATTTCATGACTCAAATCCGGGTTTATATGGTGACGAAATTGTGCAATACCATTGGCCAGAACGGTAGCTACAAACCTCTGTGCTCGGGGCGACAAAATTTGACACGCACCTTCATCCAATTCCCCACCCCTACTTACAGAAACTCTCACTTCAATATTCGGGCGCCACCGAAGCAGGAACAGTATGTACCAAGATTGAAACTTTGGTGTACGTGACACGTAATATTTGCCCTCTCGTGTGAAGAGATCGAGAATGCCTGGAACCTGACCTTCCCACGGTTCTGCAAGACGCGGAGGCTAAATTGTATTTGGCTTTCAAGCCTTCGCCCGAAATCACGCTTTCGTGCGTCCAATTAAGCTTAGAGAAAAAAAAGGGCGTGACGTCAATGGAGGTAAAAGTATGTGTTGATAAACAGCATTTGCTGTTTTCTCCCCTTATCTCCTGCTTAACTGGTCTCGCGGCTAAGCCACTTCACTTTGCTTTCCGAAACATTGACGTCACTTGCTCGCCCTGTTTTTCCAATTACCGTGCGGAGGAGTTGGCTGTGTTCTACTCGATTCTGCCTCCCTCTCGGGGGACCCTCCCCCATGAATCAGCGAATCAGTGTAGCATCTGTCGCCTACGATAAACTTGAGAGCAAAACAGAATCTGTTGGATCTACGTTTACGGATCCACGAACCCATCTTATAACTTGACAAGTTTAAAAACAAGACGCTGCAAATAGCTGTTGCGCATCTCGCACCACATTTCCCCACTCCATTCTCCGCAGCGACGTTGGTTCGCAGTGTTGCAATCTGGGGGAGTAGAATGGTCTGAGGATTTTCAACGAAATTTGTATTCGCTTTTTCCTGGGCTATTTTCTACCTGTCGGAGTACAGAAATTCAGCTCACCTTTCGCCAACTACTCTTTTCCTTCTTTTAAAACTTGGCCTCCCCGATGGCGCAGTGGTAGCGTCGTCGCCTTGTAATCAAGGGGTCCCGGGTTCGATTCCCGGTGGATGCACTTAGTGGTTCGGATCCCACTTTAAACTGTAGGTCCAGTCCCGATTAGCTTTACTGTGCATAAGGTGGACTTAAAACAACAAATCAATCCAATCCTTTTTAAACTTGAGAAACCATCCATTTAGATACTCCCGTGGCGGCGCTTGTGGACTCGACAACATTACACTTAAGTTTATGTAACTTCTTCTGATTTCGCAAATATGTTGCAACATTGTAAACAATTTCTCTGGCCTGTTCTCTAAGGGGCTTTCCAGAGCAGATTGTGGATTTCGTTGCACCCGGCATGATTTGATATTTGCATTTCAAAAATATGCAGCCAAGAGTAAAGAGCAAGAACATTTCAATGCTTTAAAAAATAACACAGGCAAGCGTGTTATCAGATTGCCTTCTCGTAGTGATTGTTGTACGATAAAGAAAAGAACCCCCAACCCAGTCGGTTTTTTTAAAAAAACAGGTCACTGCTCGATGTCGCATTCAGAAAATGAAGCCATTTGCCCAGAAGTTTATCTTCGTTATAAACCTTAACGCGCGTGCGTAATACTACAGTTTACGATCCGCGCACCGCACGCATTTTCAAAGACAGGATTAAATCAAATGAACCACTGATAAACTGATATGAGCCGGCACCGTCAATCCACACAGTAAAAATCGTTTGTCATATTTGTTTTAGACTATTTTTGATGAGTTGGCACCACTCGTACTCTCAAGGCCAGACCAGTACGTAGAAGAGTGGTGGGGAGGATGACGTAACAGGAAGTGCTCCGCAGCGATCTGCGTATATCGGGACTTAACTTGTCAGGCTATACCATCTTAGTTACATCACAACGGGTTCGAATCTTGGTCATATATAGTGCTCGGAAGTTGAAGACCTATAAATTGCCAACAAAAGACCTAAAAATATCAAAAAAAGATCTAAAAACGGAAAAAGGACGTATAAATGTGATCCAAATTAATGAATAACTTCAGTTTTAATTACATATTTAATGAATAAAAAATTTTAAAAATTCTTGTGGTATGGAACACACAGTGCGAAGAAACTATATGAATGAAATGCATCTTCTTTCAGTCCAAAAATGTTTTTCTCTCGTTTCAGGGATGGTTCAAATATATTTATTTCTTTTTTTATTTCTTTACTACAGAAAGGATGTTTAGGAGGTGATGAACTGATGATGAATCGAATTGAGAATGGGCAGTAAAAACGTAGTCGAAGGAAGGTGAAGTTGCAAAAAAAAAGCCGTTAAGACCTAAAAAAAAAAGGCTAAAAAAGGACCAATAAGCCGAAAAAGGCAGAAAAGGACAAATGAAACCCACCTTTTTCTGGCCTATAATGACCCAAAATGAACATATATTATGTTGGGCCTCGTCTTTGGACACTAGGGAAAAAAGGAATTTTCCTCAACTTCGAGCCCTAGTCATATATAAGTAGAGTTTCTAATTTCTATTTAGTACAGAGTGTACTTCGTTCTCAAGACACCAAAATGCCTACTTTCCTTCCACGTAGCACACTCCGGACTGCATTTTGCAGACTAGCGAGGTTCTGGCACTTGGACTCGCATGCCAGAATTCCTCTGTGCCCTTGTGTTGTGTCGTCCATATATGTTTGTGATTGTCCCTTCACCTATTTAATCTTATCACCATTCACCTCATCGTCACGATTAGCCCAGTGTGACAGAAAAGCAACGTAAAATAACAAAAATATGGAAAATACCGATGCCTTACCCAGGGTTTGAACGTGGGACCTCTAGTTTCGTCACATTCCCATGAAAGGGTGGAATATGGATTTACGTTCAATAGTCATTTGATTGATATATTTATTCTACGTCGCTTTTCTGCCAATTTTGGCTAATCGCGAGATGAGGATGAGTGATTATATGAAGGGAAATTCAAAAAGAACACTCATGCCCGGGTCGGGATTCGAACCCGGCGCGTCATTGCGCACTGTGCTAACCACTCAACCACGGAGGTCTGAGAGTGTCTTTTGAGAACATATTCGATTACTCGATTTCGTGCAAATACGGGTACGTTTCCTCCCCTGGACTCAACAATACTTGTCAGAAACAATGACTGTTTGCTCAAAGTGCATACACAGTTTGAAAGCACGATTGCTGAGTTTTGTTCGTCTGTTCTCTGTTTTCAAATATCGTATTTTGTTGACTCTTTGAAATCGATGTTCGCAGTTGAAACTGGAAATATTGCATTGTGTACATACAAGCATTATTTTCCTTGTTTTTTAGACCTGAAGGTAATGTTATGAATTGTAACATGTACGCAGTCCCCACCTGGGAATGTCCTGCCTACTGGGTGATATTGAATATTTTCATATTATTACTTCCAACTGAAACGACCTCGGTTCAAAATTACTTCCTCTTACAGCTATTGTTTTGATCCATTCTGTGCAAATACGGAAATCAAATTAAATAGCTGCATATTTTCTCCATTTACAAAAACATGAAATCCTATTGGAATACATACATTGGCGCCCTCAGGAAATATTCCAAGTCAAGGTAGGAGGGCAGAATCGGACAGTTGTGTGCTTGTGTTATGTTGATGTTTTACTTTCTCTACAATAAAAACTCTTTTAAAAGATAGTTAGATAAGCAATAGAGGATGAAATAAAGAAGGAAGTACGGGTAAAAAAGCTAGAAACAGAAAGAAATGGGCAAATAGAGAAGCTAGCAAGAGAAAGAGAGATAGATAGATAAAGAACAAGGTAAATAAGGAAAGGAAGGATAAGAAATATAGAGAAGCGAAATAAGGGAAAGAGGAAAAATGGAAAGAGATCCGAGAAACACAGAAAGAAGAGAAGTAAATAGAGAAGCCAAAGAAGGGAAAACGGACAGAAACCGAGAAAAGAAAATAGAGGGGGAGAGAATTCAGCGAGGTAAATAATGGACAGAGAGAGAGAATTCAGCAAGATAAATAGTGGACAGAGAGAGAAGGCAGCAAGGTAAATAGTGGACAGAGAGAGAAGGCAGCAAGGTAAATAGTGGACAGAGAGAGAAGGCAGCAAGGTAAATAGTGGACAGAGAGAGAGAGAGAGAGAGAGAGAGAGAGAGAGAGAAGGCAGCAAGGTAAATAGTGGACAGAGAGAGAAGGCAGCAAGGTAAATAGTGGACAGAGAGAGAAGGCAGCAAGGTAAATAGTGGACAGAGAGAGAGAGAGAGAGAGAGAGAGAGAAGGCAGCAAGGTAAATAGTGGACAGAGAGAGAAGGCAGCAAGGTAAATAGTGGACAGAGAGAGAAGGCAGCAAGGTAAATAGTGGACAGAGAGAGAAGGCAGCAAGGTAAATAGTGGACAGAGAGAGAAGGCAGCAAGGTAAATAGTGGACAGAGAGAGAGAGAGAGAGAGAGAGAGAGAGAAGGCAGCAAGGTAAATAGTGGACAGAGAGAGAAGGCAGCAAGGTAAATAGTGGACAGAGAGAGAAGGCAGCAAGGTAAATAGTGGACAGAGAGAGAGAGAGAGAGAGAAGGCAGCAAGGTAAATAGTGGACAGAGAGAGAAGGCAGCAAGGTAAATAGTGGACAGAGAGAGAAGGCAGCAAGGTAAATAGTGGACAGAGAGAGAGAGAGAGAGAGAGAGAGAGAGAGAGAGAGAAGGCAGCAAGGTAAATAGTGGACAGAGAGAGAAGGCAGCAAGGTAAATAGTGGACAGAGAGAGAAGGCAGCAAGGTAAATAGTGGACAGAGAGAGAGAGAGAGAGAGAGAGAGAGAGAAGGCAGCAAGGTAAATAGTGGACAGAGAGAGAAGGCAGCAAGGTAAATAGTGGACAGAGAGAGAAGGCAGCAAGGTAAATAGTGGACAGAGAGAGAAGGCAGCAAGGTAAATAGTGGACAGAGAGAGAAGGCAGCAAGGTAAATAGTGGACAGAGAGAGAGAGAGAGAGAGAGAGAGAGAAGGCAGCAAGGTAAATAGTGGACAGAGAGAGAAGGCAGCAAGGTAAATAGTGGACAGAGAGAGAAGGCAGCAAGGTAAATAGTGGACAGAGAGAGAGAGAGAGAGAGAAGGCAGCAAGGTAAATAGTGGACAGAGAGAGAAGGCAGCAAGGTAAATAGTGGACAGAGAGAGAAGGCAGCAAGGTAAATAGTGGACAGAGAGAGAGAGAGAGAGAGAGAGAGAGAGAGAGAGAAGGCAGCAAGGTAAATAGTGGACAGAGAGAGAAGGCAGCAAGGTAAATAGTGGACAGAGAGAGAGAAGGCAGCAAGGTAAATAATGGACAGAGAGAGAAGGCAGCAAGGTAAATAGTGGACAGAGAGAGAGAAGGCAGCAAGGTAAATAATGGACAGAGAGAGAAGGCAGCAAGGTAAATAGTGGACAGAGAGAGAAAATGGTAAGAGAGAAAGAGGTGAGAATAGAAAAATGGAAAGATAAGCCAGAAACAGAGAAAGACGAGAAGTAAATGGAGAAGCGAAAGAATGGAAAGAGGAGAATAGAGAAAAGGAAAGAGAAGCGAGTAAGACAGAGAAACAGAAAGAAGCAAGGTAAATAAAGTGAGATAAAGAAAAAGAAAGGATAAGATATAGAGAAGGAAAAAGGAGAGAAACAGGGAGAAAGTAATAGAAGTCAGGTACACACAGAGATAGAGAGATGGGAAAATATACTCAAATGAGAAAATGGGAAGGAAAATATAGAAAGAAGAAATGATGAGGAAGACAGGAAGTAGTCATGAACGGAGAGAGACTAACAAGGAAATGTCCATGTAGTTGTAGCTGAAAATTGAAGAACAAGTTAATTATTCTGAGAATTATAAGAAACTTGCATTGTATTCTCAACGCAGCAGAGAACAAAACATTTCAGGAGAATGTCGTTCGGACAATAACGTACTGGAAACGAGAAAGGGTAATAACAAAAGACGATCGCAGTAGCTTTCAGAAAACCTCCTCCTCTGTTGCCGTGGTGATCAACCTATGCTCAGATTCGAAGGTCGCCAACCTTGTTTCCCAACCCCTGACAGCGGTTGTTGTTCACAAGTAAATAAATGATCAAAAGAGGGGAAATATTCATCCTGCCAAGGAACCCGAAGCAGAGTTGCCAACCTCTCTCTTCTAAGACCAAATCAATCTCCCAAAAAGAAAATTAGTTTCATAGTTTCAAGGCCAAGGTAACAAAAGTTCTTCGCCATTGTTGATGAAATCGGATTGTATATTTGTGTAACAATGCTCAAAATGGGATAGCAAAATTTGTCTTTATGTTATCCGTGCTTGTTTACTTCCAATATCTTCATTCCAGCTTTCTCATTTTAATCTCTCTATCTTTGACTGTGTGTGTGTGTGCGTGTGTGTGCAGGGGCGCCGACTTGTCAAAATTATTGGGGGGCTCTGATCACTGAAATAAATTAAGGAATGACTCACTCTCTCCCTTTTTTAAGTTTTGGCCTCAGTGTTCGGAATCTCGTAAAAGCCATGAATTCCTCAAAAATATTAATATTTTCATTTACAGTTCGAATGCAAAATGTCAATTGTTCACGGATGAATATGTCACACGTTTCGTCAACCATAATAGCAAAATATTCCCGACTTTTAATATCTGCTACGACGGAGCACAAAAGAGATCTCCCCAGTGGCGGCGATTGGGTGCCAAAACTAGGGGTTAGATAAGGTTTAGCATAGTACGGGGGTAAATGTGGCAAAAAGTTGGGGGTGGGGGCAACTGCCCCCACGCCCCCCTCTAATCGCCGCCACTGGATCTCCCTAATATATCAATGATCTCGTTCTGAATGTCATGTGACAGCTATTTGTAGCTCGAACGTCCCATCCACTCTCCTAGTTCATGCACATCTTCTTTTGAAACTCTTTTTAGTAAAAATGTTAACAATACTCATAGTTATATAGGTACTTAGTATATAGTAATAAGTCATGTGTTTTGCTGTCTCTGGTCATAGCCCCCCCAAAGTTGATGGTTTAGCGGTCTCAGCCCCCCCCAAAGTTGATGGTCTAGAACATTTCAAATGTGTATTTAAAGTTAAGTTCATGTGGCACAATTCAGAGTAAACTTTACAAGAGAAGCAAAATAATAAATTAGATCCTCTTAAGCAAAATTATTTGGGGGGCTCTGCCCCCACATCGCTAACATTGGGGGGGCTCGAGCCCCCCCAAGCCCCATGGAGTTGGCGCCTGTGTGTGTGTGTGTGTGTCTGACTCCTATTCCCTTCTCTCTTGTTTCTCGTTTATTTCTTTTCCCCCTCTCGCTTCTCTCTGCCTTGCTTTCTCTGTTCCCTCTAATTTCAATTCTCTTTTCCTTCCCTCGGTTCTCTCTTTACTTTTCTATCTGTCCTTTTATTTTATTTTTCTACTCTCGATTCTTTGTTCCTTTCTTTTTTCTATTTGTTGTTTCTTTGTTTCTTTTCATTCTTTTCTCTATGTACCTTTCTTTTTATCTCTCCCTCCCTCTCTCTTTCTCGTTTATATTTATCTTTTCCCTCTCTCACGTCTCACATTCTATTCTCTTTTCCTTTTCTTTTTTATCTCTGTTTGTTGCCTCTTTATTTTTCTTTTCATTCTCTCGCTTCATCTCCTTTCTCTGTTTCGCGCTTCTTTATTTCTCTACTGTGTTCCTTCTCTCTCTTCTCTGCTTACTTCTCCTTAACTTGTCGCACCCTGTGCCGCCATACAACACACAGACATTTACGGTGCTCGGTGGACGTTTTTCTCCTTAAGGCCTCGGTTCTCTTAACGTCACCTTAAAATACGATATTTTGCAGGCTCGGTGGGCGAACGCGTTAAGTGTTCGACTCTCAGTTTCGCCACTAAACTTCCCTGTTAGAATCCTGACCTGGTCATGGAAGTTTATAAAGGTTTCGAGTTCAAGACCCGGCATGGGTGTTCTTTTCGAGTGTCTAAATATGTCTAAATTTGCGTAAAATGCGTTATTCTGAATGGCGCATGTACATCAAAGAAAATGTATTTCTTGTGCCTAGTCTGTCCCGGGAGTCTGTGTAGGAAGGCCGCGCCTAACTGCAGAGAAGGAGAGAAAGCGAGTGAGTGGAAGCACCGCTGGAAGCTGCAGTCATGTTTTCCCCTCCATGCACTCACTTCCCCTCTCGACTCACTACTTTGCGCAGAGGACTTGTTTTCGTTCGCTTGCTCCGCAGAAGGATTGTTAAAGGTCCAAGAATTCAATTCCGGTCAAGGAGAGAGAGTCAATTCGGTCCAGAAACCTTTTTTCCGGATCAATTTAAATACGGTACAAGAGCCTTCTTTCCCGATCAATTTATACGGTCCAGGAATCTTTTTCCCCGGATCAATTTAAATCCGGTCCAAGTTTCGTATTGAAGTGAAACAAAACAATACGCAACTTGGACCGAATTTAAATTGTGCGAGAAAAAATATTCCGGTCCTGTTTCGGAACCCAATAAAACCCATTAGAATTTATGAGTTCCTGGAACTTTAACAACTCCTGGGTGAGAGTAGGCTATAGTTACAACACATGTTTACTTGTGACGACAAATACATGTAAGCTCTAATTTTCAACTGCATATTTCTTTCGTTTCAGGTAGTGACAGACACGTAGAATCCTCCCCCCTTCCAAAAAGGACTAACCAATTGCAATGGAGAAGACTTCGACGCCAAGGTACTATGTGTTCTGTCCAGTGTGGTACTTTAAACTCTTTGGCGACATAGGAAGATAAACGGTGCCATTCTAGTGTTGAAATGTAACACCATCCGCACAACACTGTCCCGCCATGAACATATCGGAGGGAAACTTCACCGCATCGCCCGAGGACAACTGCACGGACTTCACCGACTGCGGAGATCTGGCGGTCGTGGTGGCCAAGTCGATCATCCTCGGGTTCATCGTGATACTGACCATAAGCGGCAACTTGCTGGTGGTGTTCGCAGTGTTGCCGAGCCCTAATTTGAGGACTCCGACCCATTTCCTCATAGTGAATCTAGCCATTGCCGATCTCCTCTTGGGAACAACGGTGCTGCCGTTCTCCGCTGTCCTGGAAGTGTCCGGGATATGGTACTTCGGACAGACGTTCTGCAACGTGTGGGCCGCCGTGGACGTGCTTTGCTGCACGGCGTCCATTATTTCTTTGTGCGTGATCTCCATGGACCGATACATCGGCGTGACGAGGCCTCTCTCATACTCGCGCATCATGACCAAGAAGAGGGCTTGGATACTTATAGTGGTGACGTGGATCTTGTCTCTCTTCATAAGCATAGGGCCTCTACTAGGATGGAAGTCTCCGGTCGGCAAGGAAACGGAGTGTACCGTCAATAAGGAACTAGGGTACGTGCTGTTCTCGGTCACCGGGTCTTTCTACCTCCCCATGCTTATCATCCTGGCGCTCTACTGGAAGATATACAAAGCCGCCGAGAGGCACAACAAGTTCCTGGAGAACGGGCTCAAGACGGACCACATGGTAACGCTCAGAGTGCACCACGTGGGTTCCAGCGCCGAAACGTTCTCCAGACCGAACAGTGTGGATTGCGGCGGACAGGTGAACGGGTTCCAGAAGCAGAACTGTGCGGTGAAAAGCAAGGACCTCAGCCTGGAGGACAAGAACGGTTTCGTGGGGCTTAGGGCCCACCGGGGAGGGGGCAAGAGGGCCGCCGGGGAGAGGAGCTTCGGCGCCCGCAGCAGGGACACCACCCCTTCACCGCCTCCCGTGTCTCCCGATCGGAGGTTCCCCATCGCCTCGCAGGGGAAGCTGGCCAAGTTCAGGCGGCAGAAGAAGGCGGCCAAGACGCTGGGGATTGTGGTCGGCGGGTTTCTTCTCTGCTGGTTCCCCTTCTTCATCACCCTCCCAGTGGGTAAGTACTCTGCCTTCTATTAATTATTTCTGTCACATCTTAGTAATAATGAGATTTGTGAATGACATACAGTAGTGGCATAATTCTGGACACTTTTAGTAAAATATTATTTTTTTAAAAAAATCTCGAATGTAAAAACTATATTCTGTATAGAAATATTAAACAAGTTTAAATGACATCGTCAACTGGGAGCATCATTGTTGTAGATTGTTCAGTAGCTTCAAGAATTTCATCTTACTGCAGCATTGTTCTCTGATTATTGGTATTTTCTGTATTGTACTGTGGGTTAAGTGTGAGCTTCATTGTTTGTAGCAGTTGGAAATTGACCTACTATGCAACAATCGCACACAAGCGTTCTGTTTGTTCAAAATAACAATAACAATTATAATCAGACTACAATGCTGCACTCAGATGCAATTATTGAAGTTACTGAATGATGTCATTTAAACTTGTTTAATATTTATATACAGAATATAGTTTCTACATTCGAGATTTAAAAAAAAAATAACATTTTACTAAAAGTGTCCAGAATTAATGCCACTACTGTATATTCTGCTCCAAACAGTTTTAACACAAGATTACAACAGGCATGACAAACATGAAAGTATTACACTGACACATTTTTTTTAAGACAGACGTAATGGATAACTAATTAAAGAAAGAGACTTAGTGTTAACAAACTTGAGTTAGTGCCTATGGGGGAACAATCTGGGTGACGCACGTGCTGTCGCTCTGAGTACTGTGCATTTAGATTCCTAAAATAGGCTCTAAAAATTCAATTGTGCGCCCCTAATCGTTTTTTTAAAAGAAAAAGTTTTCCTTTCTAAAATATTAATTCACGCCTACATTTATATTACACATATATAAATATGAAAATACAGGGTGTCTATAAAGTCACTTAACATTACTGCATGAACAGGATTTATGGTACAAAATACAATATGTACTGAAACATATATCACAGTAGTACACAAAATCAGTATAACTCAATGTGACCACCCCTCAAGTCTAGGCACATATGGCAATAATCCACCACAGGCCAAAACACTTTTTCCAACATAGCTGGTGTAATCTCAGCAACTGCGGCCGTAATGCGTTGTTTCAACTGGGCTGTGCTGTGGATCATCGCCCCGTGCACCTTAGACTTGATAAACCCTCTAATGAAAAATTCTAAGGGGGTCAGATCGAGGGGGAGAGGCAACTCCCCGTTGCGAGACACGACCAATCCATCTACCGGTGAAAACTTCGTTTAGGTGATCACGAACGATGATGGTAAGATGGGGTGGTGCCATGTACATTTTCCATAATTTGTGGTGTTATGGCTGGCCTACCAGGACGTTCTTCATCCTCAACACTACCTATTCTCTTGAAATTGTTGATCAGGTTCTTAATAATCAGCCTGGTGGGTCCTTGTTTTCTGAATTTCCGAGTGAAGTCCGTCCGCACCTGTTCATACGTCATTCCACGCAAACGAGCACAAACAACGGCTATTCTCTCTTCTATAGAGTACATTTTATCAGATCACTTGGAAAAAAGAAAAGATTTGTCATTAGTTCATTGAAATGTTAAGTGACTTATAGACACCTACATACATGTAACTTGAATCAAGGTAAAAACTGGTACGAAAGGTCAAGACAACAGACAAACTGTAGCAATGTATATATTATAATTACATGCGACGATTCTCCATTACTACAAAAAATACAATATTGTTAAATATCAATTACCAGTCCTCTGCGTTTTTTGATGTAAGCAAATTATTGTGACAGTTTGATCAAGTCCAGTTTTCGAGCTCGATTGCTAGGGAGACAAATTTATGGTAAATAAAAACTGAGGAGAGCGGTAAATAAAATGTTAGATCAGCGGTATATACCAGCGGTGGAAAAAAAATTGGCACACACTTTTTCATTATGAGAGGAAACAACATACAAAAGAGCTGTAAATTGATAAACTACTTCATTTTTATATACTGTACACATACACAAGTACTTAGCTGCCCAACCAAAGAGAAAACATCAATACAAAATCACTTCATTTCTAAATTGCGTATCTCAAGTGATTTATTCATTGTATGTATTTAAAGGATATCCTTGCTGTCCAACAATTAAAATAATCACTACTGCACATACACAAACACATGTTGAAAATCACATGATAAACAAAAATCCTTCATGACTGAACACAAATGACACCATTGTTTCCCTTGATGTGCGGGAACAGACAAATCTTATCGCTGCTACAGCTAGCAAGTTCAATGAAACTGGAAGTTGAGTAGACGTTCGGGGGATGAAAGGAATGCAGCTCGACAGGGAGCGAAGTTTTCGAACTGAGATTATGTTCATGGGAAATCCCAATTTGCAGCGTCTTCCTGATGTGATCGAAGATAAAACGTTCTTCAGCTGCAAGTGGTAGGAAACTTTAGGCAAACGTTTCGTTACAAATCGACAGTTTGCGCGCACAACCTCGATTGCCGGTTTTTGCGTGTTTTCTACTTAATTTGATGATATTTCACTGTTATTTCGCGAAAAAGCGTTCATTTCGTGGAAAGCACACATTTCGCATTACTTCGCGAATAAAACTCATGCATATTTCATCATTGGGGGTGCAGTTACGTGCAGAATGTTCAAAATTGCATTTTTTTTTTTTTTCACATTTCGCGATTTCGCGCATCGCAAAAATTCAATGTCCCTACCGATTGCTTTCGAACCTAAACAGCGCCAGTCGACTGGATCTCACTCTTGTCATTGTGCTCTTCAAGTAATTTTTGATTAATTTTAGCTTCGAAAACGAACATTCAGTTGATGAAGACGTCACAGGTATGGTCAAATACAGCATATATAATCAGTTCATACGTCCGGAATGCTACTACCCAGAATTTTGTTTTCCATCAACAGGAATTCTGAAACTTCGCTGATGTTCGACATGATTTTTTTTATTATTATTATTATTTCAGTTGTGACACTACATTCCGAAAACAATGTCTGTAGCTGCAGTGCAAGATATATTTTCTTCATATTTCTCCCAGAAAATAGCAGATTCTACTAACTGTCTATCGGTGTGTTCCGTTAGAGCGGTGGGGCTTAAAAGGGTGAATCTTCTTTGATTAGTTCCATACTCTGAAATCTATTGTTTACTTGAATTACTACAATTTGTAAAACACGGTAGAAAAGCGTATTTTCTTGCCTGTCGTCTAGCCTTCGGTGACGTAATCCATGACTTGAACTATTCAGCTAATGAAGGTTTTCCTCTAATCTGGTAATTTTCTACTTTTCTAGTGATTAACATTTTCTGTTTGCAGTTGTACGGACATAAATATATGTTTGGTTGAAAATATATTTTAACGTCGGGGGGTTGTTCACTGTATGAAACACAGTTAACGTAAGTCTAAAATGTATCTAAAAGTAATTCTTGTAATTACTAAGCTTAAAACGTGCTTTAAAAATGCATTTATGACATTAAAAAAGACCGTCGTAGCCATCTATTGTTCAAAACGGGAAGCGATAAGGTGAGAGAGTCATTACATTGACGTCATACAACGATTTCTTCGATTGTCTGTGCGTAATCAGGCATTTATGAATTGTTGAGTCCCTGAATTTTCAGTAGTATTTAGTAATTCCTATAAGAAACATTTAACCTTTACATCATTGCAAATAAAGTACTGTACACCTATTGTGACATACGTATTCAATAACTGTGAAAGTATATATACCCACGACATTCTACTAACTGGCCAACAATATGGCGGACCTCCGCTTGACACACACAACTATAGTTTCTCTTGGCTTTAACCTGTTTCTATCATGTCCAATTGTATCAAACATAAATCTTTTTACACTTTTTGATGTGTTAAGGGACTTTTACCTATCACTGTACAATTAACATTAGCAAAATATATTTTTAAGCTTATTTTACTAATATAAACATAACTTCCATTTTTAGTATTTTCCCTCAAAAGGTGCCCAATATCAAGTACAGTGGGATCCATAAGTATTACCGTGCAAATTGTCCATCACTATGTTCGTGCACTTTATTTGACCCAATAAGAGCTTCAAGAATTAAGATAACTCAAAACAAGCTGTTGACAACTTCTGCACCAGCATACATAAAAATCCATCGCTTAAAAACACAAGAGAAAATTAATGAAAATGGTCATGGACAATTTGCACGGTAATACTCATGTACGTTCACTTTATGATTGGAGCTCACACGTTTCAAGCGAGCTCGTGAGGGTTTGAGCATTTGTTTGCAGCGCCTCTGGTGACAAAAAGAAGAATTTATCCCCACCGTTGCTTTTTTGTTTCCTGTTATACAATCTCGACACATTTTACCACCATTAAGAAAAAAACGGTTCAATTTAAACTCACTCTGGCGAAGTAAAACCACAACAAAACTAGAACCAATGCACCTTTTTCTCGCATACAGCACCAGCGGTGACACTGCTGAAATACGAGAACGAACATGTGCAAATTATGTGTCGTTTGTAAATAGAACTATGTTCAACGAAGCGTTAACATCTGCATTACTTACGGTTCGAATAAACTGAACGAATCTAACTGGTCTCGACGAAACAATCAACCACTTCGTGTACATAACTTGCAGCAGGCCTAAATCTAATGATTTGCCATGTTGTTTCTCGTTACTTATACATTACTATTGTTACTAAAGACCTCTCTCCTTAATTGTACGATAATGCATTGTGCTTTTTCTCATAATAGACATCTTCGTGTCACTAACGCGCCTGTTTCGAGACATATTCACTGCACAGTATTTCATAAATTGAATAAATATTATCGTAACATTCCAATTTCTCCCATAATGCAGCAAGTGCAAAATTCCAATTTGGTTTATAAAAATACAAGAACATTTTGATATGCAACTTGCATATTAATAATCAAAAAACTTACAAAATAGAGGATAAATCAAAGGTTAAAGTAATAATTGTAGCAGCGAAAAATAAGAACAGCTTTATATGTAAACCTCATATTTTCTTATTTAGTAAACGTGTTAAATTCGTCTAATAGGAGAGACAATTTATTGTCTTCGGAACTTAACCTCTTCTTCATTTCAGATGATATGTGTTTAATTATTTCGGTACTACTATAACGAGAATGAAGAGTTAACTCCACATCAAGACCGTTTTTTGTTTGCAAATTGATTAGATCTTTATGATCACTGAATGGTCTATCCTTCTTAGCTAACTAGTACGAAGTATTGAAGATTTTTTTTCTGTCGGATCAATCAAATGCTCCTCTTGTTTTAAAGTAGCATTTTCAAATTTCTGTTTTTTAGATGCAGGATGAATTTATGTTACCTTCTGATGTGCTACAGATAGCTGGTGGGCAGTGGCGGCGATTAGGGGGCGAGGGGGGGCAGTTGCCCCCCTACTTTTTGCCACTTTTGCCCCCGCACTATGCTAAACCTTATCTTCAAAGGGAAATATACTGTATTTGCCCCCCAGTTTTAGCACCTTGCCCCCCCCCCCCGGGTTTTGGAACCCAATCGCCGCCACTGCTGGTGGGCCGAAATTTTTGTTCTTAAAGACTTCCAACTGTTATTCTTTATTTGTGCCATTAAATGAAACTTGACACTTAACCCATTCCTTACTTAATGATAATCCTAGACATTTATAGGCCCTAAATAACCTACGGAGCAAAATCATCACACCTAAATACCCATTTCTTGCTATCAACCATGTATGTTTTTGTTTACGCTCCAACCACTGTTGCTCAGACTATAGAGGGAAAATCCGAACACGAAACATTACCTGCATTGGCTTCATGTTGGAATGTCGGTGTTGTTGCCGTTCCTGAGGTTGTTGTTGCTGGTGTTACGTGTGGTACACTCGGCGAAGGATTAACACTATGTACAGCCAGTTCTACAGAATCACTACCATTGTTACTCACAGTTTTATTTTCTGTTTTTTGTACTTTTTGGAAATAATTTGTAATCTTGTTCTCACACCTTCTTTTCATTTCGAATATAAAATCGGAGCGTGACCGAAAAGACGTTTTAATCACCTCGAAACTTGCAATGCAAATGCTAAAAACAAAAGAGCAGACGCAAGTGAGAGTCAGCCACAAATTCTCCCTTTTTTATGCTTCAGTCTTATCGCAACTAAAATCCATTGTTGAGAGCGAAAATGCTGGCGGCGTCGGCTGCAGTACGACCGAACGTAGCACGCTCGAGAGTGGGATATTCGAACTTCCATTGTCGTCACAATGCAGCCAGCTGATTGATTCTTTCGCCTAAATAACGGTTGCTTTACTGGCTATTCATAACAGAGTAGATGTATTTTATTATATCGGTTAATATGTTTTCGATATAGGCCTACATACAGAGCATTCAGACATTCGCTACGAGACTCGGCGCCAAGCTTCCCGGCATCAGCGCTTGTCTTTCCGGTAAACGGGTTCGCGACAGTCGCTAGAGTCGGCTATTAAAATTACAGTTTTCATATTGTGTGCTAACCTTGACTACAGAAGGTGTTGAAAATGATGTCCCTCTGCTGCAACACATTCCTGGCATCTCCGAAGGAAATTGGCATTTACACGTGCAAGTTCGTCTACTGTAATTCTCCCGATTTCTCGTACAATACTCTCTTTTAACTCACGGATGGTGTGCGGATTATCTTTGTATACTTTATTTCCCCATTTTTCTTTCCACTTTTATTCAGAACTGACCCTGTTATTCTAAACTTTTTTATGAGTTTTAATATAAGAGACTGTCGCGGACCCGTTCAACGGGAAAGACAAGCGCTGATGCCGGGCCGCTTGCCGCCGAGTCTCGTAGCGAATGTCATGGAATGCTCTGTATATTTTAAGGAAGACTTTTAAAGGGGAAAAAAAATAGTTGTTACAAAATAAAGAACCAGGGCGGCCCCAGGGGTTAAAAAAAGTACCGGGACGGCACCCTGGCACCACTACACCCCTGACGCCATCTTTTCTCTCTCCCCGTGCATCTTTTTTTCTTTTTGCCTCTCTTTCTTTATCTATGTATCTATTTTATTTTCTCTCGCTACTCTTCCTTTCTTTCTATGTGCGTTTCCTTTCTCTCTCCCTCTACTGCGTGTCTTTTTTCTCTCTACCTTTTTCTTTCTCTGCGTTTCTTTTCTTTCTCTACCTCTCTCTTTCTTCATGATTTTCTATTTCTCTCGCTGCCTCTTCCTTTCTATATCTGTACGTTTCTTTTTTCTCTCTACCTCTATACGTCTCGCTTTTGATGCCCTATCCAAAAAAATGTATTTTACACTTCAACCCTTTTTATTTGCTTCTCCCAAAGGAAAATTTGTCATTCACCATTTTTATATTTTTATTAATATTTCCCGATGAAGAATTTTCTTCCTCATTTAGTTTTCCTTTTCATCTTCAAATTTATTATTTTGATATTCCCCATTTTATTGACTTTTCAATCACTAATTTATCTTTCTCACTTAACAGATTCGTCGTTGCTTTCATCAAATTTTTGCTTTTATTGGCATTTATCGTTAAAGAAATTTACTTTCCACTTCAAAATTTGTATTTTGTGTCTGTTCTTATTGGCTCTCCTAGCACAAAGTATATTTCTTTCTCACTATCTTTCCATTTTAATTATTAATAATAATTTTCACTCTACATTTCTCGACCTATCCAGGAGCGGTTCAAGATAAAATTTACACCCGAGCGAGGTTTTAATTATATTTTTTTGGCGTCCTCCCTACTTTCGACCCTGCCACCCCATCAACATTCTACCTTCCTCCAATAAAAAAATGATAAGCTTTATATTTACAGTTCTAATTACAAAAATAACAGCCTTATTTTTAAATATTTTAAGTGTTACTGTTAAAGAACACGTTCATTGTAGTTATAACTTTATTTAATACTTACTATAGTACTGATATAACCAATTTTTCTGGCTCGTACTCGTTCGAATTTCCCACACTCGAGCGTTTACAATGGAATATCACTTTAATATGACAATAATCGTAGACACATACATGTAAAAATATCCGTACTGGCAGTTTCAGACCACAATCATCTGCTTCATTTTCATATATCACTATATTGGTAAGACAGACTAAACTACATCTTAACATGGAGATAATGACTATGTTTACAAAGTTACAATTTCGCTTCGTCTTTCACTTCACGATCCAAATTTGAGGACCATGGGCGGAGTTTGAGCTTTTGCTTTGGGGGAGCACACTCTGGGAGAAACATATGATGTACCTGAGGGTTGTTGAATATCCCCTAGCTTATAAGGGGTCGGGAGACCTTCCCCCGGAAATTAAAAAAACAACTTAAAAACACTGACTTCTAGGCCTTTTAGATTTGAAAATGTTAAATTTCCTCGCTTAGGTAAACAAATATTAATTAGTATATTGGTTTTCAGTTTTAAAATAAGCAAAATAGTACGATTATTGCATTAATTTTTTATTGAAACAATACTCCTATTACTTTAAAAAAGTTACGGTACAATAGTAAGCTTCAGAAATTTTAGAAAAATTAAATTGAAGAGTTCTTTTGGTGCTTCAGCAGTAACTGTTGACTCAACACAAAGTCATTTTACGTTTTTCTTTCTTCAAACTGTACACATCAATTAAATCGTCTAAGTCCCGCGATTGCGGCGCAATTACCGCACATGCCAAACGTCAAGATTTGCGGTATGGCTTCATAACAAAAATGTAGTAACTGAAATTTATCATGTGTTATTTTTTTAGTCTTTTTTAAGTTGGGGGCCCAGGCCCCCTCTGGTCCCTCCAGAACTCCGCCTATGTGAGGGCCCACTACCTATGACAAATTACGATTATACGTTTACTACTGGGATTGAGCGTATACCACTCGTTTTGCCTGTTCGAGCGAAGCAGCTCTCAATTCCGTACGCTATCTAGCGAAATCTTCTCTCTCTCTGCAGCACCCTAATAGCTACATATTATCATCTAAATAACAGTAATCTCTGAACTTAAATTGCTACATAATTTTGCAATATACGTATTGTTATTAAATTCCCGTCTACACAAATCCAACTCCTTTCAAATCGGGCCTACCCGATGGCGCAGTGGTTCCGATCCTACTTTAAACTGTAGGTCCAGTCCCGATTAGTCTTACTGTGCATAAAGTGGACTTAAAACTTCCAACTCGATCAAAACCAACTATCTTCAAATCAAATAACCACGCTTATGAAATCAGAAATAAGGGTTTGGTGTTACTCAAGGGGGCGCCCCCCGGGTCTCCCGGCCCTTAAGCCGCCCCTGGCCCTATCTACATTAATAATTGAAAGCAATGGTTGTGCGATTCGTCCTTTGAGTGGAAATTTCCCTAGTTATCGCGCCTCGTGGCGTGATCGGATTATCGTCGAACCTTCCTAACGAAAAATGCTGACTCTGGGCCCGAAGTGGAATCTCATTTCACTCGTTTTTCGGAGCCTTTCGCCGTGTCACGGCCAACAGTTCTGCCGGCCCCGGAATGAATTTCCTGCTCGAGGCTCGTTCAGCGACATATTGAATTTGACATCGCATTGCACTGTGGGTACTCAACAAGCGAATTCAACCGGTTCCGACAACCGAATGCTGACAGTCAGTGCATTTTATTTAACGAGATTGACGAATCTTTTGTTTCCGTTCGAGAGACGTGACCGAATTACCAGACGATTGTGGATCAGGAAATACGTGTTCCACTAATTTCGGCCGTTGTGCGAGCTAGTCTATGCTTTGGATACGTCTAAATTGTCCAAACTTATCTTCATCAGTGGCAGATTAACGTCCTCTACGGTAGAATATTCTGAAAATTTGACCTGGTTTACCGCAACAATGCTTAATTATTGTATATATATATTATACACCCCATTTAGATTAATTAGCTAACTAACTCTCTAGCATTCTTAAACCCGAAGGTTTATGGCTGCAGCAACACAAGCCCTCAATCTGTCCCTATCCTGGGCCAGATCATTTCAATCGTATCGATTTCCTTTAGGTCCATCTCAACATTATCCCTCCATCTTCGTCTTCCTACTGGTCTCTTACCATCAGGCTTCCCAACAAGAATCCTTCTTTCCTCTCCCATTCGTGCCACATGGCCTGCCCATCTAAGTCTTCTTGATTTAATAATTCTAATATTATCTGGACATTAAAACGAATTGTGCACTTCTAAATTATGTAACCTTCTCCACACCTCATCCCTTTTAGGTCCAAATATTTTTCTAATTTATGTTCCTCTTTTAATGTGACGGAGCAAAATTAATTAGATCTGATTAAATTAGATTAATTAAGTCTAGCAACTTCAAATTTTCTTGCAATTTCTATATTTTTCATAACATTCCCATTTTTACCTGGATTCCCCTTCACCAAGGGAATTTTCTGTTCATGTAGCAACACTACCAAGCGCGGCACAGAAACAAAGGAACAAGCAGCGTTCTCTCGCCAACGCAGTTTGCAGCGGTGGAACTGAGCCACTCGCTTCAGCTCCCTTCCCATCCCCTCGTACAACTTTGGGAGGAACCCCGGTTGTTACAATGGTGTGCGATAAAGAACGATCCGTGGCGTACAGGAACCAGTCTTTAAGTTCTTTAAATAATTTTCTTGTTTTAATAGTTTGCAAAATATATAATGAGCGATTACTCATGTATTAGAGATAAACGTATAAAAAAATATAAAAAGGTTTGGTTTACCAGCGTGGAGAGTACGCCACTGTTCCTGTATCGTAAGGGCTCTAATAACCATTTTTTAGCTCTCGCCCGTTAGATTGATAGAAGTTTTGGCCAGTTTTAGATTTCTCTGTAGGTGATCGCTTGATTTTGCGACTTCCCGTCTCCTTTAATGGCTTGTCAGAATAAGATAATCGAATTTGGCAGGTGCTGTGATTTTAGGCAAATCGGGAAGTCCCATTTTGCCTAATTCGCTCTTCGGTTAATCTAGCTGAAACATTTTTAAATTAGGGAAATTATGGTTTTATAATGATAACATGTTAACATTATTGCTTTTTAAATATATTTTTATAGGAGCCGCGGTGGCCTAGTCGTTAGGCATCTGACTGCCACGCGTGAGACCCGGGTTCGATTCTAAGTTTTCCGGCCTTATCCCCGCATAAAGTGGCTCCGAAGCTCACACAGCCTCAAATCAATGGCTACCTGGGGAAAATCCTGTGGGTAAAGGCGGCCGGAGTGTGGTGCTGATCACATCACCTCCAAACTGTCAGATACCGTTAATATGTAGGGCCCTACCCTCACGTCCCCTAAATGTTCATTTATGGCATGGTGCTATGTGCACGGGGAATTTTGCCTTTTATATCAATATAATTGTTATACTTTTGCCTCGCACATGTATGAAAATGGCACGTTTTATAATTGGTGAGACCAATTCTGTTTTCCCCACATACTGGAAAATGCGAATGTAAATTGAAGACTAAAATTGGTAAACGCTGTAAGTGCCACAATAATTCAAACACAGTTTTCCACGTTCAACTGTGGAATGTGCCATGCTTTATAATGTGGTAAACGTGAAATGTGGCTGGTAGTCCTCTAAGTAGTTCAAAGGGTGTGTGAAGAGGTCACTAGTGTACACGTTCTTACGGGCTGATGTGCTGAACGATGCGATTTCCCAACACTTTCGCTTTTGGCACTTACAACGTTCACCACTTTTAGTCCCCAATTCTTCAAGGAATTTGCGATGAAAGTGAACTTATTCCCATTTTTCGTTGGAATTCCAGTTTCGCCTAAAACGACGGGCAGGTTATAAATCTCCTTACGTACTGTTTACAAGTCAATAGGCGAAACGGAAACATACGCTTGATTTTAGACCATTTTATATAAAAAATATTCTAGCTGTGTTTCATTGCAATTTACTCTTACGTTGACTATCGGCTTATTTTTAATTTTAGAAAACTCTAAAGCAATCGCTTAATTTTAAATAGAGAAAAAGAGAGTTGTAGACGTCTGGGGAGGTCATCGCCTTTTTAGTGTCAAGAAAGAACCGAGTTGGATGTTATTCGAAGAAAGTAATACGTCAGTTACCGATGCTTTGCTTCCCAAGGTAACATGTTTCAGTTGCAATCAGCGCAGTGCTGCCGCCATACATAAATCTGTGAAACTACGACATGTCACGTGTAGAGGCGGGAATAAACCATTTTCTGAATCCACGATTAATTGTTGCTACTATGCTTCCAAAAGTAACACGTTGCAGTTATCATACGGTAACGACATTTAACTGTTTACAAAAGTATAGCTTCTGTCATAGGCGCCGACTCCATGGGGCTTGGGGGGGGCCTCGATGTGGGGCAAAGACCCCCTAATAATTTTGCTTAAGAGGATCTAATGTATTATTTTGCTTCTCTTGTAAAGTTTACTCTGAATTGTGCCACATGAACTTAACTTTAAGTACACATTTGAAATGTTCTAGACCATCAATTTGGGGCTGAGACGCTAAACCATCAACTTTGGGGGCTATGACCAGAGACAGCAAAACACATGACTTATTACTATATACTAAGTAAGTAATTATGAGTATTGTTAACATCTTTACTAAAAAGAGTTTCAAAAGACGATGTGCATGAACTAGGGGAGTGGATGGGACGTTCGGGCTACAAATGGCTCTAACATGACATTCAGAACGAGATCATTGATATATTAGGGAGATCTGTTTTGCGTTCCGTGGTAGCAGATATTAATAGTCGGTAATATTTTGCTATTATGGTTGACGAAACTTGTGACATATCCATCCGTGGACAATTAATATTCTGCATTAGAACTGTGAATAAAAATTTTGATATTTTTGAGGAATTCATGGGCTTTTATGAGATTCCGAACACTGAGGCCAAAACTTAAAAAAGGGAGAGAGTGAGTCATTCATTAATTTATTTCAGTGATCAGAGCCCCCTCAATAATTTTGACAAGTCGGCGCCCCTGGCTTCTGTTACCTGTAGCGCATGTTTTCCTTGTATAACTTTCCATGCACAAGTTTAAAACAAAACAACAAAGCTTGTTGCATCCTGGCAAATAAGCCATCCTGTTCTGAATTTACAAAAGGCAAAATAACAAAATACTGTTAAAGTATAGAAAAAGTAACGTTTAACGTCATCGGTCGTGAACCAATACCCATTCACTAACCCATGATTGACTAACCTTTATCTACTCTCCTTGGCACAGTGTGGTACTATGCGCATGCACAAGAATGAGTAACGTAGTAGGGGCGGAGCTTTCCCTGTGACATGAGATACAAGACTTGCATGTACACTTGAAATATGGCCTGGGATATTGAGGTGCCTCTTGACTTTCTACAGGCGCGTGGTTTTAAGAATGCAAGGATCAATATTCATGATTGTGCCACCCTGCGTTCTCGCTCAGTTCACCATAATTAATTAAATTGTTGCTCGTGCAGCGAACCCATAACGCAGTGCTTCCGATGGTTCATTATTGCGCTGTGGACTCCCGCTTGCCTCGACCTTGAAGGTTAACGCCAAACAAAAGCTTTAGCGTTAATACGGCTTCTTTTGTTTCCTTCACGTATTTCGTTCTGGCAACAGCAGCGCTAACTGGCGGCTGGTGTTTCTTACACAAATATTTGCCCAACTCGCAGCGCCCTCTGCGATAACCACTGCTGCCAGGTTCTTTAAGATGTTTTTCTCCTACTTTATTGGTTTTTCCCTTTCGTTCTCGTGGCTCAAATTAGAACGTGTGTACGTTAATGACCCTAAAACGGAAAGGAAGATGTTTCTTGGAGCTTTTTAAACTTCCGCAATGAAAGTAAAAGTTCGAGGAAAAGCCACGTTCCGTGACGGCGCATTCATTTGCACAATTTGTCGATCAATCCAAGGAGAGACTTGATAAGACAAGACACACTGTGCGAGCTGATTTGTATCTCTCTCCCAAAATGGTTGTGTTTGGTTTAGAAATGATTTTCTGAGTTTAACCTACAGGCCAATAATGTCGGTAATAAAATAAGGGACATGATTTTGCCAGGAAAGATATGTTTGTTATCCTTGGATACTTCGTATATACAAATGCATCTGGAGTTCTATTTGTTTAATACCGCTATTCAGACCTAGAACTTATAACTAATGTAGGTTCGATATTTCTCAACGGAACCTGCGCGTTCACTTGGGAAGGAATGCATCTCATTTTACATTGTCAATGTTGTTGTGATGCATTCACCAGTATCATCAAAACATTCACAGGAAAACTTATTTGATTTGACCTGTTTTTGCTAATTCGCGTCGCTTTTCTTCCACTTTTGGCCAATCTTGGCGATGAGGATGACTGATTATACGATGAAGCAGGGGTGCCCACAGGGGGGGACAATTACATACCAATTCTATATACAGGGTGACAATTAATGAACTATATGAAATAAAACAGTCATAATTTCTGAACGGTTCGCATGATGACGTCCAAACTGCGTGGCTGGCCACAGGGCATGATGGGAATTCGTATGCGTATGCGCACGCAACGTGTTGATGTCGTCCATTTGCAAGTGAAAATGTCCTGGAGGAGTATTTTGGGGACCGCATTCTGGCTCTGGGGTACCCAGAGGCCACTGGAAGGGGGCTATGTTAAGGACAAGGTGTACAGAAATAACCCCAAAACCATTGCCTAGCTGAAAACTGCCATTCCGGAGGTCATCGACAGCATCATCAGCGGGTCATGCAGAATTTTGCTGTTCATCTGACCCACATCATCGCCAGAGATGGCAGACATATCGAACATGTCGTAACCTAAATCCGAATGTCTGTAGTGCCGTTTACATGTGCAATACAGTTTGTGTAATACGTGGTTTGTCACTAATTTCCGTTTTATTTCATATAGTTCATTAATTGTCACCCTGTATCTGGATGCACAAAAGGGGGGATAGTATCGTGTGATTGACTTGTTAAGGATTTTTAGTTATTATGTACAGTTTTTCTACCTACCTGTGGGTGATCGCAGCGATCGAGTTGAAATGAAACACCACCTCTTATGCCTTTAGAATCGGTTTGGAAGGGGGGACGTGCTGTTCGCATTAATACAAGGTTATTCAAGCAGATAAACTGTTAGGAATAAGGTTCAGTACACTAACAATGGCAGTGAGCCTGCACAATGAGTGTCACAAGAATCATTAAAAACAGACTATTTTCGTGTATGGCTGATGTGGTTAATGTCTTAGGTCTACCTTTATTCAACACTGCGAGTCCGATACTTTAAAAGTGGTGCAAAATGAGGAAATTATTAATAAGTTTGCTGCAACAACTTTGCAACGTCAGAACTTATTAGCATTTATGTAAAATGTTATTTCAATCAATATCAAAGTAATATGCAATACACATGTAAATGTCTATATTGTAAACAATACCTAAATTAAGATATATTGCTTTAATATGTCTGTATTATATTGTTCCGCAAAGTTTGTCTGACCAAAATAATTAGAGTAAATAATTGGGGATAAATGGGGGGTGTTCTACATTTTTGAGGGGACTGCATCATAGACCTTGGGGGGGGGGGGGGAGATGGGCACCCTTGCGATGAAGGGACGTTCAGAAAGAACACCGATGCTCAGAAACCCTGACGTCGTAGCGCGCTGTGCTAACCACTACGCCATGGAAGTCGGCAGGAAAATCTCGTATGTTTTCATTACCCAAAAACCGTTGGTTGAGCTTTCGAAATAAATACAACCTGTTCAAAAAGTGACACTTGTCGCTTGCGTGGCGCTCTCACTGGGCCGAGATTGTGCATGGTGCATCGTAGTCGCCTCGGTCTTGTATTCGTGCATAGGTACTACTCAGTGAAAATTTTCTTAGCCCCGCTTCAGACGAAAGTATTTTCCTTAACATTTATGCCATGGCCAAAATGCTACCGTGTAAAGACAGAAATTTTATGGCATTTATCAAGGATAGGATCGGTCCTATTTCCGTAGCATTTTTCGTAGCATAACCAATCAGAAGCGACCTCTAGGTCACGAGTGCAGCTGTAATGGCCGCGTCAGGTGTAAACAATGTATCACTTCACATTTTTAAAACACTATAACTATTCAACCGAGAGGAATAACGTTTCGTATTAACTGGTTTAAGGTTCAAAAGAATGGCGCTGCTTAAATACATACTTTATAGCGTTTACTGTACACGCATGGAAGAATATTTTAGTTGTTTCAATTATAAACGTCGTGCGTTAACCATAGATGGTGTAACTTGATGTGCCTTTCGTGCTGTATGTATTATACATTGTAATCGCAAAAGCTAACAGAAATGTTACATGAAATACTTTCGTGTCAAGTACTGTCTGCTACTCCCTCTGTCCCATAATTATTGTCCGGTACAATTTTTTTTGTTGTCTCATAATAATTGCCCGATATTCAAACTGTGACATTGGTGTATACAGAAGAAGAACATAAACAAGGGAATGAGTCATACAACTTTACTACTCAAGGATCAGTACAAATTGTGCTTTCCATCTGCCTCTTCGTCTGTCATTTCTGTACTACCATTTTGGCATACCGGACTATAATTATGGGACAGAGGGAGTATAAGATTTTTGGAAGCATTTACGTAGCATTTATGTTAGCAAAAGCTCTCGTCTAAAGCCGGTCTGAGAGACTGGAGGTGCCAGTGACGCGTGTCGTTTCGGTCTGAAAGCACCAAACACTTCCTTCCTATTATAGCTTTGAATTACTGCATACATTTATGGGCTCCCACGTAGCCAAATAGTTAGCACTCGAACCTTTAATGCTAGCGTTCCACAGCGTCTTGAGAACAATTGGGGAGCTACTTGAAAAGAAAAAGTAGTGTGCTCAGGTCACGGAAGCTTGAAAACAGCGGCGACGGGACTCGATGCGCTGACCTCGCGCCGTGACTTTTAGGATGGATCACAATGGATAGTGATCTTTTGACCTTCGCACTGTTGGAACACGTGACTCGAAGACAGGTTCAGTCAGACAGTTCCATTTTGGTAATATTCATTCTCCGTCCGAGTGAAGTTCATTTCTTAATTGTCTCCGTTTCAATTAAGGACTGAGCCTTTATTAGCCACGTGGCGAGGTAAACTAAGCTCACGTCTCTAGTTTCGTCGCCAAGGGATCTTCTGTTTCATGCAAAGGTCGAAACAAGGTGAGGGACTCCGTGTTGAGGATCGCTTGAACCATGAGCGTAAGTTGGTGCCTAATTTTTGGGGGGCAGAATAAGACTTAAGGCCTAATTTTGAGGGGGGGCACAATCAGACTTGGGACCTAATTTTGAGGAGGCAGAACCAGACTTGGGGCCTAATTTTGAGGAGGGCACAATCAGACTTGGGGCCTAGTTTTGAGGGGGCACAATCAGACGGGGCCTAATTTTGAGGGGGCACATCAGACTTGGGACCTAATTTTGAGGGGGCACATCAGACTTGGGACCTAATTTTGAGGGGGCACATCAGACTTGGGACCTAATTTTGAGGGGGCACATCAGACTTGGGACCTAATTTTGAGGGGGCACATCAGACTTGGGGACCTAATTTTGAGGGGGCACATCAGACTTGAGACCTAATTTTGAGGGGGCACATCAGACTTGAGACCTAATTTTGAGGGGGCACATCAGACTTGAGACCTAATTTTGAGGGGGCACATCAGACTTGGTTCCTAATTTTGAGGGAGCACAATCAGACGGACCTAATTTTGAGGTATTAGACTCAAACCTGAGGCGTTAATTTGGGGGAAGAGATTCGAAAAGTTTTCCATCCCATAAAAACAGCGTCCAGGATTATTTGCTAGATAACTGTGACGTTTGCAACACCAGAAATATTACTCTTTATTACTTTGCTCTTCAGGTTTCCTAACTTGTAAATTTGAATTAACCTACAATTTTTTTTGGGTGCGCAAGTCTCCCCTTGCCCCCGCCAAGTTGCGCCTATGGCTTGGACATATTGCATCGAAAAATGCTCAAAGGTAGCGCGCGCAGTTTGAAGCACCTAAAGTGCACGTGCTCAGAAATTTCGTAAAGAAAATAAATAAAAACTCTGTCCCGGGAATATCTGGAGCAAGCAAACGAGAGAGCTTGACCAATGAACGCGTGAGAGGGAAAGCGAGTGCATGGAGGGGAAAACGCGGCTGCAGCTTACCAGTAGTTTGCAGTAGCGCGTACTCAGCCAACTTGGCTTTCTCCCCTTCTCTACTGTTATGGGCAGCCTTGCACCACAGATTCCCGAGACAGACGGTAGACCTGATTCGTATGTGAATGTTTTCATTTCAATGCAAAGTGTGCAGTAGGCCTACTAGCTAAAGAAAGGAACACACTAAAAGTTGTACAAATGTAGGGCTAATAGTAGTTGATTACAAATATAGGAGGATGCCTTAAATCCACAATTAATATGAGTTTGAGTTTTAAGTCCACATTATGCACAGTAAGGCTAATCGGGATTGGACCTATTGTTTAAAGTACGATCCGAACCTTTATGTGCCTCCATCGGGTATCGAACCCGGAAACCCCTTGATTACAAGGCAACGACGACACTATTAATTGATTCATCGGGTGATTTTGTTTATTTACTTCGAATTCTGACACTTTTGGCTAATCGCGAAGATGAGGATGAATGGTAATAAAATTAAATCGATGAAGGGGCAATCACAAACACATGGACAACACAGAAACACAAGCCCTCAGGGGGGGGGGGGGCAGTTGCCCGCCACTTTTGCGCCCTTACTATGCTAAATCTTATGTATCAAGGGAAAGGAAACTGTTCTTGCCAACCCACCCCCAGTTTTGGAACCCAATCGCCGCCACTGCAGTCCTACCCTACAGAGGATTATCCTAGCTGCAGGTCCAGGTGCCTGAGCCTCGTTAGTCTGCAAAACGCAGTCCAAAATGTACTACGTGGAGGGAAGGTTGACATTTGCATGTCTCTAGAAAGAGTCTGGTTGAAATATGTTTGATTCTCGAATCCTGACAAGCACAATAGAACTCCATTTACCCTGACTACCAGGTCAATGTATTCAATAAAGCTACCGAGATCTCGTGATTAGAAGAGAATCGCTACATCTGCCGGTCTGTGCCCTCAAATACATTCTGTTCTTACTTTGTAAATCACTGCAAACCATAAAAATGTCTAACACCTACACGGGGTTTCGCTTCGTCATACGCAAGCGAGCTATCCCCGAGGGAAGCAGGGGTTTGAGCAGACAGAAGTGCGCGTATAAATATTTAACTGGGGCTTGAACACCCAGTACAGAACTCCACATAATCCAGCTTTTCTTTGAATAATTAACAACATACAAAATATGGACTCGCACACCACACTGGGACGCGAGGGTAACTGACTCGTGGAGATTTTGCAATTGCGGAAATAGCTTAAGCGGCAGATAGAGCGCATGCGCGTTGAAACCTAAGCTGGAACGGTAACGACTTCCCTGTGTGAAACGTAGCCCCTTCTCTTTGATAAATAATCTAGTGACACAAACGATGATGATTCTTCAACTAATCTGTCGTATCTTTCATGCAACATTTATTACACGCTGGTTAACGGATCTAGAATACGGGAGACTGTTTTAAATAAGCCTCTTCAAACTCTCTCAATGCCAAAACTAAAGTGACCAATTTTTAAAAACGGCAAAACGGGACATTTTTCTTTTTTTCCTGAAGGAATAACGGGACGCAAAATGTATATATTTTAATATAAAGCAGTTTCGTCAAAAATACTTATGTTCGAAAACTAAATAAATATGTAAATACTGTGTAAATAAATTTCATAATACGGTGATAGCACGGCAAGCACCCAGGTTCGAATTCCGGCCTTTGTTAGTGCCCCTTCATCAATTTCATCATATCATCACTCATCCTCATCTTCGTGATTAGCCAAAAGTGGTAGAAAAGCTAAGTGAGATAATCCACATCAATCAAATCAATCACTCAAAAAGTCCAACCAAGCTGCCATTTAGAATTAGAAATTATTCATTCCAAGGCGTTGTTGCAGTAATTCTATGCCGTTAGGTCAGTCACAAGAAAAATAAAATTGTGGTGTCCCGTTTTATGTTTTTAAAAAAAAAATCAGGACAGAAACTGAAAAAGGAACTGTCCCGAAAATACGGAACATCTGGTCACCTAAGCCAAAACACATATTTTTTACCCATATTATCACACTAATGACAAGAAACCTGTGCAACATCGCGGAACTCTCTTACAATCCAAAACATAATGACGTAAGCAGTGACCAACTCACCGCAAGCTGCATGTAACTGTATTACTCCTCTCTTACAGCATGCGCGACTATGAGCCATATGAAGCACTTCACCGTTTCCTAAAGAGATGGCGCCAATATATAGGAGTGCATATTAGCATATTATTTCTCAACACACGTGCTGTTAGTGCAAAAATATACACATGAGAATATACCTCGACTAGTTGTTCATAAGATTTTGGTACAGAATTACTAAAATTATGTTTTCTAATTCCCATTTAGACAAAAATTAACTTGAGTCTTGTAGAGAATAATTTGCTTTTCATTGATTTCAAGTTATTTGTTGTATTGCAATCAACAAATCTTAACTTGTTTCTAGATTATGTATGTAGTTCATTAGAAATTCGAGGTGGTGAAAATTTAAGTTTGAAACCGCAATTGCTTCCAATAAGTAGTACAACCAACCCACGGGTTGGTCAGTTATTGAGGCTTTTTTATATGCGTTGTAAAAATTTCATTAAATTCAATGGGGTCGTTACAACCCAGAAATGTCAATGAATGTACCTCGCGGTGAATTCGTACTAATTCTATCAGAAAACCCGACCTCCGTGGCAGAGTGGTTAGCACAGCATGCTACGACACCAGTGTTCCTGGGCCTGGATGTTCTTTCATCATATCATCAGTCACCCTCATCTTCGCGATTAGCCAAAAGGGAAGAAATGCGAAGTGAAATCAATCAGTCAATCAATCCAGCATAAAAGTTACTTATGAAACGGTCATATTATTGGGTATTAAGTGTGCAGCCATGGGTTGAAACATCCATCGTTACTTGTTTATGCTTTTTATGTGTGTGTTATGGAGTTATAATTTTAAAAACAATGAACCAAATATTTAATTTGAAAGATTTAATCGTATCGTTCCCTCAGGAACCTGGGATCGATTTGGGTTGACGTAGCTCGCCGAATCATTCATTCACAACGGTAGAGCAACACTCTGCTCTAGGCGAGCTTGGTGGTAAGGTGCGAGAGGTGCTAAACTAAACATACTTTAGTGGAAAACATGACACTTAAGTATAAACCCCTACAGAATGGATCAGCATGGCTATAGGAATAGACCTGTCTCTATGCTGCGGCTGTAGATCTGCGGTGAGTGCTTACGCTCGCGACTGTACGGTGAGTCTGCCTTGCGACTAGTGACAACACCGTCTCGCCCAAAGCGTCTCTTCTCTCTCCGTGTCTGTAACTCGCTCCTTCAATGACTGAATTAGACTCCCCTGACGTCCCTGCTCTCAGGACATTTATTCCAATCGAATTTACTAAGCGAATGCAGAGTCAGGCCTGTAGCCTCTTCCTGGATTTCGCCTGTTTACATGCTTATGCTGCTGATGACCAGGAAGAGCTTAAGTACTGCCTGACACTGCATTCCTCTGACGTTAATGAATTTCCTGATTGGAAAACGATGGTTGAATGACTGGGAGTTGGAGTTCGTTGCACATTATAATTAAAAGATACTACAGAACGTTACGTAATTTAGAATGTGAAACTAAACTCTATTTGTACTAGTTTTCAAAGTTCTCAGAAAGCAACAACATTGTTTGAACCTTTAAAGAGCCAATGGGTCATATATGACCAATAGAAAGTATAGGCGAAAGCAGACAATGGGTCATATATGACCCATGGTGCCGATTACAACATGCACATACTTGTTTGTGAGGTTGTAAACGCTGACAGATCTTGAGGTAAGACTTTCAAATGTCATGTGGAAGAAAACTCACCCCTCCCCATTTCTCTAATATGAAAATTAGCTACTTTTAGCCAAAATACAGGATTGTACATATTACGTCATATTTCAGCCTATATGAGAACTAGGGACTTGAAACAAGTTTCACTTTGTTGCAAAAGGTCTCCTCTTTGAAAGCAATGCAAAAGTTGGCGCCCTTTTTCCAAAATAACTGGAGAAGAGGGGGCGAACGCCAGATTTTTTCATTGAAATTTGGGGACTTGGCCCCTTCCAACCCCGTTTTTCTCACTTCGGCTTTCTGAATTGTACACGATCGCGTGCTCCGATGTTTTTGCTTTCAAACAAAAGTTATCCGAAGTAGATTGCTCAAATAGTCTCAGAGATATAACGTTTTTTCTTAAATAAGTGTAAAAATTTAAAAATCGCGCGCAAAAAACTGGCTCGGCTGTTTGAAGAAACCTAAAAGCATACAACTTTTTGTCTGGCAGCTACCTTTTCAATCTTCCGTGAAATCATTACAAAACAAACAAAATGTTTAGAAATAAGTGTCTACGATATTGTAACGAAAAGTCGTATTTAAACTTGAGGTTAAAAAATTTAGTGCTGATAACTTTTGGACATTTGCTTGCTTTCCTTGGCATAGATGGCGCTAGCATTTGTCAAAGTCAAATTTAATAAAATTCGCTCTTCTTCTTTCGCTGAGAGAACCATCACCGTACAAGTTCCATTCAACTCGCAGAAACTTTATAACTTTTTAATTTGGTTTCATCTTTTTATATGAAATCGGAAGCCGATGGGAAGAATTAGTAGATCCCAGAAAGGAAAGAGCGGTAATTTAATTTAAATGCCAAGCGTTACAGTATCCATGCAAAATGTTTGTCAATACCGGTACTAACTTAAAATACTAGTCTCCAATCTGAAAAAAAGTTGAACATTTTTGAAGAAATTTATTGATTTCGTTTATTTTACTAATAAATCAAATCAATAAATTTCTTCAAAAATCACTTTTCTGCCACTTCTTACTAATCGCGAAGACGAGGATGAATGGTAATCAGATGAAGTTGATGAAAGGAAAATCACAAACACACATGGACAGCACACAACACGAACCCTTCGATGGATTATGCTGGTCATAAGTTCAGACGCCAGAGCCCCGCTAGTCTGCAAAATGCTTGAAGAAATTAAATCTAGAAGGACTCAACCGTCAATCTTCAAATTTGCAGTCGTGAAGGAAAATAATTCCCGGTTGTAATGATTGATCTGTCACCGCTACTGGCGCGAAATAATTTTTCTCTTTTTCCAGTCAAAACCACTTGCTTCGAGGTTAAGCTTCACTTCGCTACAGTTGAAATTCTTGTTATCACTGGTACGGTTGTTAGAGAGATTGCTGTATACTATTCCATTTCATTGAAATTGATTAAAACGACTGGCAACACCGAGCGCGGGGGGGATAGAAGTTGCTGACGATGTGGGAGTTGGAAGCTGGTGTTACGTACCTTCGCCTGCCTATTTACAAGTAACAGACAGAAGACACGAGAAAGATTTAAGTGGTGGTGTTATTTACCTTACATGAATGCAAGGAAATGGTGAATTGGATTCAGAGTGACGACTAAGTGTGGTTCGATTTCGATATCTCGAACATCGCGTGGGATTGTGTGACTTTACCGTAGTCTCAATGAAAGTTGCATGTCTTTGGGCAACAAAGAGGAAGTCAATTTAACGAGAATAGCACAGACTATCAATGGGGAGACATTATTTGCGTGCAAGTATTTGCTTTCGGAAGTCATTCAACCACATCGAAGTAGTTTTCTATCATCGGCCCAATGTTTATTAGAATTGCTGGTAGTCGAAATGTTGCATATTTAACTCAAGTTGCGAAATTAAACTGTATAAGTAAATCATTAAGTGTTAAATTCGTGCAGCAATCTTTCCCACTTTGTCATGAGACTATTTCAATACTATACAACTTGAATAAAGTCAATGACTTACATTAGTGTGACGTCATGAGTAGACAACTGAGCAAAATTCAGTCCAAACATCACGTCAGGTGGTGTTTCCCTATGCGTCAGTCTTGGATTTCTCATCGCAAAGCCGTGCTACGACGCCAGGTGTCCCGGGTTCGAATCCTGGCCTGGGAATGGGTGTTCTTTGTGAGCATCAATTTCATCATATCATCACTCATCCTCATCTTCGCGATTAGCTAAAAGTGGCAGAATAGCGAAAAATCAACAAATCATTCAAACCCATTGGAAAGGGTAACTTCTAGAATTGTGAAGCCAGTTCAAACTGTGTGCATTTCGAAATGTGGTCCCTTTTGTGAGTAGTGCAGGTTGGGGAGTTCACCAACCGAAAATGGGGCTCGGTGGGGCTCGCCTTAATGGATTTCTCTCGTAAGGCATGAGCCCCATTTTCTGGCAGTGTTGCCAGCTCCTCACTCGAAAAAATCACCAAGGTTTTTTTTTGGGTCTAACCTAGCCTAAAGCAAGGAGCTGGCAATCTTGCTTGAGGCTCGCCTTAATGGTTTGATCTTGTAAGGCATAAGCTCTATTTTCTCGCAGTGTTGCCAATATTTTACTCGAAAAAAATCACCAAGGTTTTTTTTTTGGTCTAACCTAGCCTAAAGCAAGGAGCTGGCAACCTTGCTTGAGGCTCGCCTTAATAGTTTGCTCTTGTAAGGCATAAGCTCTATTTTCTCGCAGTGTTGCCAATATTTTACTCGAAAAAATCACCAAGGTTTTTTTTCTTGGTCTAACCTAACCTACAACAAGGAGCTGGCAATCTTGCTTGAGGCTTGCCTTACAGTGCATAAAGCAAGGAGCTGGCAACCTTGCTTGAGGCTTGCCTTACAGTGCATAAAGCAAGGTTGCCAACCTGCTGGTACTTTTGCCATAGCCTTTTACAAAAAAGAGAGAGGAAAGAGAGAGGGAAGAGTTAAACAACCGACAGCTGCCAACACCCACCTACAGCTTTTTTTTCTTGGTCTAACCTAACCTAAAGCAAGAAGCTGCTTGAGGCTTGCCTTACAGTACATAAAGCAAAGTTGCCAACCTACTGGTACTTTTGCCATAGCCTTTTACAAAAAAGAGAGAGGAGAGAGAAAGGGAAGAGTTAAACAACCGACAGCTGCCAACACCCACCTACAGCTTTTTTTTCTTGGTCTAACCTAACCTAAAGCAAGGAGCTGGCAATCTTACTTAAGACTTGCCTTACAGTGCATAAAGCAAGGTTGCCAACCTACTGGTATTTTTGCCATAACCTTTTACAAAAAAGAGAGAGGAGAGAGAGAGAGAGAGGGAAGAGTTAAACAACCGACAGCTGCCAACACTCACCTACAGCTTTTTTTTTCTTGGTCTAACCTAGCCTAAAGCAAGGAGCTGGCAACTTTGCTTGAGGCTTGCCTTACAGTGCATAAAGCAATTTTTGCCAACCTACACACACTAAACAAGGAGAGCCGGCAACAAACACGCACTGCCGTAAAAGAGAGAGGGATGGGTGGATGGTAATATAGTATGTGTGTGCGTGTGTGCGTATAATATGAAGCATTATTAACTAGAGTGTGTTGGCAATTTACTTACAACTAAAAAAAAATAGAGATGCCAATTTTGCTGTAAGATGAAGAGAGAGAGAGATTTATGGCTGGCAACAGTGGTGAGCGATGTCCTCCCTCTTCTGTGCAATATGACATTATAATGTTACTGTAGTTTTTGACGGGGGTTACGAGTTAACTAAAAAAAAAACCTGCAACTAGAGAGAGTTGCCAACACACATACGCTGTTGTAAGAGAGATGGATGACTGGGGGAGGCAGCATTTCTGGCTATTCACAGTGGCGGATGTATTTTCTGTTTTTCAAAAGCTAACAATAATAATGGAATTTCATGCTGACCTATTTATTTTGTTCAAAAATTCGCGTTCAGCACAGATGATGCTATGTAATTTTCACATCAGCTCAGCCAACTGTTGAGAAATAATGACGTCAGGTAACAGTATTGGTGGGGGTGACGTGATGAATTTACGAAAGTAGGAAAATGATATTGCTAAAAATTGAAGTATAGAACTATTTTCTAGAGTGGATTTCTACTAGTCCATGTTGTTAACCTACATATTACTCCTCGACTAATAAAACTAGAAGCTCGAGGGCATCAGGTCTTATTTTTATTGTGAGCTGCAAGGAGAATATTGTGATTGTGATTGAAATTAACTAGCGTGAGTAAATTTGTTTGTTAGCTTGCATGAGTTGGCTTTGTGTTATAAGTAGACCCAAATGGAGAGTTTACAAACCGAAAATGAGGCTCGGTGAGGCTCGCCTTAATGGTTTGCTCTTGTAAGGCATAAGCCTTATTTTCTCGCAGTGTTGCCAACATCTTACTCGAAAAAAATCACCAAGGTTTTTCTCCACGTTCCGCGCCTTATTTATTGCGCTGACACAGCGTGATGAGTAAATGTACTTTCTCATCCTTGAAGGATGAATGCATTTTATCGTAATTTTTTTCCAAGTCCCGGGGACCAAAATGTTTATATATTGTGATTTTTTGTAAAACCTTTCTCTCTTGGGGGGGAAACGATGTGCCACACACGCGCGCGTATGCTTCTTATTATTTCCGTATTGTGACGCAAACCAAACAAATAACATGCTATTCATAATCAATTTAGCTGTGTTCTGTTTGGCGTCTATTTCGAGCAGTTTGCCCGGCGGTAAAGTCTTATTGTAACAATCGGTGGGAGGGGAGGGACGATGATCATGATCATGTTAGTTTACTCATGGTGGATGGTATTGACGCGTGTATTCTGGGTCGGATTTGTTGTTTTAAGTCTATTTTATGCACAGTAATGTTAATCGAAACTGGACCTACAGTGGGATCCGCCGGGTATCGAACTTTGGTGTTTTAAATTATACAAGTACACAGGGGGAAACTTTATTTTTTTTAATTTGTTGATACTCTGGTTTGGATTTGTTTTTTTTATGTCTATTTTATGCACAGTAAGGCTAATCGAAACTGGACCTACAGTCACCAAAAAAATCGGCAAAGGGGGGGAGATTTTTCGATAACTCTCTCACTGTTTCCAACGTACTTAGGTTTTTTGATAGACGACAACGACGGAGTCATCAATGAGTAAACATCTGTGAACTCGGTGAACAAGTCAACTTTTTTTTTCAGTACGTCAATATTTTTTTTCTTATTTCTTAGTGAATGGGTTATGGATGACTTGCAACGACGAAGGCCTTCTAGCAACACGTACTTAGCTTATGCCTCTTCCACCGAACATTCAACACAAGAGGGCTGTGTTAAATATACAGAACAGCGATAACAAGTGTTTTTTTGGTGTATATTGGCTGCACTGCATCCTGTTTATTGCAAAAATAATCCACAGTGGGTTGGATATTACAAACAATACGAGTCCGAGTTTTGAAAGTGTAATGTCTGGCATCGAATACCCGGTGACTATTTCTGATACATCAAAATTCGAAACACGAGCACGAGATGCAGAAGGAAAACGCTTAATCATCAACGTGTATTCCTATACGTTGGATAAACATGTCGTGCATCCCCGTCAGGATAAGCGATGTCGACGATGATGATGCTCGTGTGATTAATCCTCTTCTAATTTCAAACGACAGTGTTCACCATTACTGTCTCAGGAATGTTATGCTTTTTTTTCTCTATAAAAAAGAGAGATTTGTGTTGATTGTTTGGTTAAAAAGAATTTCCTAATTATTTGTTTTTTGTCACAAGAATTGTTTGAATTTCAAACATTCCTAAGTGTTTGCTTAAAGATTGATGCATTAACCTGTTAAGAATGTCACATTAATAATACCGGCTCGGAAATGTCATGTCCTCTTCCTCTATAGAAGGTCATATAAATGTGCTAATTGGTTGGTGGGGGGGGATTTTTTGATTAGTAAATTGAGGTTATAAATACGTACGTATAAAGGTTTTGCTAATATGGAATGCTAAAGCTTAGTACTTGGCTTTCTCAGAGATTCGAATTCTATTAGGTTAAACAGCATAGAAATTTCACAGCAAGAATTCTCTCATTTGAGTGCGTTCATCTTTAACGTCACCCCCCTTCACACCCTCCGGTTCCCGGTTAATTTTCTCATATTCTAATTATCAAGCGAGAAAGAGCTTTTACCTCACTACATAATTTTCCCAGGTCTATTACAACAAGTGGAGTTGCTTTTGATTGAGCAAACGCACGAACAATGCACGACACTAGCCGAGAATCGATTCTGGATTCTGATGCGATATTCAAGGCGCCCCGTCACAACACGATAGCCACACAAGTTGTACGTATACAGGGTAACCGATAATTACATGTATTCCCTGAAAGGGGTTAAAATAGAGGCAATTTGCAATAAATTTGACCATATGATACCCCGTCCGAAAATTAGTAGTTTTCGAGATAATCGAATTTCTAATTTTTTAATAACAATTTTCCACATACGAATTGAGAACAGCTCATTGTATGGCACATACTTCAGCGTTTTCTGGTAGCTAACAAATACAGGGGGTCCAAAAAAATGTACTCACTGTTTGATAGTCCATATCTTCTGACAAAATTGACTTGTGGGTACAATTTTTGGCACTGAGAGAGAGTTATGTTAGATGTTCAAAATAACCACCAGCAACTTGTAAACAACTCCTATGGCGCCGAACTGCAGACCGTACTACGGCTGTTAGTGTATCTGGCATAATGGCAGCACATGATGCTATTTTTTTTCACGTAGCTCGTTGAGTGTAGTTGGTTTTGTCGATACACATTATTCTTGACGGTCCCCCACAGGTAGAAGTCCACTGGTGTCAAATCAGGGGACCGAGGTGGGTACTCAATAGCACCGCGCCGACCTATCCACCGTTCGGGGAGTATATCATCCAGGTACGACCTGACATCGCGATGGTAGTGAGGCGGGGCTCCATCTTGCTGCAGGTAAAACATTTCATCGCCAAATAGGGTTCGGATGGCAGGCAGAATCCTTGACTGAATCATTTCGAGATACACCTCACCGGTTACGGTACCCTCGAAGAAGAAGGGACCAATCAAACCACGCGATGACAGACCACACCACACGTTAAGCCCCGGTAGATTCACCGCCTTCTCCATATAAACGTGAGGATTGACGGGCGACCAGTAGACACAATTGTGGAGGTTCACAGTACTGTTAAGTTTGAATTGCGCCTCGTCAGACCACACAACTGTCCCTGCAAATTCTCTATCCTCGCGAACCATGTGCTCAAACCATTCGCAGTATTCGACCCTACTATCCGGATCGTCCTCGTTGATCGCGTGTAGCAGTATTGGAATGTACACTTTCCACTGTGCACTCTTCAGAATGCGTCTTACGCTAGACAGGGTATTAACTGGTTCCGCTGCTATTGGTGGGTACTCATTCTTTGCTAACATCCAAGACTTGGTAAGTGGTAGTACACCATGTTTCAGTTGAAGTGTTCGGTCTGGGAGCTGCTCTTTTTTCTCCAGAGGAAGTTCGGTGGTTGATGCTGGGGGCATAGCATATGGATTGCGCACCCAATCATAATTGTCGACAGTGATGGAGGGAAAATATTGTGCCATGTTATTCTAACGTCAGTCACCACTCGCACTGTGACCAACTCGTACGTTAGTGTGCCGCGGGATCTACTACAAAGTACTATAGTGCGCCGTGAGAAGGAGGACGTTGGGAACCACTGGACTACACAGTGCTAGGAACTGTCCCAGGGTAAGGGCCCTCCTCGAGAACATAGTGGTAATAGTAGACCTAGTGGCCGGGTACCAAGTCAACATTTGGGGCTCGGTGGGGCTCGCAGTGTTGACAACAGTTTACTCGAAAAAATCACCAAGGTTTTTGGTCTAACCTAACCTAAAAAGCAAAGGAACTGACAATTTTGCTTGAGAGTTCACAAACCGGAAGTGGGGCTCGATCGCCTTAATGGATTTCTCTCGTAAGGCGCAGTCTTGCCAATTCCTTACCCGAAAAAATCACCAAGGTTGTGGCGCTCGTCGTAGCCTTTTATGATGTACATTTTGAGAGCAGAGTTGGCAAGACTGTGGGGGCACTGTAGCTTTTTATGAGGGGGGGGGTTATTGCCCTCTGTTTACATCTGGCAACACTACCGTAGATTGACAGTGTTGTTAACCTACTGGGTTTTTTCACTGTAAATTTTCATCAAAGGACCTGAGGGGTCCATGTATTTTTTATGTCTGGCAATACTGTTGGGGGCCTAGTGCCGGCAACACTGTGGGTTTACTGTAGTCTTTTATGAGGGGGTCTATTGCTTTTTGTTTACATCTGGCAATTTTATTGGATGTTTTTTTTGAGGCTCGAAATTATTATTTGAGGCTTGAAATCATTATTTGAGGCTCGTCGGTGTTGCGTACCCACTCCACAAAAATTCTACTATATGATCTTTCACTGGCTAAGCTAACCTACAAATAGGAATTGGCAGCACTGACTTATAAACCCACTGGGTCCTCTTGGCATGTTTTTTCATGATGTGTTGCTAGGCTATTGAGCATCTTGGCGTATACAATGTATATATTTTTGAAGGGGGGGGGTTATAGCTTTTTATGCTGTACGAATACTGGAAGCTTGACAGTGACAACCAACAGAGTAGGTAAACCTACATCCAGGAACTCGCAACACTAGTTTCTGACAGTGAATTTGAAATAAAATATTAAACAAAATACATGAGTAAGCACTGTGATTACAAATAGTACCAGTGTTATGCCCCCCAACTCCAACTGGACAACTGGGGAAAATAATTGTACAACAATTTGTACCTAATTGTACAACAACTTGTACCTAATTGTACAACATATACACAGACATAAAAGAGAGAGCCTTCCCGTAACTTACTTCATGTACAATTTATATGTTTTTACAACTGTGAAAAGAAAGCATATGTGTTCTGTATGCACATATTTATTCTTATTTTTCGAAGTTGAATGAAAGCACGTGTTTTTACGTTCTCGTAATACTGACCTTGCACCACTGATTTTAAATTGCTTCCATCCGCTTTTTTTTCTGTGTTATTTCCGCATGCACGCAACATTCGCTTTCAATAGACAGAAGGAGTGTTAGTATAGCAGGCTCCGAGTTTACAATTTATTAAATTAAACAATAATTTATGTAAGAATATACTTGTACTTACCGAACACAAAATAATAAACAAGCACATGTGAATGTTTGTGTGTGTTCATGTTATATGACGACTGAGTAAAAAATAATGTTGACTCCCCGAAAGATAAAAGTTCCTAGTTCGACACCAGATGCATGCAAATTTTATGTTTTGCTCTCCAAAATCTTGATTTTTATGTTTGTGCTATTTGTCATACAGCAGAGGAGAAGAGGGGAGAGGGAGGGGAGGGGGTATTATTAGCGCCATCTATTAGCAAACAATAGAAATAAAAAATAGGGTCAAACTTTTTCAACACCCAAAAATTTTAAACGTCCTCGTTTAGTAATACGATCAGCAGAAGACGTTTAAAAGAGTACTCTTTGTCGAGAAAGCTAATTGCTAGGGCCCATATATTGCTAAAATGTTCTTTAATTTACATATTTCTCATACCGCCATATGTTGTTCTAGTTGACTTCTTCCAAAAAAAATGCTAATTAGCGAGAGTTAATTAAGCCAGGCAAGTAAAAGAAGCAAATAGGACAATATGTGGCGGCGTGGAAATATGTAAAAATTCGATAAAATTCGAATTAAAATTGGGGGATATTTTGCATTTTTTTCCTATAATGTACAAAACATTTACCGTACATAATCTTTTCTATCTACAACAGTATAAAATAAGAGGAATGTGTGACAATATCCATATTAATTAGGAAGGTATGTTGTATGCTAGGTTAGCTAATTGTGTCTTCTACAGCTTCACTGTATAGAGGAAAGATGGAAAAAGAGAGCTCTACAAAAACTAACGCTCTTAACAATATTGTACGCCCCGTGAAAATTATATATAAATAAGGCATAAGCGTATTATCTGCTTTCATGTCAGATTTTCCCGACCTGTGAGCTGTAGTGTTTAGGCGACAAGCGACCTGCTGAAATATAATACTGTTGACAATATTGTACGCCCCGTGAAAATTATATATAAATAAGGCATAAGCGTATTATCTGCTTTTATGTCAGATTTTCCCGACCTGTGAGCTGTAGTGTTTAGGCGACAAGCGACCTGCTGAAATATAATACTGTTGACAATATTGTACGCCCCGTGAAAATTATATATAAATAAGGCATAAGCGTATTATCTGCTTTTATGTCAGATTTTCCCGACCTGTGAGCTGTAGTGTTTAGGCGACAAGCGACCTGCTCAAATATAATACTGTTGACAATATTGTACGCCCCGTGAAAATTATATATAAATAAGGCATAAGCGTATTATCTGCTTTCATGTCAGATTTTCCCGACCTGTGAGCTGTAGTGTTTAGGCGACAAGCGACCTGCTCAAATATAATACTGTTGACAATATAATAATACGAATACGTCACAGACCCTTCCAATTTCGAAGAAGAGTTGCTGCCTCCCCAGGATAAGTTCTACAGCCAGCTGAGAGGTTCTGGTATTACCGACGAGGAGTACAAGCATGCTCAGTCTATGTGGGTCGAGTTGGGTGGCCGAACTTTCGGTGATTACCACGATGCATACCTGAAGCTTGATGTGACGCTTCTTGCCGATGTGTTCCAGGCGTTTCGGGCGACTGCGATAGACATTTACAACCTGGACCCTGTATATTTTTACAGCCTTCCTGGACTGGCATGGTCGGCCATGCTCCTGCTGACTAAAGTTAAACTTTCACTTATCTTCGATGTTGATATCATGCTTTTCATCGAGAGAGCTATCCGGGGCGGCATGGTCCAAGTGTCGCAACGCTTCGCACACGCCAACAATCACCACATGGCCACTGGTTACGACCCCTCCCAACCATCAAGCTACATCATGTACACTGACGTGAATAATCTTTACGGGCACTCCATGATGCAGCCACTCCCAACAGGACAGTTTAAGTGGGCTGACCCCTCCAACTTCGACATCGAAAGCTTCGACGATTCAGAACATGGGTTTTTTGCCGAGGTGGACCTTGACTTCCCCGAGAAGCTGCAGGATACATTCTGTGACCTCTCGCCTGCTCCGGAAGTCAAGTGCCCACCTGGCTCGGATCAACCGAAGCTCGTCATGGACTTGGAGCCCAAAAAGCGTTATGTGCTACACTACCGGAACCTCCAGTGGTTAATGCAGCAAGGGGTCTCGGTCAAAGCAGTTTACCACGTGCTCTTGTTCAGGCAGTCTCCATGGTTGAAGCCGTACATCGAACTGAACACCAACCATCGCACTGATGCCACTTCGGAACTTGATCGCGATTTTTTCAAATTAATGAACAATGCGGTATTTGGGAAGACCATGGAGAATGTGCGAAATCGCGTTGATGTGAGGTTGGTGACGAAGAAAACACAGTGTCGTCGACTTGTTGCAAGCCCGCTGTTCAGGTCTCGAACAATTTACAACGAACAGATGTCTCTGATTCACATGAACCGGGGCAAGGTGCTACTCAACAAGCCCATCTATGTGGGAGCTGCAGTTTTGGATCTGAGCAAGTTGTGCATGTTCGAGACATATTACGGCATACTACGTGCGCACTACAACCACAATATCTCGCTCCTCTACACAGACACAGACAGCTTGGTGTACCATGTTCGCACGGCCGATGCGTATGGTGATATGGCCAAAGTTCCAGCTCTTGTCAAGCTCTTCGACACATCGGGCTATCCCCAGCTAAACCGGTATGGAATTCTGCCCCGGAACAAAAAAATACCCGGCAAACTCAAGGACGAGAAAAACGGGGATGTGATTGTGGAGTTTGCTGGACTTCGTGCCAAAGCCTATGCGATCCGGGCTGAGGGTTCAGTAACAAAAAAAGCAAAGGGTGTAAGCAGGCAAGTGGTTCGGGAGCACCTCAAGTTTGAGGATTACCTCGAGTGCCTCAGAACAAAATCGCCCATTCTACAAAAAGAACATCGTATCCAAAGCGTCGATCATGTGCTTACAACTAATATTGTCAGGAAAGTTGCTCTGGATGCACACGACGACAAGAGGTGTATTCTTGAATGTGGGGTCCATACACTTCCGTGGGGCCACTATCGCCTCCAAACTAGTAAGGCCTGCCCAGAGTGCAACAAAAAGTAATAGGCAATGCGAAAAAAAAAAACAATTTTAATTTACTTCCACTTCCTCGATTACATGCATGCATGGCACAGCAAAATTAAACTTCTGGAAACTGCTAATTGCAATTTGTACTTATATATATAAAATTCCACATTTCTTATTGTGTGCTATTTTTTTTTTATTTATTTAAAACTGTTCAGTCACTCTTTCATTCTTGACGTCATACACAAATGTTTTCTCTGCAATAAGAATGACACTGCACAGAGTATCTGCAGGCAAGGCATCGTGGAACTCGCATACAATCTTGATGTTGGTACGATCGTTGACCACCACTTGCTTCCTCTTAGATGTGTTGATGACGGTCATGGGTCTCCGTGCTTTGAATTCGCTGGGCGCGTAGTACACGTCCACGCTTCCCTCGGTCACGCGTTTGTAAGCCGTGTAAGCTTCGTAAAGTTTGAGGTAATCGTTTTTGGTCATGTCGAGGTTGTAATTCTCGCGCGGGAACACTTCGTTCCTACCGTTCTTCAGATAAACGTTCTTGATCTTGCAGTCGTCGAACTTGCTGGAATCTTTTTCCTGATCGTTATCGCGTCCGGTCTGAAAAAGCGCTACGACAAAATCTGGCATGTCGAACTGTATGTTGTTGAACTGCGTTGTTACGTCGAATTCCATGTGACTTCCCGACGCCATCTTCTGCACGCACTGGTAACCGTGAAAGTGAATCGGCACCTGCGGACTTTTCAAGATCTCCGCTTTGTACTTGAGGGCGTAGTTCGTTTCGTATTCCACCACCGGCATTCTCAATTCCATGCTCCGGATGACACATTTCGCCGCTTCGGGTAAAGTGTTGGCTATCGGCGTGGTGCCGTCCGGACCCAAAGTAGCGTATCGCATCAGTGCGTCGTTGTCGTTGGCCGCTCTTCGAAACGTAACCCTCAGTCCTCCCTTCCACATGATCTCCTTGTAGTCCGAGAAGAAACCAGGCAGCAGACGCATGGGAAAGAGCACCGTGTGACTTTTCGTCGATATTTTGGTTCCGGCTTCGAATCCCCCGGCCTGGTAGTACGCTGCGTCCGTTTTGGATAATTTCAACGTTCCCACCGCCGTCGACGTGATGCCTGGATAATCTATTCTGTTGATGACGGTGTTGTGTTTCCTCACCTCCACCTGCGAGAACAGGTGAGGCACGAAGTTGTCCACGAGTATCAAGTTTGCTGCTGCGGGAAACGCGTCTCCGCTTTCTTTCTTCACCACGTCGAATTGAAGGTAGAGGTCCGCTCTGTGAGGATGAACGAACCCGTCGCCTACGTCCACGTCGTATTCGATCTCCCTGTTCGCTTCGTTCAGATTGGCGAACGTGCGACGGTTGGGAGGGAAAGATTGCAATTCGTAACTTTCGATTTGCTCCATTTTACATGTATGGTTATTTATTATACGTTGATCTCCACGATGGCCGTCGTAGTGGCACCTGCGAAATCCACCACGTCTCCTTTCTCGTTCGTCACCACCAACTCTATGTCGTCTATGCGGTTGCGACATACTGGAAAATAGATCGGCGAAGAGGGCGTGTAGATGATCGGTTCCATGAACTCGGAACTTGGTTTGAAAGTGGCTATGATTCCCGTCTGCTTGTGACTTCCTAACAATCCGTCCGAAGATTTCGTGATCATACCTTCGGCCACGTTACAGTGTACGTTCAGAGTCTCTATGGCCAAGAATTTAGGAATGTTGGTTGCTACGTGCTTGATGCCAGCTTCGAGTTTGGTGTCGTTCTCGAAACCTAAAAGTTCTCCCATGGTGCCCAGGTCCACGGTCTCCGTCGCGGATAGGATTTCCACTCTGTGCGTGACCGAATTTTGAGAAAGGTATGTGCCTTTGGGTAATTGAGCTTGCAAAGTGGAAAGATTGTATTGTCCTGGCGTGACGACGATGTGTTCGCTTCCGACGCTAATTTTGTTGTTGTGCTGCGTAACATTAGGTATGAGGTACATGCTGTAGAATGCACGCAGAGCCACGGATTTAGGATAGACGATGTCGTCGTGCAGCGTGAGTTTCAAGATTGAAGATTCGCTCGTGAGATGGAACACGCCCATCCTAGTGATGCTGTTTGAGGTTCCACAATGCTTTCTGGAAATCCTCGATCGTAGGGTTATTTATTTTAGAGAGAAACGCGAGCACAGAGAGGCAGAGATGACCGCAGTTCACGTCTCCGAAATTTTGAATGCGTTCGTCGTTGTAGTATATAGAGGTTTTGTTCGTTTTCAGATAATGAATTAAATTTGTAGGTGGAACACCTCCGAAAGAATCGAAAACGAATGCTTTATCACCATTATTTTTGTGGTAACATATCCAATGCGTGCCTGGATTTTCTTGACCGTCCAAGTTGACTACTCCGCATTCTCTTCTTTTAACGCTTGAAGGTAACGAGTCGGACATGAAAACTCCTCTGAAGTGTTTGATTTGTAACGGTCCGATCAGAGATTCAATGTCTCGGTTGATGAGTGCTTCTGTTTCTTTTTTTTAAACTTCTTCATCACGCCCTTCCCCTTTTTCTTCTCCATGGCCAGGTTGTGACGTTTCTGTTCTTCCAACTCGGCCTTGTTCTTCTTCGAGTCGATGACGGTTTTCGCGATGGCGGCGCTACCGCCGGCTAAACTTCCAACAGCCCCCAATGCTGCTAGGATGGCCGGGATGCTGAATATGAAACCTCCGACCTTTTGCTGTTTCCGCGAACGCTGCAATCTTTTCAATTGAGGTGTGCTGAGCAGCAATTTCATTCCGTGTCCTTTCGACAAGCAAGAACGTTTTTTCTCGCGTTGTTTCTTGGTGAGTAACCCATCGAGGGCACCTAGATTTTTAAGATTGGAGTATGGTATCTGGTACACGACACCCTTGGGCTTCATGTTGATGCTCTATGTGTTATTTTCACGGTATGTTATTTATATATATATTCTGAGATTTTTTCTTGTGTAGTTTTTTTACGGTATGTTATTTATATACCCCACCCCAATTTTTGTTTCGTGTTCATGGCGATGGTGGTACCCAGTGCGGCGACCCGTTCACCCAGCGATGCGTCTCTGCTCACGAATCTTTCGAAAGCTGCGTGCTCTAACTTTCTGTCTGCTTCGTGACGTGCGTCCAGATCCGTCTGCGTGGTGTTGTAGGCGATGTCGTGATCTTTGCATGCGGCGTCCAACAGATTCACACCCTTGTCTCCTCTCTCCAATCTTTTCTCGAGTTTGGTACCCGGTCCGCAGTACTGGTAGCCAGGTAGATGCATCTCGAAAGGTAACTTGTTGATGATGTCGTTCACGAGTCCCTTTCCTTCGGCCACGTTCCAAAATTTCGGAGGCAGCGTGTTGATGATTTTGATCAGGTAACCTATGCCCTTGTCGTCGTTCACGATGAAGTTGGAAAGTTTCGTGCTGATCATGTCCACGATGCCAACCTTCTCGTTGTAGAAATTACGATTGCCTGCATTCTCTTCGCCGGCTATCACCAACAATCGGTCCACGAGTTTCCTAACGTCGTCCACCCAAACGAATTCTTTGGGTAACGCGTTGTAGCGTTTGACGCCGCTGCCTGTTTTGACCTGGTTCCAAATCGGTTTGATGAGATTCCTGTACTTCTCGCCGCTGCTCGATTTCACCCTATTCTGCGAGGCGTCGTTGTTCTGGTACAAGGCATCCGTCATGATCAGAATTTCCTTGTAACTTTGGTAATCTTCGTCGGTGTAATCTTTCGGCTGCTTTTTGGCAACGAGTTCCCACAGTCCCACCGTACCCGGATACCTGTTCCAACTATCCTTGTCGCCTAAATTGACTTTAATGTCGTTGCCTTCGAAGGTCACCTTCGATTTCCCAATCTTCCACACCACACCGCCGCCTTCGCTGGTTTCCATGCTGGGATACAATCCGAACACTTCATCCTTGTCGAATTTCCCCGTGCTCAGGTAGTCTCGTGCCAAAGGCCCCAACTCGATTTTATCCGAAGACGACGACGTGCTGCCTATGGCTCGACGTCGTGCCGGTGCATCCTTCAGTTCGAACGGCGTCGAAGGAATGCTCGAAATAGGCGTGGGTACGGCGTAACTTTTAGCTGCGAGCGGTACGAGTTCATTAATCAAATTTTTATTTTGTTCCGTGACACTTTTAATTTCTTTACCTAGACTGCTGATGGCATCGATCACAGGTTGATCCTGACGTTTCTTCTCTTCGTAGAATCCGCGATTCTCGGATTTCCAACCTTTGAAGCGTTTCGCGAGGTAATCGCGAAGCTTGAGATTTTCGTCTTCGATTTTTCGTTTCGTCATGACGTTATTTATATACGTCGTTTCTCACAACGTTGCAACGTTTAGAAAGTCGTTGATTTTGTTTCTGTATTTTCCATCGTTGGGTTTTCTCGTTATGTCGATCGTCACAAATCCGAAATCGTCACCGTTCCAGCAAGTAGAGCAGCCTTCCGAAAATTGATTGTAGTTCATGTCTCCGCCTACGTAGTCATCGTACGCGTGCTTGAGGTTGGTGTGATCTTGACGAAACAAACATATGAAATTGGCGTTGTCGCGCACTAACTGTTTTGGAATTTTGGAAAACGTTTGAGCTAGGTAAAAACAATCCATTCCTTTGTGACGACCTTGCGTGAAAAAGTTGCGAATTTCATTTTGATTTTCCAGGATGGCGTCGTCGAACACAACGACTGAATTTTCACGACAATCGTCGAGCGGTTTTATTTCCGAGGCGAATGTTGCAATGTCCAGACCATCGTACAGTTTTATCAGTTGCTGGTATTTGGATTGCTCCAAACTTTTCGAGAACACGTACAGGTGCCTGTTCTTCCAATTTAACCAATTCGGTGCGAGGAGAAAATTGTCCGCGAGCAGTGTCGTTTTCCCACACCCCGAAGGACCTACGATCAGACAGCGGATGCTGTCGGGAAGCAACTCGCCGTTCTTTTTCTTCGTTTGACTTTCCGGATCCGGTAGACGCTTCACCACGTTCCACGTACTCACAAGATCACTTCGTCCGCGTCGATCCAACTTTTTTCTGGAAGTCCCAGCCATTTGACAAACAGTTTGTCACCTTTCCTACGCAATACTTTCTCGATGAGGTACGTGTCGGGGTGTTTTGTTTTAGAGAGTTCCTTTTCGTAAAATCTTCCTTTCAAAATCTCGCCGCTACTATCTTTTATTATATACGTGTGTTGGTTTCCAGGTAGAACTCGAACCACCGTAAAAAGTTCCGTGCTCCAATTTTTTGTGAATCCCTTCTCGAAGGTGCGTTTGAATTTGCTGATCCTCACCTGGTCTCCAATTTTGTATTTAGCTTTTTTTGTCGTGGGAGTGTACTTTGGACAGTAAACGGTAGAAATTAAACGCTGCTCGTCAGATTTGGTAACGTCAACTGGCTTCATGCCTATTGTTCTGTGTACTGTATCATTATAGGTGTCGACGAGTTCCGGCAGGATGTCGACCCATTTGTAATTTCCCCGAAGCGTGAATCGTTTCCACATGTGTGTTTTCAAGGTTCGATTAAATCTTTCCACGATGCTGGCTTTGATGTGACTGAAGCTCGAATAATGTCGAATGCCATGTTTTTGAATAAATTTTTGGAATACGGCGTTGTAAAATTCTTTACCGTTGTCCGTTTGCAGAAACCGTGGTCGTCTGCCACCGCTTTCGCGAAAAATTAATTTGAATGCTTCCGTGACGCACGTTCCTGTTTTCGCCTTCAAAGGTAGAGCCCATGCGAATTTCGAAAACGTGTCTATGACGGTGAGGAGGTACTTGTTGCCCTTGTTCAATTTATGCACGTTTTTCAAATTGCCGCTACTCATCTCCACGAGGTCACTTTGCCAGAGGTCGTCGATGCCCTTGGTTACCACAGCCAAACGTTCGTAGTTGCGGCGTGCAGGTTTATGCAATTCTTCGACGATGGCCTGCCTAGACATTTTTTTGTTTAGAGATTACGTTTCAAGAGAAGCACCAGCGTGATGGGATTCAAAGAGGGTGGTACTTCACTCGTGTTTTGAATGATCAGCTTATCGCCGGCACTCACGTCGAAAACGGTGAGATCTTCGTCTTCGTGTATTTCATATATGTTGCGCGTTTCGTTCCAACGTGCCAGAGGAATGTTTCCTGCTTTCTGAACACCACGATTCGATATCAAGGTCATGGTGGGAACGCTAGCTTTTCTACCGTGAGACCAGTACGAAAATTCGTTTATCTGAATCGTGCCATCGAGGAGAAACTTGTAGTACGGATGATAAGGATGCAACATGTACAGATTGTTACCTTCGACGAACGTGGAGATTCTCTGTTGATTGGGTACGCTGTTGATTTCGATGGCTTGCAGAAAATGCAGTTTAGCGAATTTAGTGTCGACGCCGAGCAGATTACTGTGAACTTGTCCGAGTTTATTTTCGATGGGCAGCAAATGCTCGACTATGGTATCCGTTACGGTAGAAAACGACGGTTTGATTTTCACTTCCACGTTCAACTGCTTGTAGTTTTCGTTGAGTTCTTGCAACTTGGCACCGAAAGAGGCCAGCGTCGATTCCTGCGTGGATTCCAGCACTCCAACTTGATCTCTGATGTTGACGACGATGTTCTGAAGGTTCTCGACTTGATTCAATTTCGAGCTCTTCTCGGTAAGATTGTTCACGATGCTTCGCATCTCTGTAAACTGCGTGTGAAGGTCGGCGACGCTCTGGGAAGTGGGCAGCGTCGACACCAGCGAACTAATTTCGTCTCGAATCTGTTCCACGTTCGCCGTTTCCGTTTCTAGTCGTTTCAGCATTCGAGATATGTTTCTTTTCAAAGCGTGCAATTCTTTGGAGGTGGGGAGATTGGCCACTTTACTCTCGAGATCGCTCAATGAACTTTTGATGTCGTTCGAATCGGATAGTGCCGTCACCGCCGTTTTCAATTTTTCCAAATCTTCGCTCGAAGGCACGCTCGTCCGTAACGATTCCAAGTCACCCTGTATGTTGTCGAGTACGTGATGAAAATGAGCGAGATTCGTTTCGACGTTCAAATTTTCTAAATATTCGATCTTCTGCTGAACCGTGCTCAACGTGTCTTGAATGCTCGTCAACGCTCTCGCTTCAGCGTGAATATTTTTAATTTCTTCGTTGATCAATTCCAAGGACGCCTGAAGCGTGGCGATGGTGGTTTGAATGTGTTCGAAATCTCGATACGCCTCCAATTGAATTTTTATGTTCGCGACGCTTTTACCGATGACCTGCAGTTCGTCCGACGATGGTAGGTTCGTCATTGTATCTTCCAAAGTCTGCAACTTGGATTTAATTTCTTCCAACGTGCTGGTGAATTCTTCTTGTAATTTGGAAACGACGACGTGCAAGCGTTCTGCGTCTATATCGTTCACGACGGTTTGAAGTTCAGAGAAATTCTTTTCTATTGCGGAAGTTCGTTCTTCGATTTCGAGTTTCAGTTTTTCCAAATCTTCATTTTTCGATTGAAATTGCTGCAATTTGGCCAAATCATTTTGAAGCGAATCCACGCTCAACTGTATATTTTGAACGCTGTCGTAAGAAGGTACGTCTACATAATTTTTTATGAGCGTTTTCAGTTCGGAATCGATTTTCAGAATGGGGTCGAGACATTGCGTTTGGAGCGTGGCGATTTCCGACTCTAAACTTTTGTTTAAGGTCTCCTGCAAAGCGATCAAATCGGTCCTCAACTTCTTAACTCGAATGTCCAACATGAGAATCTCTTCTGCGTGGTCTACACGCTTGGTGTTGCCGAAAATGTCGTTAGGCATTTTTGGTTAACGGTTATTTATAATAGGATAGACGATTCGTAATTCTACAAAAAGAGGAATGAGTTTGTCGTAATCTCCGAGGAGTTCCACGTATAGGTAATCTCCTGCAGACACATCGTACGTAATGTTAGAAAGCATCTTGTCGTGCTTGATTCGAAAAATATTCTTGCCGGTAGAAATTTTGATTTCGCCTGCGTTTTCCGGATTCACGGTGATTCGAAGTTTCCCGTCGATCGGAATTTCGTAGAAATGTAAATTGTTATTAAAAACATAAAACATCTTACCCACATCGTCATTCAGTTTCGTCCAAATGCTGTTGAGATGAACAATCAGTAAACCATTGAGTTTAGATAATACGGAAGGTAAGAGGTTATTGGAATTTGGCGGTGCAGTCTCCATGTTGATCTGTTTGCGGAATCCAAAAAGATTCATTGTCTTTGTTAGTTATTTAAGAATACGGTCAAAGTTTTTTTTGTTTGCTTGCGTCACAATACAGGCACGCGCGCTTACGTGTGTGTGTGCGACACATTGTTCCCGAAAAAGATTTACAAAGGTCACGATATATAAACATTTGGTCCCACAGTTGGAAAATTACGATAAGTTGCATTCAAAAGTTTCAAAATATCATATAGTAGAATTTTTGTAGAGTGGGTAGGCAACACCGACGAGCCTCAAATAATAATTCAAGACTCGTCGGTGTTGCCAATTCCTATTTGTAGGTTAGCTTAGCCAGTGAAAGATCATATAGTGGAATTTTCTTCGGATGGGTTGGCAAAACCCAAGCCTCAAACAAAACATCCAATAAAATTGCCAAGACCCCCCTCATAAAAGGCTACAGTAAACCCACAGTGTTGCCGACACTAGGCCCCCAACAGTATTGCCAGACATAAAAAATACATGGACCCCTCAGGTCCTTTGATGAAAATTTACAGTGAAAAAACCCAGTAGGTTAACAACACTGTCAATCTACGGTAGTGTTGCCAGATGTAAACAGAGGGCAATAAACCCCCCCCCTCATAAAAAGCTACAGTGCCCCCACAGTCTTGCCAACTCTGCTCTCAAAATGTACATCATAAAAGGCTACGACGAGCGCCACAACCTTGGTGATTTTTTCGGGTAAGGAATTGGCAAGACTGCGCCTTACGAGAGAAATCCATTAAGGCGATCGAGCCCCACTTCCGGTTTGTGAACTCTCAAGCAAAATTGTCAGTTCCTTTGCTTTTTAGGTTAGGTTAGACCAAAAACCTTGGTGATTTTTTCGAGTAAACTGTTGTCAACACTGCGAGCCCCACCGAGCCCCAAATGTTGACTTGGTACCCGGCCACTAGGTCTACTGGTAATGTCGTCGCCTTATAATCAACAGGTCCCGGGGTTGATGCCCGTTGGAGGCATATCGTAACAAACTCCGAGGTTCGTGATATCGAACCAAGAACCTTGAACTATTGAGGTGGGTGATGCAACTCGAGGTATTATTCATTATCTTGATTTGAGCACTCGCTCTTCATGGTAAGTCTAATAGTAACGAGCAAGAGGTACTAACTACACACTTGGAAATAGCAAAACACGAACATTTGGATTTATACCTACAAGTCTAGATCAACATGGTTGGAATGGACTATACCTGTCTGTCTTTGATGATAAAGTTCCGCTGAAAGCTGATCGAATCGAATTGTGATCCACCGCTCAATCTCCTCAGTTGCTACTTGTTCGACGACTCCAGGCAAAAGACCCCACACCGCCCGTTGCTCTCAGTTTTGTTCTCTTGCCTGTTACCCTGGTCAGGATAACAACGTTAAAACGTTTCAGTAAACGTTCTTATACGTTCTTAAACGTTTCAACGTTTATATAAGAAACGATAAAACGTACTGTGATACTTATCTTCACGATTAGTCAAACGTATCATTCATTCGCTCTTCATATTTTCCATCCTTAAATTCTGATAATTATGTATTTTATCTAACAACAGATTAAATTATATACCAAACATTATCGAGAAGCAATTCTCAAAAACATTATACTAAGATATTAACATTATAATAAGTGTTCTTCCATAGCCATTTCAGTCTTCAAACTGCTTCCAACGGCTTCCGTACGTTGATTCGCGATTAGTCAAACATGTCAAATGTAACTGCTATTAGTAAACGTACGAGGAAAAATAAGTTTTTTAGAAATTCTCTTCTCAATAAGAATACTATATTACTACCTTCATTATATTAAATATTAATTAATTAATTAATTCTCTAGCACTCTTGATTCTGAAAATTCGTAGTTACAGTTCAATTTGTACTTATCCTGAGCAAAATTTATATATATTCTATTCCAATCTTTACAGATTTCTTTTAGATTCATCTCCATGTTCGTTTTGGTCCTTTACCATCAGGTTTCCCAACAAGATTCCTGTAAAAATCTTTTTTATTCTTTCTCATTCGTGCCGGTTTAAAAAAAAAACATAGAGAGTTAGTTAGTTAGTTGTTTCCCACTGTACTATTTCAATTTTTGAATAATCACATGTTAGTTATGAATGCATCGTTGACATCCTGTCTGATCATATATGTGTTTGGGCTGAGGCTCCGTATCTACCTGCAACATTATTTCTTTTCTTCTTTTTTCTTGTTATCTGCTTTCTATATTTAACATTAGAAACAACACATTCCCATTAACAATATTTCATGTTATGCAAAACATTTAAGTTTTATACACCATCAGAGGTGTGATTGCAACAAACGTTACCACTACGTCATCCGACAAAAAAAGCCAGAATCGGTATTGTTATATTTTATTGCTCAGGTCATTTTATTTTTTTAATATGTATAGCTATAGTGAATATACTAACTTAAGCCCTCAGACTCGTAAACCAACAAATATACACACCTCTGTTAACTGCCTTGTATTTTGGGGAGAGGGGGACAATTGTAGCTGTTGGTGCAATACACTTTGAAGTTTTTGTTTTCTAAGTGCCACACATCAATTTCATCATAATTATCATTATTCATCCTCATTGTTGCCATTAGCCTCTTCTTTTTTTACAAATTTTTTCGTACTGATATCGCCTTAGCAGATTAACAGAAATCGTCTAAAATTTGAACTCGTGACACCTCCCAATACCATTGCAAGCTTACTTATGATTGTCCCCCTCAATTATTCAAAATACCTCACTTTCATATTCAAATACACACGGACCTCCCCCATGGCGCAGTGGTAGCGTCATTGCCTTGTAATCAAGGGGTCCCGGGTTCGATACCCGGTGGAGGCACAAGTGGTTCGGATCCCACTTTAAACTGTAGGTCCAGTCCCGATTAGCCTTACTGTGCATAAAGTGGACTTAAAACAACAACTCAAACCAAACTCAAATACACACAAGTAAAAAAGTTCATATCACATTAGTGATTTTAAATTTTATTCTTGGGGCCACTTTCTAACATTGTTGCCTGATATTAAAATAAGCGAAAACACTCTGCTCTGCTTAATAAAAAACAACATCTATTCATTGCCAGATTGTACAACTGTATAGGTCGAGGTTCATAAGCCTCATCCATCTCATTCTAGGGACTGCATATTTTGTATACAGTTTTTGTAGTGGAATCAAAACACAGGTTGTTAAGAATATCGTCAGTAAATATGAGAATTCTTGCTGTGAAATTTCTATGCTGTTTAACCTAATAGAATTCGAATCTCTGAGAAAGCCAAGTACTAAGCTTTAGCATTCCATATTAGCAAAACCTTTATACGTACGTATTTATAACCTCAATTTACTAATCAAAAAATCCCCCCTAACCAACCAATTAGCACATTTATATGACCTTCTATAGAGGAAGAGGATATGACATTTCCGAGCCGGTATTATTAATGTGACATTCTTAACAGGTTAATGCATCAATCTTTAAGCAAACACTTAGGAATGTTTGAAATTCAAACAATTCTTGTGACAAAAAACAAATAATTAGGAAATTCTTTTTAACCAAACAATCAACACAAATCTCTCTTTTTTATAGAGAAAAAAAAAGCATAACATTCCTGAGACAGTAATGGTGAACACTGTCGTTTGAAATTAGAAGAGGATTAATCACACGAGCATCATCATCGTCGACATCGCTTATCCTGACGGGGATGCACGACATGTTTATCCAACGTATAGGAATACACGTTGATGATTAAGCGTTTTCCTTCTGCATCTCGTGCTCGTGTTTCGAATTTTGATGTATCAGAAATAGTCACCGGGTATTCGATGCCAGACATTACACTTTCAAAACTCGGACTCGTATTGTTTGTAATATCCAACCCACTGTGGATTATTTTTGCAATAAACAGGATGCAGTGCAGCCAATATACACCAAAAAAACACTTGTTATCGCTGTTCTGTATATTTAACACAGCCCTCTTGTGTTGAATGTTCGGTGGAAGAGGCATAAGCTAAGTACGTGTTGCTAGAAGGCCTTCGTCGTTGCAAGTCATCCATAACCCATTCACTAAGAAATAAGAAAAAAAATATTGACGTACTGAAAAAAAAAGTTGACTTGTTCACCGAGTTCACAGATGTTTACTCATTGATGACTCCGTCGTTGTCGTCTATCAAAAAACCTAAGTACGTTGGAAACAGTGAGAGAGTTATCGAAAAATCTCCCCCCCTTTGCCGATTTTTTTGGTGACTGTAGGTCCAGTTTCGATTAGCCTTACTGTGCATAAAATAGACATAAAAAAAAACAAATCCAAACCAGAGTATCAACAAATTAAAAAAAATAAAGTTTCCCCCTGTGTACTTGTATAATTTAAAACACCAAAGTTCGATACCCGGCGGATCCCACTGTAGGTCCAGTTTCGATTAACATTACTGTGCATAAAATAGACTTAAAACAACAAATCCGACCCAGAATACACGCGTCAATACCATCCACCATGAGTAAACTAACATGATCATGATCATCGTCCCTCCCCTCCCACCGATTGTTACAATAAGACTTTACCGCCGGGCAAACTGCTCGAAATAGACGCCAAACAGAACACAGCTAAATTGATTATGAATAGCATGTTATTTGTTTGGTTTGCGTCACAATACGGAAATAATAAGAAGCATACGCGCGCGTGTGTGGCACATCGTTTCCCCCCCAAGAGAGAAAGGTTTTACAAAAAATCACAATATATAAACATTTTGGTCCCCGGGACTTGGAAAAAAATTACGATAAAATGCATTCATCCTTCAAGGATGAGAAAGTACATTTACTCATCACGCTGTGTCAGCGCAATAAATAAGGCGCGGAACGTGGAGAAAAACCTTGGTGATTTTTTTCGAGTAAGATGTTGGCAACACTGCGAGAAAATAAGGCTTATGCCTTACAAGAGCAAACCATTAAGGCGAGCCTCACCGAGCCTCATTTTCGGTTTGTAAACTCTCCATTTGGGTCTACTTATAACACAAAGCCAACTCATGCAAGCTAACAAACAAATTTACTCACGCTAGTTAATTTCAATCACAATCACAATATTCTCCTTGCAGCTCACAATAAAAATAAGACCTGATGCCCTCGAGCTTCTAGTTTTATTAGTCGAGGAGTAATATGTAGGTTAACAACATGGACTAGTAGAAATCCACTCTAGAAAATAGTTCTATACTTCAATTTTTAGCAATATCATTTTCCTACTTTCGTAAATTCATCACGTCACCCCCACCAATACTGTTACCTGACGTCATTATTTCTCAACAGTTGGCTGAGCTGATGTGAAAATTACATAGCATCATCTGTGCTGAACGCGAATTTTTGAACAAAATAAATAGGTCAGCATGAAATTCCATTATTATTGTTAGCTTTTGAAAAACAGAAAATACATCCGCCACTGTGAATAGCCAGAAATGCTGCCTCTCCCAGTCATCCATCTCTCTTACAACAGCGTATGTGTGTTGGCAACTCTCTCTAGTTGCAGGTTTTTTTTTTTAGTTAACTCGTAACCCCCGTCAAAAACTACAGTAACATTATAATGTCATATTGCACAGAAGAGGGAGGACATCGCTCACCACTGTTGCCAGCCATAAATCTCTCTCTCTCTTCATCTTACAGCAAAATTGGCATCTCTATTTTTTTTAGTTGTATTATACGCACACACGCACACACATACTATATTACCATCCACCCATCTCTCTCTCTTTTACGGCAGTGCGTGTTTGTTGCCGGCTCTCCTTGTTTAGTGTGTGTAGGTTGGCAAAAATTGCTTTATGCACTGTAAGGCAAGCCTCAAGCAAAGTTGCCAGCTCCTTGCTTTAGGCTAGGTTAGACCAAGAAAAAAAAAAAGCTGTAGGTGAGTGTTGGCAGCTGTCGGTTGTTTAACTCTTTCCTCTCTCTCTCTCTCCTCTCTCTTTTTTGTAAAAGGTTATGGCAAAAATACCAGTAGGTTGGCAACCTTGCTTTATGCACTGTAAGGCAAGTCTTAAGTAAGATTGCCAGCTCCTTGCTTTAGGTTAGGTTAGACCAAGAAAAAAAAGCTGTAGGTGGGTGTTGGCAGCTGTCGGTTGTTTAACTCTTCCCTTTCTCTCTCCTCTCTCTTTTTTGTAAAAGGCTATGGCAAAAGTACCAGTAGGTTGGCAACTTTGCTTTATGTACTGTAAGGCAAGCCTCAAGCAGCTTCTTGCTTTAGGTTAGGTTAGACCAAGAAAAAAAAGCTGTAGGTGGGTGTTGGCAGCTGTCGGTTGTTTAACTCTTCCCTCTCTCTTTCCTCTCTCTTTTTTGTAAAAAGCTATGGCTAAAATACCAGCAGGTTGGCAACCTTGCTTTATGCACTGTAAGGCAAGCCTCAAGCAAGGTTGCCAGCTCCTTGCTTTATGCACTGTAAGGCAAGCCTCAAGCAAGATTGCCAGCTCCTTGTTTTAGGTTAGGTTAGACCAAGAAAAAAAACCTTGGTGATTTTTTCGAGTAAAATATTGGCAACACTGCGAGAAAATAGAGCTTATGCCTTACAAGAGCAAACTATTAAGGCGAGCCTCAAGCAAGGTTGCCAGCTCCTTGCTTTAGGCTAGGTTAGACCCAAAAAAAAACCTTGGTGATTTTTTTCGAGTAAAATATTGGCAACACTGCGAGAAAATAGAGCTTATGCCTTACAAGAGCAAACCATTAAGGCGAGCCTCAAGCAAGATTGCCAGCTCCTTGCTTTAGGCTAGGTTAGACCAAAAAAAAAACCTTGGTGATTTTTTCGAGTGAGGAGCTGGCAACACTGCCAGAAAATGGGGCTCATGCCTTACGAGAGAAATCCATTAAGGCGAGCCCCACCGAGCCCCATTTTCGGTTGCAGAACTCCCCCACTACCACTACTTTTGTGAGCTTGCAATGAATCTTATGCGTGCATTTTGTAACCTAAGTTATGAGTAAAGTGATTGTAGACACTGCTATGTAATCGCATTGCGTGTACTGGTTGCATAGGATGGAGCATCATTTGATGGAATTTTCGAAAATTACACACCTACTGTCCAAGAATTTAATAAAAATCTGATTAATCTCAAAATATATGTCTTGATGTAATGCTACTCGCACGTTTGCTTTCCAGTAACTGAAAGCGTGGGTGGAATGATTAAGACAATGCTGTGTAATGAAATCTAATTTAATTACATGTAACTTAGATTCGCCTCATGAAACATCAAAGCGAAATTCGAACACCGTCCCATCGCCGTGAGCAATGAAATGAGTCAATTTATTGACTCGCAGCAGTCTTTTTTTTTTTTTTTTGTGCGTGGGAGAGTGGGGAGGCATGAAAATTGAAATTATTTGTAGGTTCTTGCTAGCGGAAGCATTGCTTTATTCTCAATTTCCGGTACGTCCTCCAATATATTACAGCCTGTTACGAGAGTATGTGGAGTAAGGCAGCGCATAACGGTAGAGAGAAAGCGAGTGGGCCAAGCAAAGTAGTGCGCGCTGTGCACTGTGGAATCTTGTCCTGTGCGTGGAGGTGAGGGGCAGAGGGAAGCAGGCTTCCTTACGGCCCGAGTTGAATGCATGGAGTGGGAGATGCGCGAAGGCTTCAGGCCGGAAGTTCTTTTGTTTTTGGTCCCATTATGTACCCTGTCTCAGTTATCTCTGTAGCAAGGTCGCGCATAGCGGCAGAGAAGTGGGGGAAATCGAGCGGACAGAGGCAAGCAGTACACTCTGCTGGGAAGGGTGGTAACTGCAGTCGCTCCCTCCCCCCCCCCTTCACGCAGTACCGTTCCCTCTCACGTGTTCATTGGTGGAGCCGTCTTGTCTCGCTAAATGCGCAGATGATTGGTTTTCGTTCGACTGCTCCAGAGACTCCTGGTACAGTGTGTGGCATGAGTGTGCGTAAAGTGTGTTCAGCATTGCACATCTTACACGGCTTGAGAAATGGAGCATTGGAACCAGTCTTCGTGTAGTTTACGTATTCATATGACAAGGGAGGTACTAGCGTGCACTAGCCAGCCAGCTATTTCCGAGAGTTTAACACGATAAAGGTTCTGGGTTCGATTCCCGTTCGATTGCGTCTGCTCTTTTTTCGTTTGTAGCTACTATCCTACGATGTTCTTCCATTAGTGGCTCGTGAATCTTTTTAGCTTGTTTGCTTTGCGCAATGCCTTATGGCAGAGGTTCCCAAAGTTTTTCGTTTCACGGCACCCTTAGTGTTTCAAGACTTTTCCGCGGCGCCCAAGTCTGAATATAGGCATACACTTGCAACGTTCAGTTAGTTTGGTTATGTTGCTTGCCTTAGTTAAAAAAATATATACGCATTTCAAATTCAGAAATATTTTACATGTAAAAAGTACTAAATAAGCACAGTTATGGAACAATCATATCATTTCAGCGAAAACAATGGAGCATTTCGCGGTGTCCCTGTAACCCAGCCGCGGTGCACACTTTGGGAACCACTGCCTTATGGGAACAACAGTATACCGACAACAGTAGAAAACCAAATCAGAGAGAGACTGCTGGACATTGACAGACAAGAAATACTAGCAGACTGCCAGACGAAGACTTCACAAAGGAACCAACTGAAATCAAGTGAATGGGGCAAATCAAGATACATAAATTTAGTAGGCAAAAAGGAAAGGGGCGGTTAGCATGGTTCAGACTGGGGGATTGGAAACAAGTAAGAATGAAGCAGGGGAAACGATGTGCTCTTTGTGCGGGGGCCCCTCTACGCGTGATTTGCGAGACAAGTGGGTTAAGAACGTAACAGGGAGGGAAATAATAGAAGTGGTAGAAGATAGAAGAGGAATCATAAGTGAGAGAGTGCAACGAGTGGGGAGGTATTTGTGGGAAGTGAGAGAACGACGAGGAAAGGCGATAGCGGATACCGATAAGAGCGAAGAAACCGCACAAAGTAACCTTAGCTTATAATACGTGGACTGTGGAACCAGCATTGACTAACTAACTAACTCTCTAGCCTTCTTAAACCCGAAGGTTCATGGCTGCAGCAACACAGGCCTTCCATCTGTCCCTATCTTGAGCAAGATCTATATACTCTTTTCCATCCCTACCAATTTCCTTTAGGTCCATCTCAACGTTGTCCCTCCATCTTCGTCTTGGCCTTCCTACAGGTCTCTTACCATCTGGTTTCCCAACAAGAATCCTGTAAACTCCTCTTTCCTCTCCCATTCGTGCCACATGGCCTGCCCACCTAAGTCTTCTTGATTTAATTATTCTAATAATATCTGGACATGAATACAAATTATGTAGTTCTAAATTATGTAACCTTCTCCACTCACCTGTCTCCTCATCCCTTTTAGGTCCAAATATTTTCCTAAGAATCTTATTTTCAAATACTCTCAATTTATGTTCCTCTTTTAATGTAAGGCACCAAGTTTCACACCCGTATAATACTACAGGCAAAATTACTGTTTTGTATATTTTAACTTTTAGTTTCTTAGATATTAAACGAGAAGACAAAAGTTTATGAAGAGAGAAGTAACATGCATTTCCTGAATTAAGCCTACTTTTTATTTCCTCTTTAATATAATTTTCATTTGTTAATATTACTCCTAAGTATTTGAATTTGGAAACTGGTTCAAACGAGTTGTTATCAATAATTAGATTTTGATTATTACCTAACATTTGGTTTCGGCCTGTAAGCATATATTTAGTTTTCTCTTTGTTAACTTCCAAACCTATCTCTTTAGCAGTTTTGAAAAATATTTTAGCATTATTCTTAATCGTATTTATATCATCCCCCAGTAAGTCTACATCATCTGCATATGCTAACAACTGAGTCACACCATTTAATTTTAGTCCTTCTTTAGTTTCTTTTACCTTCCGAACAGCATATTCTAAGGCAAAATTAAAGAGCAATGGAGATAATGCATCTCCTTGTTTTAACCCATCATGAATTATAAATTTGTCAGACATATTATTACCCACACGAATTTTACTTTCTGTTTCACTGGTGCATATTTTTATCATACTAACAAGCTTCTTAGGTATTCCAAACTCTACTAATATATTATATAATTTATCTCTTTTGACCGAATCATATGCTTTTTTGAAATCAATGAATAGCTGATGGACATTTTGATTATATTCCCACTTTTTTTCAAGTGTCTGTCTGATGTGAAAAATTTGATCTGTAGTTGATCTGTTACGTTTAAATCCACATTGATAATCACCTATAATTTCATTAGCATATGGGGTTAGTCTTGTTAAAAGAATGTTAGACAATATTTTGTATGTTGTTGAGAGTAGAGAAATTCCACGGTAATTATTGCAGTTCATTTTATCACCTTTTTTAAACACAGGAACAATTATGGATTCTTTCCACTGTTGAGGGATTTCTTCTTTATTCCATATTAAACAAACTAATTTATGAATTTGACATATTAATGAATTTCCACCATATTTAATTAACTCAGCTGATATTAAATCAATGCCAGGTGCTTTGTTATTCTTTAGCCTTTTAATAGCATCTTTAACTTCAGTCAAGTTAGGTTCTGGAACTAAAGGTTCTGCTGTGTGTACTTCATTCACTTCTGATTTATCTCCTACATGGACATTTAAAAGGTCATTAAAGTAGTTCTTCCATCTATTTAGAATATCGCTTGGGTCAGCTAGAAAATCACCGTCTTTATCTTTTATCAAGTTTACTTTAGGTTGCCACCCCTTTCTAAATTCATTTACACCTTTATATAAATCTCTGATATTTTTATTTTTACTGTTTGTTTCAATTTCGTTAATTTTGCTTTTCAAGTAATCTCTTTTTTTACTTCTAAACGTGCGGTTAACTTCTCGCTTTATTGTATTATAATTGCTTAGATTTGTATCATCCGAGTTATTTAACCACCTAAGTCTAGCCTGATTTCTTATTTCTATTAGATTATGACATTCATTATCAAACCATGGCTTACTTTTTCTTGGTTTATGGTATCCTATAGTTTCTTTAGCTGCTGATTCTATTGCATTGCGTATGTGCTCCCAATTCTTATTTATGTCTGTTTCATTTATATTTTCATCATCATTTAAATCCTGCAAAACATCAAATCTATTTGACAGTTTAATTTGGTAATCTTTCTTAATTCTTTCATCAGCAAACTTTCCTGTATCAAATTTTATAACTTTTAGATTTTGTTGCTTATGATTTATCACTGAGAGTCTTTCTCTTAATTTAGCAATTACTAAATAATGGTCACTGGCACAGTCAGCACCTCTATGTGTACGAACGTCAATTATACTAGTATGCCTTCTCTTATCAATGAGAATATGGTCTATCTGATTATGAGTTTTACCATCTGGAGAAGACCAGGTATATTTATGGATATCTTTATGTTTAAAAGTGGTACTTTTCACAATTAAATTCTTTGAGGTTGCAAAAGTAATCAATCTTATACCATTATCATTACTTAATTTATGAAGACTTTCTTTACCAATCGTGGGTTTAAATGTCTCTTCTTTGCCAATCTGTGCATTACAGTCACCTAACAGAATTTTCATATCATACTGAGAAAATTTATCAAAGACCTGTTCTAACTCTGTATAAAAATCATCTTTAGTATTATCATCTTTATCTTCCGTTGGTGCATGTATGTTTATTAAAATAATTTTACACCACCTACCCTGTAAAACTGCATATGATATCCTCTCATTAATAAATTCTTGTGCAATATATATATATATATATATATATATATATATATATATATAATATATGTTTGTTTCTGTTTCATATTTTCAAAATTGTGTTGAAAGAATAACCAATGTGAATCAACATGTAGTGCGTACAGCCAACGGTTCGCACATAGAAGTACAAATATAGGGTAAAGACCCCGAATATGAGACCCTTTTGGTAGAATTCGATTTACTTGTTGATTAAAGCATAAACGATTTATGTTTTTTTTTTAAATATATTTTGTAGGGAGTCTATTTTATGATACAAGGTATTGGAATATAAAGAAAAGTAACAATCATAAATTATAAACAAAAAAGTGAACACAAGTGCTACTGAGCTATTTTTATAGGGGGTACCGAATAAGAGACCCCGACCTTGGTTGGGTTATATAAATCATTTGAATCTTTGAACTAAATTATTTTTGAACTAAATGAACTAAATTTTTTTCTTACCCAAATATAAGTGAAACGAAATTATTTTTACACCATGTTTAAAAAGCTTAGGCTATTCTAAAAAGAAACTGACTATTTCTACCATGCTAAAAATACAAAACAAAATGTTCCTTCTATGCTATCCTAGTAGCTGTCCTGTTGTCACCAAAATTAGTTCACTTCAAATGAAACTGTGAAAAGACCTACATTATGTTACACGTGAAGTAGCTACCTGGTAGAAACGAAGTTCATAATGCGTTTACTTTTGATTTTTGCACATCGGACACACAAATGTGTCATCTGCACCACAATGAGCATGAGCTCACTTGTAACAACGTGTGCACTTTACCCACTCTTCACCACATTGATCTTTAGAATACGATGAACCACAAAATACACATTCTGAATCATATTCATCTCCATCTAATTCTAAACTGTCAGACGATTCTGCTAACGAGAAAGATTCTTCCGACTTATCTGTGGATTCTTCACATTTTTTTGATACAACTTTCCTCTTCTTACGTGAAGTAGAACGCGAGTAATCTGATTGCTGCTTTTTCTGGACCTCAGTAGGCTTCCTACTGTGAGTGCCTGTAACACCCCTACCAAACAGGTTCTTCTTCACTTCCTTCTTACATTTCTTCGAATTGTCTGCAAGTCTTTTTTTGTATGGTGTTGTTGTTATAACTACTGGTTGATTCACTACGCGACATTTCCCGGAGTTGGTAAGAGATGGGCTGTCTAGTGTGGGCAGTGGCATTACAATGGCATCGTCATCAGGGGTGGTACTGTTTGAAGACTGCGTAGCCTGAATAGGACTGCTTCCAGGCTCCTGTTCCTGTTCAAGTTGGCCTAACCTGCTGCAGCTCGGTTGGGAATCCACGTCACTTTATGGGTAGTTCAACTGACTGACCTGTCACATTCTGCTTTTCTTTTTTAGAGCTGACAGAGTGTATTGCAAAATCTTCATCATGAAAAATGTATCTATTACAAGGGAATAAACCAGTCCTTCGAAATGCATTAACGTATATTTCCATAGTAGCAGCTCTGTTGTATGCACCTGACAATATTCTGGCAATTTTAGTTATTTTTAGTGGTTTTTAGTGGTTTACAGCCCTTGTCATGCTTTCTGGGCTCCACTTCTTCCTTTGGGATGAGGCTGCTCCCTGAAACAAAGAAATGAACATTTTCGTAATAAATCCTAGGCTATAGGGCTATAGGCCTACACATTTCTAAAATATCTGTTCACATTTTATTAATCTAGTTATGAGTAAATTGGGTTACATTTGAAAATGAGTGGGTCTTAAACATTCATCCAACAATTGAAGTACTTTATGGTTTTATGCCTTTTCTTTCGTTAGAAAAAAATACGTCATTGAATTTATTAAAAATTGCAATACTTTGCCTTCAAGTTTCCTTCCCAAAAATATCGTCCGATATATTTCGATATTTTGTGTAAAAGCTACAAGAATATTCTGATCATTACATATAACAAAAGGTAAAGATTAATAACCATTTCCTTTGTAACATAATTGCAACGTAACTCCCAAATTAGGAAAAGCAATGATGAAAATCAACGTAAAATATTAGATATATTTTGAGACTCCTAATATCAGATCCTTCATTATTATGGTAGTCCTATTATGAGACCGGTCTCATATATTGAACCTCTTCCAGATCTCATAATAGGACCTTCGCAGGGTAAACAAATGAACAACGCTATCTCTATTACAAGTGGACGAAAACTAGCAACTAATTACATGGTACAACACACACACTCACCACTACGAAACACAGAAGAGAGGGGATCAGAAACAACTTACCTTATCCATTTTCAGCAGCTAATTTCCAAACGGGAGCAAAATTTCCACGAGCAGGCTTTCTATTTCACATTCGCTGGGTCACCAACTCTACACACAAAGAGCTCATGTGACTTCCAGTGCTATGGCGCGATTCCTCCTTGTGTTTCAGCTTCTTTTTGCTAGGGTGCAGCTTTTTGTTTACGAGATACATGGGGGTCTCATTTTAGGTGCCTATCCTCATATTCGGGGTCTTTACCCTATATATATATATATATATATATATATATATACATGCATCGTGTGAGGCGAAAACTAGCAGATGAGCAAGAACCACACAACTAGTCAAAGTCCAACTGGAAAATTTTGTAGGAGATCTAGCCTCGTCTGATTCAGACATGAGTGTTGTACTGCGACGTTAGTTGTACGTAATTCCAGAAATGGCAAATACAATTAATTTCAAACAAGTTGAAAAGCAGACTGGCGTGAGCAGAGCGACTGTTCGAAGCATCAAAAGAACCATAAATAATGCGGACGGAAGTGAAGCACACTTCATATCCATGGAAACACTAGCAAAGAGAGAAGAATATAACGGGATTAGCTGAGTTTGATAAGGAAATATTGCGTAGATTTGTCTTAGCTTTCATGACCGTGGAGAATATCGAACTGCTTAAAAGGCGAGATTTGATTTAGGCGAAAAAAAAATTCAATGTTCAAAAAAGCTTATGAATTCTGCTCAGTATTTGAAATGTTTTATTCATTCGTTAAAAATCTGATATTCTGGATTTCTAGTAGGAATGCCGTAGTTGGCGCTGAACTAACTTTCTATCTAGCAATCATGGCCGCCTGGCTGACTGCTTGACTGGTTTGGAGGAATATGACATGTTCTAATTACTACTTGCTTTCCTCGACTGGATTCTGTGGAACAGCCAATCAGAGCAAAGTTTCGCCATGTGAAGATAATCTGTGAGTGTGCAAAGGAGCGCTTCTGTCTGTGGTTTCAGAGTGATACTCCAGCAATGTATAACGTATACAGCATGAAAGGCGCGTTGAGTTGCATCATGTATGCTGAGTGCACGGTGTTTACATTTGAAACAACTAAAATATTCTTCCATACGTGTACAGTAAACGTTGTAAAGTATGTATTTAAGCAGCGCAATTGTTTTGTACCTAATGACGTTTTATACGAAACGTCATTCCTCTCGGTTCAATAGATATCGGCTTTTAAAAATGTGAAGTGATACATTGTTTACATCTCACGCGGCCGCTATTACAACTTCCCTCGTAAGGGAACAAAAGACTATCGACAAGTACGCTGATAAGTATCGTGTGAGGCGAAAACTAGGATTTTGGTAGCCAGTCCAGCGCCAACTAGGGCATACCTACTGGAAATCCAGTTCCGTGTGATGCGGGCTTTAGATATGTTACAAATAAAGTATAAAATAATAACGGAAAGTATAGAATATTGTACTGCGAAGGGGAGAGAGACAGCCGAACATGGTAACGCCGCCCTCGCTACACATGAGGCTCGCATTTTTGCGTCCTGCATAATAGTGAATTCCCGGCTTTCGATGTTTTTCAAGGTTTTACAGGGTGTCCACCAACATAACAAATCCAAAATTCTTAACCTTTATTTATACAACCCGTACTTAGGTAAAGTTGGAAAGCATTTAAGAAAATAAATATTTATTTAATGAAAAACCTCTACCAAAAAGCCAGTTAAGATGAAAACTGAAGCTGTATTTAACAAAAGAATTAGACTTTATCTCTTAAGGCATTCTGTACTGCATTTGGCAGACTAGCGAGGCTCTGGCGCGTGTACTCGCAGCCACAGTATACTCGTAATCATATGTGGGGCTCGGTGTTGTCGCCCCTATATATTTGTGATTGCTCCTTCGTCAATTACCAAAGGGGCAGAAAAGTGAAGTAAAATAAACTAAATCAATAAATCAGTGATTGTGATAACAAACAGTCTTGACACAAAGTTCTTGATTTTTCATGACTTCTTGACCTGCTTGTTGATTTCTTTATTTTTTCATGATTTTCTTGTTTTAGATTTCAAAGCTCTTTCTAAACAGAGGAACATTTTCTATTTAATATTCATTTATGTATGCATGTATTCAAACTATATTTCATTTATAATACTTTTGACAACTATATTTAAGTGTGATTTATAAGGACTTTACACTGCTCATGGGCAGGATACGAAATTTACAATAATCCATTTAAATATTCATTCGTGAATGACTCGGGTGCAATTTATATGAAAATCATACTGAAATTTAAATTTGAATAAAGCAGTGTTCCACATTCAGTTAGGACTCGCTTGGAATAAAGGATTTTTTTTTTGTTAACAAAATAACACTGATGTAGGCTCTTTGGGGGGAGACTGAAGAATGGTTAAAAAGAACCGTTAAATGTGTAAGTATTCGAAAGCTACTGCTGTGAAGGTGTATAAGAGGATGTAGAAGCAGGACCCCCACACATTCACAATCTCGGTAATTACTGGAGGTGATGTGATCATCACATACTGCTGTTACGAGTATCTGTTCATAAGGTTATATGCAGAGCAGAGTGTTTCCGTTATCATGTTGCATACTTTCAGGGATGATGGAGGGGAGAGCGAGAAGTTTCGATTTCATAACCTATAGCCGTAACTTTGCGGGAGCAAGGGGGAAACTTGCTCTAACAAAATTTTCAGGTTTACAAATGCTTACAAGTTAATGTTGCTTTTGTTAACCTCATCGGGCATGAAGAGCAAAGTGAAGAGTAATTTTTATGATTTCACAAATGCAAGAGTTATTTAGTAAAAGAGTCTTTGATGTTACTTTTATGGCATAGAAAACTTTTATATTCCCCCCCCCCCCCCGCCAAGTTCAGGTACAAGTTCGATTCTGCCCCACCAAAGTCAGGTCCCAAGTTACACTCAATGTCATAACATGTTGAGTTGTCCTATACTGGTAGCAGTGACGTATACTGAGTCCAAGCTGTGGGCTATCTCACTATGTCACTTGGTCCTAGGCTATGAATAGAAATACATTTACCAACTCCTAAGAAATCAGTTTGCCAGCTCATACGAAATCAGGTTGCCAACTCATAAGAAATCAGGTTGCCAACTCATAAGAAATCAGGTTGCCAACTCATAGGAAATCAGGTTGCCAACTCATAGGAAATCAGGTTGCCAACTCATAGGAAATCAGGTTGCCAACTCATAGGAAATCAGGTTGCCAACTCCAGAATCAGCATCATCATCTCACTGATATGAATAATACTATTTACAATTTCTGATCGATTTTTCTCCTTTTTTTATTCTCTAGACTTCAGGCTTCGCAGAGAGCCTAGCTAGTCTAGAATATACGCTCCTGACTGGTAGCAGGCGCAACTGGCGGCTCGCCTACTTTTTGCTACATAGCTCTATATGTCCACCAATCGTCTTTGGAAGGGGGTGGCTTCGAAGTGTCAACAACCTCGGTTGCGAAGTAAAAGATGTAGGGGTAACATCGCTCTCCCGTTGCCAAGTTTACTTTGTCTGTTTTTGTCAGTTGTTTTTATGAGCTTGTTTATAAAGTGTTTTGTGTACTTTTTTCCCGCGCTTTGTGTACTATTGTACAACTTTTATCCAGTAACAGAGCTGATCAACTCTCTCTCCCGTTTTACAGTACGTTTGGCAAAGTGATGTGTATCCGACGCTCATTTGTTTCGTCCCGCCAGCAACGTTCGGGTGCCTTGTGACACGAAAATGCCCGATGTCAGTCGAAGAGAATTGAACTGATCGCTGATTCGTTGTTTCCCAGCCGCCAACTGGAACTGCGGCCAGTATAACAAGCATTATTTTTCTCTGAGTAACCCTAAGAATAACATCACTGAAAGCAAATCCAGTTTGTCCACTGTTGGCAGAAACTGCCGCGATATTCAGTTAATTTCGTGCTGTTCCAGGAAATCCATCGACCGTAAATCTATCAGAATTGCATTACTCTTCCACGTATCAAGCTGGAAGTTCGAGATTTTGGAGACTTACAGCTTGGGAACGGGCGCCTCGTGATGGGCAACGTAATTACTCCCCAAGAGCCTCTTAGGAAGGTATAATTCCACCCCCCGAAGAGGATGGTGGTCGGAACAGCGGGATGTCGAGAGCGAGCGTGATCGAATGGCCTCAGCATCCACAGAGGAGCCGGGCGAGGCTAAGAATCTTCTCGTGGTTTACAGCAGGTAGCTTCCGTCACGAGGAAAACCTCATTTGGCGCTTCCAGGGGAACTTTCCTTCCCGACTTATTGAACGTGGGAGGAGAAACGCTAATTTTTCTTCTTTCTTCAATTCACTTCAAACTTTCGACTTTCTTTTAAGGTCACGAACTCTTCCAGACACTGGGAGACTTAATATAAATAATGTATTAATTCGAGAACCAGGAGAGCAACCACCATGGGTGGACTCTGGCCCACCTGAAATATTAACCCACCCCCTTCAATGTGAGAAATTTTTAGGAACTTTTACAGCAGAGCTATTATACAGTCTGTCTCGGGACCTGTGGAGGAAAGCAAAGTACGAAAGGAAAGGTTAAACATAACATTTATAATTTTAGTTCCTAGTCTCGTTAACACTGCAACAAGTACAGAGAATGAATAAACATCTACTAAAAAATCAGTACTATAGCTCAGGTAAATCAGTAAATCAGACACTATCTTGAAGGATTACATGGATTTATTACACACTGTTTTATGTACATATTTACATAGCTTTTTCATATGTGCATTGACCAAATCAACTAATTTCCTTGGCCTCCCCCATGGCGCAGTGGTAGCGTCATTGCCTTGTAATCAAGGGGTCCCAGGTTCGATACCCGGTGGAGGCACAAGTGGTTCGGATCCCACTTTAAACTGTAGGTCCAGTCCCGATTAGCCTTACTGTGCACAAAGTGGACTTAAAACAGCAACTCAAACCAAACCAAAACTAATTTCCTTAATTCAACGAAGGCGTACCTATGGCATAACCATTGGTACTTTCACTAACACAGAGTTAGCCTAACTATCCCTGTGGCCTACCCTCGACTTAATTATATTCCAGCCCGTAACGCAACCTTGTAGCCAAACTAGAAAGGAGCGTTTTAGTTGCGTTTCCTTTACGCATCATTCTTACTCAGCCCTCTAGGCACTCGGGTACGGCTCGGAAATATCTTATAAAAGCAAATCTTTGCTAATGGGGAAACTTGGGGATCTCAAACATTGGTTGGCTTTACCAAATGCTACATACCTGTATACTTTCAATCATCAGTCTAGCCACCATAAGTGGACTAAACTCCAGAGGAAAGGTTCCTCGTCGTCGTTAAAGTGTTTTATTTTTGTAAAGCCCAACTGGCTTTTTTACAGTCTGGTGGGAGTCAGTGGACGTTCATCCCGTAGCACTGGGAATTTCCACAGCAATAATATTATTCATATGAGTGAGATGATGATGCTGATTCTGGAGTTGGCAAGTGATTTCTTATGAGTTGGCAGCCTGATTTCTTATGAGTTGGCAGCCTGATTTCTTATGGGTTGGCAACCTGATTTCTTATGGGTTGGCAACCTGATTTCTTATGGGTTGGCAACCTGATTTCCTATGGGTTGGCAACCTGATTTCCTATGGGTTGGCAACCTGATTTCCTATGAGTTGGCAACCTGATTTCTTATGAGTTGGCAACCTGATTTCTTATGGGTTGGCAACCTGATTTCTTACGGGTTGGCAACCTGATTTCTTACGGGTTGGCAACCTGATTTCTTATGGGTTGGCAACCTGATTTCCTATGAGTTGCCAACCTCATTTCTTATGAGTTGGCAACCTGATTTCTTATGCGTTGGCAACCTGATTTCTTATGAGTTGGCAACCTGATTTCTTATGAGTTGGCAACCTGATTTCTTATGGGTTGGCAACCTGATTTCTTATGGGTTGGCAACCTGATTTCTTATGGGTTGGCAACCTGATTTCCTATGAGTTGGCAAACTGATTTCTTATGGGTTGGTAAATTTATTTCTATTCATAGCCTAGGACCACGTGACATAGTGAGATAGCCCAGTTCTTGGACTCCGTATACGTCACTGCTACCAGTATAGGTCAACGTGTTATGACATTGAGTGTGTGTAACTTGCGACCTGACTTTGGTGGGGCAGAATCGAACTTGTGGCTTAACTTGTGGGGGGGGCAAAATATGAAAGTTTTCTATCCCATAAAAGTAACATCAAAGACTCTTTTACTAAATAACTCTTGTATTTGTGAAATCATAAAAATTACTCTTCACTTTTCTCTTCATGCCCGATGAGGTTAACAAAAGCAACATTAACTTGTAAGCATTTGTAAATCTGAAAATTTTGTGAGAGTAAGTTCCCCCCCTTGCTCCCGCAAAGTTACGGCTATAGGTTATGAAATCAAAACTTCTCGCTCTCCCCTCCATCATCCCTGAAAGTCTGCAACATGATAACGGAAACGCTCTGAATGAGGGACAGCTTCCCAACAACTCGGAAGCTTAAGAAAAGGGGAATCTAATATCCAGCTAAAGCATATTCAAACAAGTACATGTACATACATGCAATAACATATAAAAATAAACATATTAATTAACTCTACACCTTGTAGCTGACCAGCAATTAATTAATACAATACCACACAATCCAGTTATGATCAATCCGATGATTTCAACCTAGGCCGGGTGTCGAACCGCTTATGAGATCGAAAGTTGACCACTCAACGCGCGCGGCCACCCAGTCGGCTAGAGCGTCTTCAAATAAAGTTGCAGGATTCTTCTGACCTGTAGAACACATTAAGAAAATCAACCCGAGAAATGCCGAGCAGACGTATCTAAGTTGGCCGCCATTTGCCTCTCGCATTGTTTATTTCGTCTCCTGTTTCTTCTCACTTATTTTCAGAAGGAGCTATTTTCGTGAGACTTCGCTCTTTTTTTGTTCTTGTTTAACCCTGGCCACTGTTCGCCTACGTTCAGATTGTTTATTTAGTGATTTTTCCATTTCTTTCCTCTCTCTGGCAGTGTTTCAAACTCCTGGAAACTGCATTTCTTTTTTGGTTCTTTGTCTTTGCTATGTATGGGATGACAGAGCGTTTGGTGTACACAAAGAAAAGTGTGTCTTTTTAAGATACTTGTAGAGCTATATTATGTTTTGCACATCTCCAGCCAACTGCACGAATCTACTAGTAGCTAGCCAGTGAGCCTACCAATGACGTAAGCGAGGGCAAGGGTGATAGCGATAGGCGCTGGGTTGAGATGTCGCCATCGGCTCACTTGCTGATTGCTGGATTTGAGGGTTATGACTCGCTTCAAAGCTCCTAATGCATAACACCAGAAAAGGTAGGGAAATTATCTCACTTTACCTAGCTATCGAGCCTAGCAACAGCGTAGAGAGTGGGCAAGAGGGTTAGCAATAGATGGGTTGAGATGACGTCAGCGGCTCGCCTGTTGATTGAAAACTTCAGGGGGGACGTGTGCTGCGTGTTGACCATGCGTGCTTCGGATTGTCCTCATCTTATCGCCATTAGCCAAAAGTGGCACAAAAGGGAAGTAAAATAAAGCACACCAATCAATCAATCGATCGAAGTCGAAATCCAGCCAATGAACGCGCGAGGGGAAAACGCGAAGCAGCTACCAGCACGCACTCCTTTGCTCCGTCTACTCGCTTTCTCCCCTTCTCTGCCTTTATGCGCGGTTTTTCTCAACGAATTCTCGAGACAGGGTGAAGTGAAGCTGCCCATTATAATTGGCTGAGGCATTCCAAACCGATAAAACAGCAGAACAAAAGAGATAAGATAAGGAAGATGAAGAGAAAGAAAAATACAAGATGGGTCTATAAAGTTCCCGGACAGCTTATCGGCATTCGTGAACATGGACAGTGGCGACCCCTGGCATGAGCTTTCCTCCGCGTTACAGCATTCACTCTTTGTGTGTGCTTCCGAACGTAGCAATCAGTGTCAGTACTGCAGAAGCGAGTAAGGAAAATCCCGCAGCACATGTCCCGTGAGTCCACGAACCTTTCGGAAATTAAATTCAGGACGTCCCAGTTGACCTCAACCGCTATCCTGTAGGGAATTTCCGTGTTCCGTCGCTACGGGGAAGTGAACTTGATACTCCAAGATTATCGTGATGTTATTCCATCCCTTCTTTGAGGAAATAAATCTCTCTAATTTTCCATTAGGGAAGATGGTGGTACGTAATTCAAAAAGGGCTATATAAGAATCCCCACGGTGCATGAAAGGTTAAAATTCCTCCACCACGAAATCTGGGATTTCAATTATTTACACGTGTCTGAATTTAATCAAACTCAAGATAGCATGGTGCGGGATAAAGTAGGTCAAGAGTTCACGTGGTACGAGTGAGCCTGTGCGTGCATGTATACTTCTTGGTGACTCGGTTCGTAAGAGATTAGCTCTGCCCTTTTACCTCTTTTCAGATGCGTATATGTAAAGCTGGGAACTACAGTCTTGTGGAACAACTTCGTGACTTTCTCTTGGATGTGATGTATCATTCAGTGCCCACTGAGCTTCGTGAAAGCTGAACCAATACACACACTCGTTGGTCATGAATTTGGCTCGGAAGTTGATGAAAAATCATGTCTAAACCTGATACTAGTTCATTCCCCTTCAGTTAGAACTAGAAAACATAATTTTTATGCATTTTGCGGACTTCTTTTTAGCTCTTAGATCATTTTTCAGTATTTCTTGTTGTCCTTCTTGCATTTTTTTTTATCATTGTTGAGATTTGTTTTTGCTCCTTCCCTGTTAATTCGTGAATTTTAATTGCATTTGCATAACTTACGCATTGAACAAGTACGCCATTATTAATGCAAACGAAACAATATTATTTTTAACTGAAATCTTTGGCAATTGATTAAATTGAGGTAAATTTATTTTTCCTCCAGCAAACTTAATATACAGGGTGATTCAAAATGAATTACACAGTTATTACGACGTTACTATTTATGATAGAAAATCGGACAAGACGTCAATATGAAGAAAAACTCTGGAAGTGGGCTTATGCTGCTTTGCCGCTGTTACACCATGATCGCCAGTGCTGCAAAATGGCTAGTGACCAGTAGAAGGTGTATTGTGTGCTGGAGCCATCAAGAAATGATTCACTCACAATGGTGCAAAGGCATTTCCACATGCGTTTTGATAGTAATCACATGATTCACCCTTCCGAAAGATTTGCCAAAGTTACAATTGTGAATTCGAAACCATGGACATGTCTGTCTCGTGCATAGCAAGTACTTTATTATCGTTTGGATGTTTACCGCATTACACGTGGTTCCCATGTTGAATCTTTCTAACATGAGTAAAACTTCCAGATAAAGCCTACTTTTGAGTTTCCTTGGTGACGACTACATCGCTTTAATCTGTGGTTTTAAAGTAAAATTAGTCGCAATATAAATATATATATAGGGTAAAAGAGGGGAAGTTCGTCACCAAAATGCTTTTCATTTTTTCCCTTCTAAACGAATTGGGGGAGAAGGACAAACTGTATACGATACAAAGAGTAGTCATTGCGGATTATGAGGAATATAACATAAATACTGTGTTACTTATACTTATGACGTAATATTAAAAATACTAAAATGAGAAAAAGTGGCGAAATTCCCGCCACATGCTGGTAAATTCGCCATATAACTTATTTATCATTTTATCGTCAGTATGAAATACCAAGTTGTTGCCAATAAGTCAGACAACAAAGTGTAAAAGACCTACAAATGACAATACAAAACTGCTTAAAAAGATACAATACAAACATGTTTAAGAAACATAGGCCTAAATGTTCATATGCATTATGAACAAGTTGTGTGTGAAAGATCGCCTGTAAGAAGGGAAATTCGACACATTTTCTGTTACTCTGGCGAATTTACCAGCAAATGCATAGTCGAAAGAAAACAACTTATGTTTACTTGTACATGCACGCTTTCCAAAGCAAATCTTTTCACGGCATTCTTACGGTTTGAGGTTACGATATCAATAATTAAAAGGAAGAAAAATAATTCTTATCTGCCACGAAATGACAATTTTCAACGTAGTATTGAAATTCGGCACCTTTCTTTGTCTTCTGTGTAGACGCAACTGCGCATTCCAAACTGTACTGCTTGCTTGCTAGTTCGCTCACCACACTGTAGTTTTGAGTGTAAACAAGGCACATGTTATTTGATTTTATACAGGCATCAGTGAATGTTTCCAACCTATAGTTTCTATCTACGATTACAAAAACCACAAGTACGGCGAAATTCCCAGCATGGCGAACATCCCCTCTTTTACCGATATATATATATATATATATATCTGTGTGTGTGTGTGTGTGTGTGTGAAACACAACTGTACAGGGTGGCTCAATAAGTCACTTAACACCCTCAGTACAAGGCCACTGCGGCATGGAATTTGAAATTGGCGATAACCAATCGTTATCTAGCCAAGGGGGAACCACATTGACGCCACCCACACGGTCGGCGGCCATCTTGATGTCCGCCATCTTGAATTCAACTTCAGAATTTTAAATGGGAAGGGGGTCGTGCGACATATCAAAATGGGCTAGAATTTCACGAGAAATGCAATGGTGAAGGATTTTTCGACGTATCTTTAACCAGTAAAAGGTTATGACTGAATTCTTGTACCAATTTTCGAGGTGTTAGAAAAATTCCTTAAAATTTGTTTAGCGCATCGGTAATGCATCGAGATCAAAGTGACGTCTAGGGAGAGACGTTCGCATGCCATTGCACATTATTTTAATCGGATACATCCATGAAGAGCTGCTCATTATGAATGGTTGTCGCGAACAATTACCAGTGTGACGCTTCCATTGAATTAAAAGTCCTTCACAGTGACAAGGCTAATGTTTATGTTCAGAAGGAAGTTTATAAACAGAATATTCGATGCTTTTTATCTGATAACCCATTTTTGACAGATCAAAGCTGAATGGTTAGAGTTGGTAAGTTAATGGTGTGACGTGCTGTGTGGAACACGATTGGTTAGTCAATTTTCCATGAACGGAACCTTAAATGCTTAGGGCTACTTGGATTTGTTAAATAAACAGTTTTTTTCATCCTTGCTTGTGGAAGAAGGTACTTTTTACAGAGTTTTTTTCAATAGGGAAGAACACCAGAACACTTATGAGAACGTTATGAACCAGTTTTTGTCCAAAGTTAGTTATCAGATGACAAGGGTCGCATATTCTGTTTATAAACTTCCTTCTGAACATAAACATTAGCCTTGTCACTGTGAAGGACTTTTAATTCAATGGAAGCGTCACACTGGTAATTGTTCGCGACAACCATTCATAATGAGCAGCTCTTCATGGATGTATCCGATTAAAATAATGTGCAATGGCATGCGAACGTCTCTCCATAGACGTCACTTTGATCTCCATGCATTACCGATGCGCTAAACAAATTTTAAGGAATTTTTCTAACACCTCGAAAATTGGTACAAGAATTCAGTCATACCTTTTTACTGGTTAAAGATACGTCGAAAAAACCTTCACCATTGCATTTCTCGTGAAATTCTAGCCCATTTTGATATGTCATATGACCCCCTTCCCATTTAAAATTCTGAAGTTGAATTCAAGATGGCGTACATCAAGATGGCCGCCGACCCTGCGGGTGTCGTCAATGTGGTTCCCCCTTGGCCTGATAACGATTGGTCATCACCATTTCCATGTTGCGGCCTGCAGTGGCCTTGTACCGGGGGTGTTAAGTGACTTATTGAGCCACCCTGTATTTTCAGATGCTGAGCTTCGTACAATAGCTTAGTACTCTATCGTGGAAGGACCACTCTGAAATTAAGAGAATGACTTATATAGAAAAGGCTTACGGTACAGTTTACGTAACCTTGAAGTAAAAAATAAAGAACACTACATTAACACTTAATTGCTTCGGTGACTTCCCAAATCACAGACTGCCTGAATTCCTTCCCGATTCACCGATCATGACCCCCCCCCCCCCCGGCAGAGTGTGACACGTGCAGTCTTCTCTTCATGTACAGAACCTCTTCCGAATTCATAGATTCTGCATTGTCTCTGTACATACTGGTCATACCAAGGTCCTGCACCTTCCTCCAAAGGCACTGGTTAAAGTGAAAATTACAGCCTTGTGACTTGCATGACGGGAAAACCTTCCGGACAGCTTTAACCATCGCCGTCTCGAAATCGATCCAATACATTTTAGTTAGGTTAGGTTTCCATGTGGGGAATCAGACTTCATCAGTGAAAACATGTGCACATACTCTTTGGAGAGGGGAGAAACCTGTGGATAAGAAGAGTTTCGATAAGACTGCACGTGTCACACTCCGTCGGGGGTCATGGTCGGTGAATCTGGAAGGAATTCGGGCAGTCTGTGAATTGGGAATCTGTGAACTGGGCATGAATCATTGCTTCTTTCGCTGTGCTTCAATAGTTTGAACCAGGGTTGTTAAAAAGGTCCAGGGATCTTCAATAAATTCAATTCAGGTCCAGTTCTGGACCGTAAAGAACCTTTTTATCTGTAAAGTATTTCAATTCGGTCCGGGAACCTTTTTGCAGGATCAATTAGAATACGGTCCAGGGACCTATTTTTTCAATGAAACAATACGCTACTTGGACCGAATTTAAATTGTGCGAAGAAAATGGTTCCGGTCCAGTAATAGAACCCATTAGAATTCATGGGTTCCTGGATATTATGTCCTTCATTATGAGCATCACCTAATTTACATTAAGTTTTTCAGTTAGAAACAAACAGGAAAGCAGAGACAAAATCGACTCCTTGGTACATAGGCGTGCGCACGAGGGAAGCAAGGGGGCAGTTGCTCTCCTAATAATTTATGTTAGAAATTTAGTGTGCAGGTTTTTATTGCCGTTAATGAACAAGCAACGCGGAATTGGATGTGTCAGTGATAAAGTAGAGGTGTTTGAAACTGTTGTACCAACTGAAGCCGATCTCCCTGGCGGAATGGTTAGCACAGCTCACTACGATTCTAGGGGTCCAGTGTTCGAATCCCGGTCTGGGCATGAGTTGTCTTTGTGAGTGTCCAAGGGCGGGCAGAGTCATAGAATATTTTATTATTGTTATTATTATTACTAGTAGTAGTGTTATTATTAATGCTTTTTGTTATTATTACCTTTTTTACTACTACTACTTATGTTTTTCTTTAAATTGCACACATTTGTAATTTCCATATTCTGTATACAGGGTGCTCGGAAATTCCCCTTACAAACTCCTAGGGCAAGTAGAGGGGACTGAGTAGACAATATTTGGAATAGGAACCCACGTCCGGAAACGTACTGTTTCCGTGCTACAACCATGACAATGTGTCAGATGTGCCTGTGTTGGAATGCAACCGGGTAGGCAGTACATGACGTCAGAAGATCACCTGATGGCACGTGACGTCTACAAATTGTTGCGTTCCACTGTCGACACAGGTGTTGATCAATGAATAGTACGTTTCTTTTTTGTTCCCTTGGCATTGTTATCAAATAAATTTGTTTGTATTATGGACTGAGTCACACGTCATTCACTTCTGTACCTTACGTAATACCTCATTTGACATGGTTGTAATAAATGATTACACTTTAGGTCATCAGGTGATCTTCTGACGTCATGCACTACCTATCCGGTTGCATACCAACACAGGCACATCCGACACATTGCTATGGTTGTAGCACGGAAACGGTTCCTATTCCAAATATTGTCTTTTCAGTCCCCTTTACTTGCCCTAAGAGTTTGTAAGGGGAATTTCCGAGCACCCTGTATCTACATGCAATTTTCATAACTGTATACTGAACACATTAATTCTTGTCGGACAAAAAGCTATTTTTTATAGTTAGATAATCAGTGTAAAATAGACTAAGTTAAAATGTAACCCTAGTTCAAATAATAACAATGGCGACGATTGGGTTCCAAAACTGTGGGGGGAGGACAGTTTACTTTCCATTGTTAGATAAGGTTTAGCATAGTGCGGGGTTAAAAGTGGCAAAGAGGAAGCAACTGCCTCCCACGCCCCTCCTAATAGCTGCCAATGAATATTATTAATAATAATAGTTGCTGTAACTTGCATTCTGCCACAAAAAACAATATTTTTGTTATAAAATATCGCTACAATTTCACCACTCCAATTACACTAACTATTTCCAGAAATCTCGGGGGGGGGCAAGCGCCCCCTCTGCCCCCTTGTGAGTGTCTTTCTTGTCAATGTCATCACTCACGCTCATCTTCGCGAGGCAAAAGTGGCATAAATGCGAAGTAAAATAAACCAAATCGATCAATCAATTGTACAGTCACAGACACTAGTACGTTGTAATAATCACATTAACATTGAATGCTATTTTTACAACCCAGAAGTGTCCGTGACTGTACAATGAAGGAAGACTAGCATTGCAGGGTAGGAAATTTTCGTAAGACTGAAGAACTACAATTGGACCAACAGTGTTTCGTACGCTATGCAATATTTGGAAACATATGTTCATTCAATTCGCAACCATGAGTGTAGCGTTATTTTAAGACGATTCCTGGATTTTGTTCATAGATTCGCGTCTCCTTTGCATGGAATAAGTAGGGGTTCTATTTCTGCATCAGAGGTAGGATATTATATAATTTAGCTCAAAATTACACTAAATGGGATTTTTGGGGTCCAGACGAACTCTAGCTACACTCCTGCAATATAGAGTCTGATGGAATCTAGATTTTCTTTCCACGACTGAACTTCCATCAAGACTTTTGACCCCCCCCCCCATTAATCAGAGGGTGCGTGCATGCCTCTGCCTTGGCCAATATCTATCAGTGTGATCATGCCCTATATTTTGGGACAGTGTGCCATACTCTTTGCTTAAAGTGTTCTAGTATCCTTAATTTCCACCAAAGAACACGGCGTTCATTACAATCAGCATGACTCTTGTTCAATCTTACGGCGGGCGGCCTACATGTTGGCAAGGAGAGCGAGGAAGCGACCAATCGAGCGCGATGAGAAACGCAGCAGCCTCCCACGACGTCATACTTTCGGCGCCACTGCTGTTGCCTGATTGGTGTGCGGCGTATTCCCCGCTCCCCACTTCCCTTGCCAGTTTGTAGGCCGCCCACCGTAAGAGTAGACAAGGCCTAAAATCGGATTCTATTTCAGGTGTCAAATTAGTGTCTGGTAAATCTAGCCCCGATTAATGTATTTGCGATAAACTTTGTTTTAACCTATTACTATATGGAAAAGAATTGCTCGAATTCTTGTAGTTCGTTGCTTTTTTTATAATATGTAGTTATACCTTTAGGGGTGTATAGTGTGAGCCTTCCATGTAGTACACCCAATTACCAACCTCACTTCCACGTAGGACACCCTGGGCTACATTTTGCAGACTAACGATGCTCTGGCGTCTGTACCTACGGCTACGGCCATTGTAATCCCCGAGTCCTCCTTTATAGCCTCAGTTTTTAACCCAAGTAAGAATATTTTAGCCCTCCAATATTATAGTTGTGTTATATTAGTAATACCGGGTGTTTCAGAAATAATTGAGTGGTTTCAAAAAATTATTGGAAGTAAACTACTGAAGTTACATTAATGAAACCAGTTCAGAACGATGGAGGAAAGCAAACAGTTTGTGCGTGTGTGTTTTGTTAAGCTGAGAGTTCACATCCCTACCGCTAGGCGGCACTCAAATCACCCACATCACTCAGTGTTTTGTGCAATGTTTTGGTCCCAACGATCACCGGACCTTACACCCTGCGACTTCTTTTTGTGGGGTTCATCAAATACAGGGTGTTCGTCACCGATGGCGCGTAATATCGCAGCCCTAAGGGAGCGTATCATCACAGCGATAGACACTATCGACAGGCCCATGTTGATGCGAGTTTGGCAAGAACTAGGCTATCGTGTCGATGTGTGCCGTGTCACCCGTGGTTCACAAATTGAAAATTTGCAGGTGTAAAAAAAAAAAAGTTTGAGTTCCTCGTTCGTTCCGGCCTGTTTTCATTAACGTAAGTTCAATACTTGCAATAAAGTTTTACAACCCCTCAATTATTTATGAAACATCCGGTATTTTAGTTATGGTAAGAGGCTGGACCCCGTATAATGTGACGGGTGTAAAATAGCCTAAGTGCTGATGCACCCAAAGTTTCCAATTCAATCAATCAATTATCGCACGGGGGGTGGGGGGTGCCTCTCCTGCTAAATTTGCGAATGGGCCTTTGCGAAAAGTTGTGCTGTTTGCCTTCAATCGAGATTCTTGCTACCGAATATATATATATATATATATACACTCTCCTGATCCCATACCCGGTGGAGGCACAAGTGGTTCGGATCCCACTTTAAACTGTAGGTCCAGTCCCAATTAGCCTTACTGTGCATAAAGTGGACTTAAAACAGCAACTCAAACCAACTCCTAATCCCATCCATTCTTTTATGCGCAATGCTCATTCACCTTCTTACTGGTTGCCACACATGCAACAGAAGCAAGTTAACATACACACTGAATTACTGCATGAGATAATGAAAAATTAGAAGAAAAGAAATTTCTGCTTTAGAACATTTACACAAGTATTCTCTATTCATCCAATATGAACAGACAGTTCCAACGTGCCTTGGAGTTTTCTAGTAGTGGCCTCTATTGACGCTTTGTGAAAGTTGTATTACGGGGGAAATGAGCCCAACTTGTTTGCATGCTTTAGATGCATTCTTGGGTAGGTTAAGCAGGTCAGGTGTGGTGCTTTTAGTAGTATTTCCAAGCTGCTGTAGATGTCACTAGCTGCTGATCTGAGGCGGAAAATTTGTAGTGCCGTTCAGGGTAAGCAAAATGGCACTAAAAACTTGGAAAATAGGCAGAATAATACGATAAAAGCAAATAAAGCATCCAGAAGGCATTCATTTTTCATTTGTGAACAGTGAAAAGTCTCAGAATCAAATTCTCTCCTCCAAAATGTAATGTCTTTACATTTATGACTGTAATTTCATGGTTCAGGGCGTGACAAAAAAATGAAGACTTATTGGAATGAACCTTTCATAATTTTCATTAGCGGGGAGAGAGGGACTGTATTGAACGAGGTTGCCATATGTCGAGTGGAGGAAGAGCGAGTTTGCGTGAATTTGTTTTTAAGATCACTTTATGCACAGAAAATCTAATCGGGACTGGATCTACAGTTTAAAGTGGGATCCGAACCACTATACTCTGTACCGGTTATATCTGGAGCAAGGCCGCGCCTAGCGGCAGAGAAGGGGGGAAATCGAGTGGGCAGTACATGCTGCTGCGAAGGCTGGTAACCGAAGTTGCTTCTCCCCTCCACGCAATCCCATTCCCTATCACGTATTCGTTGGTGGAACCGTCTCGCGTCACTACTTGCGCAGAGACTTGTTTTCGTTCGCTTCCTTCAGATATAGACAGGACATAGTGTAAGTACCAGCAGTGTGCGAATTAACGGGGGGGTGGGTTGCCGGGTATTTCACCAAACAAAAATATTTATCCCCGCCAGAAGAATTTGACTTTAATCTCTGCCAGGTTTAGCATAGTGCCGGGGCAAAAGTGGCGAAAAGTGTGGGGGCAATTGCTCCCCTCGCCCCCCCAAATCGCCGCCACTGCCTGCCAGGAATGTTTTTACCCCCTCAAAAAAAATGGAATTAGAAAAATACAATAATTTCTTAACTATGCGAAAAACGCCACTTTAAAATCATTCGGGAATAGTTATTTAACCTTTAAAACAATTGTATCTACTTCTCTTCTGAAGTTCAAATTTTTAAATAGCCTATTGTTTACTTGTTCGTATTGTCGTCGGGTGCAGACGTTTTAGAGAAAACTCCCAGACTAACGTCTTTACTCTGCCCATTGTTAAATAAACTATTAATCCTGAAACAATAGCAAGGACAGTTATTTTCGTCATCTTTTTTTCGTTGGAAGTAGATCACATTTCTCGTCGCACATTTCTCGTCGTGCAATAGATTTTTTTTTCAATTTTACTAGTTGAATATAGATTTAATGTCCTAGATTAGAAACACTGTTCTTGGGTACTTACAACTGGAAGGCAATCGTTCAGTTTGTAAGACTAACATCAGTATAGAATTATTTAAATATAATTGTAACATTAGATCTATTCGCTGAACTTCTGTATGTTTTGTTTTGTTCATTGAATTTTGGTGTTCATTCAGCTAGTCAGTTTAGCGTCATTTATTATTGTATTATTATGACGCTCCAGGAGAACTGAGAACTCCAACCGGTATTATCCCTTACTTTGGAGGAAGCCCCCCCACAGGTCACTCTCGCAGCGCCTGAAAGCGCAGGTGGGAGGAAATTTGCCGGGGGAGATCAACTACCCCAAATAAAATATGACGTCAGAAACCCCATCTGAGTATAAGTAATTTTCGTATGACGCTCCAGGAGAACTGAGAACCCCAACCAGTATTTTTCCTTTGTTTTGGAGGAAGTCCCCCCACAGGTCACTCTGAATAAAATTTAAATTACCATAAATCCTTTACCACTTATGGTATTTAATGCACTCTCAATGAGTTACAAACACACTGTACACAGTTCAACTATTAATCATAGAAAAATACAAGAATCTTGTTTCTTTAACAAAGAATGCTGAACCAGATAATGAAAACGTCGCCTGTCAGTTGATGTACATCATGACGTTGCACACGATATTTGTGTAATTTATCTTGCGACACACGCCTCACACGAATGCATGCATATTTGTACACTGTTAATTTTTTGTAGATCTATCTACCTAATTTGCGTCGACATGAGCTCATGCTAAAAGTTTGGAAAACAACAGCTTACCTTCTGTAGCCGGGAAAAGACGCCATGCCGTTGTCCCTCTGCGGACTATTTGGGCACGATATTTTTAACATATCACTTACGCATCTTCCTTCTCCAAATCTTGAAGACGTTCCTCACCCATTACCGGTGTGGAAACAACACTCAGTCCTTGTCTCACAAATGTGTGATCACCAAAATTTTACGGGAAAGGATTATCCCTTCTCTTCACCAACAAGCTTCTTCCGCTCCATTTTCTCCAGATCCAACCGCTTTTTTCTCCCTTTCTCTTCTTCTAACCTGTACCTCCGTATTTTTTGTACAACAGATTTAACTCGGATAATTTGTTAGTTAAAATAGTTTATTATCACAATACTTGCAGATGCATATGTCCAAGATATTTTTGTAATAAACGTTTGAACAAACTGTCTATCTTTATTCATGCGATAGCATGGAGAATATTACGCTGTAAATTTTATAGGTTTTCGCCATCACTGCAAATTGTCCTTGCGTGCAGCCGCCGTCACATCAAAATGTCCTTGTGCATAGCGAAAGCAAACTGTTTTTGGCGGTAAATTTTACGACAATGAGATCTTCAACAACAAGAGATTAAAATTTGTTATAAAGGCACTTGCAAAACCATGACTTTGAATTTAACTTCAAAATAACATTCACGTACAATGTGATTTAAGAATTTTACAATTTATAATGACTTACAAATGGTGCCATCTAGCGTTATTTTCTGAACTTCGTATTGTACCGGTTTACGGACGTAAGTAGATTATTTAAATGTTCTCAACATTCATTACATTCTTTTAATATTATGATGCCATATGACAATAACCGTCATATTATCTCTGTGTTTCCTTTGTTTCTATACTCTAATAAATAAATTCTTCTCACAATTGTTCTAAATATAAAATGTATATTCCGTCATTCATATTTCTTGTTAATTTTCTTAGTTATGTTCTTGTTTATGTAATGGTGTCATCCCGTATTGAACACTGTAATTGGGCATGCGCCTGTTGTTTTTCAATTAAATAAAAATAGAGAAATATTTCATCTATCGTGCGTTTTCTGATAACATGCTGTAAGGTAAAGGTAAAGTGCTCCCCTGTGCATAGCACCACGCCATGAAGGCGTATAGGGGGTGTGGGGGTAACGCCCCACACTTTCTTGATCCGGTCGTGAGTGGGGGTGATGTGATCAGCATCACGCCCCTGACCGCCTTTACCCCCTAGGGTTTCCCCCAGGTACCCATGTTATTCGACGCTGGGTGGGCGCCGGGGCCGCTTCCATCGTTAGAAAAGTTCCCGGATTTGAACCGGCCGGGGATCGAACCCGGGACCTTTAGCATGGTAGTCAGACGCGTTACCGACTGAGCCACCGCGTCAATAAATTTATCAAAAAAGCTGAAATGCCAAATGTCTGAAATATCATACAAAGATGAACAGTGGACTGAATAACTGATTGACACGATTTCAATGGATTTTTTACTGGTTCAAGCGAATGGAAGCTATCCCAAGGAGGGAATTGGATCTTATCCCCCCCCCCCAAGCATCTTCCGCCTCCATCATTCTCTTTGAAAGGTTTCATTCGCGTCCTTCCTCGATGTGTTTGAAGATCGTTGCAGCCTTACAAGGTATATTGCCGACTGACCGAAGTATGCGTTTCCCCTTCACAACCGTTTCCAGATTCGTCTGGAGTTAGTTTTTTCTCCAACTGGAAACTGGGGAGGGAAGCACTGTTCGGCTTTCACCTCGACATCCTCTGACAGGATGGCGCTTCGGCGCACACACCAATTGGAATTCACCGGTCAAATCTTGTTCTGGTAAAATCGACGTCGATGATAATGGTACGCAAATTTACCATTCCTTGAGATTGAGTTCTGTAGGCTAATCGCGACTCGGCCTACAGTTTAAAGTGGGATCCGAACCAGTGGCGTGCCCTAGGGGGGGGATTGGAGGGGGGTTATAACCCCCCTTTGGCCTAGTATTCCTAAAAAAAAAGAACGTCAAATGTAGAAAAAGCTGGCAAAATAGGGATGACTACCAAAAATAGTGTACATAACCCCTCCCTTTCGAAAATCCTGGGCACGCCACTGATCTGAACCACTATGCTCCTGCATTGGGAATCGCATTCGGGACCCCTTGATTACAAGGCGACGACGTTACCACTACGCCATCGGGAATTGTCCATTGTTATTTTCGATCTTAGTTCCTCCACATCTTGCGTTCTTTAAGGAATGTTTTTTGTTGATGTTAGAGCAGAGTTTAGTAAAGTTCCCCGGGCTTATAGCACCGTGTCAGGAAGGCACATTTAGGGGATGTGGGGGTAGGGCCCCACACATTCTCGGATCATTTTGGAGGTGATGTGATCAGTACCACGCTCCGGCCGACTTTATCCTCCAGGGTTGCCCCCATGGACCCATTGATTTGCGGTTCTGTGTGCTTCAGAGCCCCTTTACGCACCTCTTCTTAATGACGTATTAATTTCAAGGTGCGTAAGAGTTGACCTTCTGGTAATTCATTTCCCCGTAGTAAACCCCGCGAACTGCTTCCTGCAGGCCAGCGAGGCTCTGGCGTCTGGGCCCACGACCAGGAGAATCCTCTGTGAAGTCATGTTATCCTGTGGTTTTCCTTGTGTGTGCTGAGTGCCCTGTGCAGCCTCAGCTTTTCGCTAGGGTATGGAGATTTTATCCTCATAGATACTTATAGTTTTTGCTCTTGTTAAGTAATTATTGAATTTAAGGTAAACGTCATAGGTACCCCTGTGTGTGGGCACTATAGTGGAACGGAAATAAAAATATATTTTTAAAAATATTTAATGTACGGAAAAGTTTCCGGTTGATGTAAAAACGACGAAAATAAAATTTGATGGTGATCGGAGCATGTCTTGAGGTGCCGCAAGTACGATAAAGTTTCATAAATTTGAAATGTTTTTGTTCTATTTCAAGCTTTTTCTCTAGTTTCTTATTTGCGCTATAAAAGCCCAAATCAAAAACTTCGTACTTTTTATGCCTTTTTATTAATAGGAAATAGTATTTTTGGGGTTTTAAATTTATTTTTTTAATATTTTTTTTATCCTCACCATAAATTTAAAACCCCCAAAAAACGTTTGTTCTATTATTAAAAAGTCATGAAAAGTACGAACTTTTTGATTTGGGCTTTTATAGCGCAAATAAGAAACTAGAGAAAAAGCTTGAAATAGAACAAAAACATTTCAAATTTATGAAACTTTATCGTACTTGCGGCACCTCAAGACATGCTCCGATTACCATCAAATTTTATTTTCGTCGTTTTTACATCAAAAGGCAACTTTTCCGCACTATTAGATTTTTTTAAAAAAATAGGTTTTTTCGTTCCACCCTAGTGTGCCCACATGCCATGAAGGCATATGGAGTAATCTGGAGGTATAGAGCTCCACATATTCTTGATCTCAGTTGGGATGATGTGTTCAGCACCATGCCCGGCCGCCTATACCCCTCATAGCCGCGCAGAAACAGGGAAGTGACTGGAGAAATTCCTGGTCCACATCACCTGCCGCGGGATTCGAACCCGGGTAGGCAGATGACAGATTTTCTACCAACTGACCTACTTCGGCTCATAATGAATGAATGAATGAATGTGTCCAGGGCTTACCAAACCTTTACGTTTCACGACGCCCTTAGTGTTTAAAGATTTTTTCAGCGCCGCCCATGTAGGCTTATCTTAACACTTTCCACGCCCAGTTAGTGTGGTTAGGTTGCTTGCCATAAGTTAAAAGATAATCATATATTTTCAATTCAGATACATTTTATTTTTAAAAAGTACTAAATAAGCACATATTTGGAACAATCATTGACTGAATTTCATTGAAAATATTGGAACATTTCGCGGCGCCCCCATAAGTCATCCACGGCGCCCACTTTGGGAACCACTTTACAGTCCAGACAGGGAAGACAAAACTACCTGGAAAGGTCTATTCCAAACGCGAGAGGGGAAGCAGGTAGAAGCGCCAGCCAAACCACACTGTGACATTTCGTTTATATAGATTTGCTTGTTTTTACCTTCCCAAAATATCATTGCTGCCACAGACCTCCAGGTACCAGACCGGAAACGTAAGCATTTTTATATGGGTCAACTTTAAGCCAAAAATTTCGTAGAGGGGGAGATACTATCATGGCGGCGAAAGTACCATCATATTTCTACTTGTAACAACTATTTTGAAAATTGTGAGCCATGACACCACACAACATTGAATTTTTTAAGTTTACTAAGAAGTATATAACTCCACAAATGAGTACAAATAATTTCTTCACAAAAATGAAAACTTAACAAGCTCTAATGTGCATCTGCGCCATATTTCTAGCTCCAAGACTATGCACGGCTTCAAACAAAATCGCATAGTTTCCAGTCTGTAATTAGAGATCTGTGATTTCTGCCGTCACCCCTATTTTGACACTGAACGAGTCCAGTTGGCCATGCGTCTCTTAGGTTTACACTACAGTTTCACTGAAATTAGTGACATCTCAGCCCTCATCTTGTACTTCAAATCATTCATTTCCCAAATAATAGAATACTGCTCTCCAGTCTGGTCCATGGCATGTCCCACTCACCTCTCCAGAATCGATTCAGTCTTTCACTTCTTCCTAGCTATAGTCCGTCACAGGGTTCCCTCATTACGCAATTTTTCATCTCTGCATCTCCTGTCTCTTCTAAACTTACAAACTGCTTATCAGCGACATTTGCAGAATGATTTCAGTTATGTATACAAAATTGTGAATGGCAAAATCCGCTGCAACACACTCCTTGAGGAATTCCACTTTAGAGTACCTATGCGCTCAACTCGCAATACAAGATTATTTTATACAGAAAAACCTAGACTTGAAATTCAAAAAAGATCGATCTTTTACAGAATTGCCACACAATACAATGATCTATCATCAAGAATCGATGCCTTTCGGTCATCTACTAGAAGAAATGTTTGTAAATAATATCAAATAGTGCCATCTTTTATTTATTTTTTGTTAATTTGCTATTCACTTTTGTGATATGTTACTTTTATTATTTTTTAAATATGTTATTATTATTATTATCTTTGCATTTTCATTGTTGACAATTTCAGTGTAAAATGGCCAACTGTGCTGTATCTGGAATTTTCTCAATAAATAAATATTTTTGTCCCCTTCCTTGAAGAGAAATGCATGGCGCGTCAAGAAGTCTAGGCGCCTTTGAGTGGAAAGTTCAATAGGATCGGTTGCAAATACGTTGTACAAAGAAAAGAACTGCTAAGTGAACAGTGAGTGTACACAGCCCTGAAGTTTACCGTAACCGTTGAGGTGCGTTATCGAGTTTCAATGCTCCAGGCTGCGATTCCTTGGGTTGGAAGGAGACAGTGGCTAAGGCAAACAAGACACAACAACCAGCGGAAATTATCTCTTCTGTCAAATGGGATTTGGCGAATGAGAAACGATGTTTACAAAGCTTCTGCAAGTGCTGCAACTTTCGACAAGAGTGTCTTTCTCGCCACTGAAGTTTCGCGGAGGATTTCAAGTCCTTCGGGGCAGAAAAGCCGGAGATTGTGATGCAAGATGCAAATCTCGTAGCTTTGACGGAAAGAACGTGCTAAACGTCAAACAAAGTGCTTGACGGGGAGTGAGATTAGGATGCAGTGGCGTATGCTGTGCTGAAAATCTGGGCTGTCTCACCATACCAAACAGTGTACCTGTCTGTACGATTTTACTCAACCGTTACAACATGCAGTGTGATCACAGAGCTCCGTGGCGGAGTGCTTAGCACAGCGCGCTACGACGCCAGGTGTTCCGGGTTCGAATCCTGGTCTGCGTGTATGTCTCCCTTCATCCTAATCTTCGCCATTTGACAAGTGTGAGAAAAGGCGAAGTAAAATAAACCAAATGAGATCAATTAATTACACGGCATTGTTTGTTCTGCCATAAACACCCGTGTGAAAGTTGGAAACCGGATCCAATGTGCATTTTTCCTTATTGGTTGACCGTTCTGCGGACGTTCGTCGACCTCCGTGGCAGAGTGGTTAGCACAGCGCACTACGACGCCAGGGGTCCCGAGGTCGAAGCTCGGTCTGGACATAGGTGTTCTTTGTGAGCGACCTTTCATCAAATTCATCATATTATGACTCATTAGCCAAAAGTGACAGAAAAGGTAAGTAAAACAAAATATCTAATGAATCAGTGGACATTTATGTGTCCATACACTAAAAGCTCTTACACGTTGAAGTTGCTTGTGTGGGCCATCTGACAGCAGAGAACTAATTTAATTTGCTCCATTGTGAGCCTGAGGGTAACAGGATATTCGGACCACCCTGTACATTGAGCCTTCTTATAAGAAACTCCAGTGCTCTGGTTATGGTGCAAAGTTCTTGCTTTGAAGAGGACTGGGAATAGAAGATGCATTTGGTTTTTGCGAGTGTACTTTGTTTGTATTGTAGGTTGCCTAACCTCGCGAAAACATTGACATGCGCAATTCGCTGTCAGTAATCTTCATTGTTCCTTGATTTTCATCCATTCATTCCGCCTACCTCCGTGTCGTGGTGATTAGCACATCGCGCTACGACGCCAGGAGTCACGGGTTCGAATCCAAGCCTGGGCATTGATGTTCTTTGCGTCGTGATTAGCCAAAGGTGGCAGAAATCGCTAAATAACAAACTCAAATCAGTAAGTTCTAGTTTAGTGGAAATAATAGTAATAAGTCTACTCCTATATCAATAATATTTACAAAAAGTCTTGTGATCACATTTTCAATTTTGCATACCCCCCGTGGCTCTACAGCCCTTAAGAGCCTTGGCCTATCTTGAATACATAAAGGGAATATTTGCAGCTTTGAAAGCGGATTTGTACTTTCCGGTTGTGGCAACACTGGCACGTGATGTTCCCAGTTACAAAAGGATGAAATGCTAACTTCGACTTCGGTGTAGCCGAATTGGTAGCGCTCTTTCCTTTAGTACGAGATGTCCTGGGTTCGAGCCCCTTAAAATTTTGGCATGGATCCAGCAATCTCTGGAGCAAGGAAACGAAAACAAGTTTCTGCGCAAAGTAGTGACTAGAGACGGCCCAACCAATGAGCGCGTGAGAGGGGAAGTGAGTGCATGAAAAGGAAAATGCAGCTGCAGCTACCAGCCGTTTTGCTTAGCTTTGCTGGGCCCACTCGCTTTCTCCCCTTTTCTACCGTTATGCGCTGCCGTGCTCGGGTTCCTGGGACAGACTGTAGTATCAAATGAAGACTTTTGATTCTAAAGAAAACTTGTCTCTGAAAAGAAAGCGCTCAAGAAAACTCGCTCCTTTGAAAAGAAAGGAAACAGGTGTCAACCCACTCGTTTGCTAACCAATGTGTTGGAACGTGGCGCAAAGGTCTTTTCCCCAAGGCCACTCTGGATGTCATTGGGCGAATGCCGGGCAGAAGGAGCAACAGGGTTCTTTGTTGAAGACTGAAAGATCTGATCTTCAATTGTTGTTCGGTCAGCCTGCTCTCTTTCTTGCTTCAGTTCTTCCGGAATCTCTCCTTCACTTCCACCCTTTCTCTCTGTCTCTTTTTTCTCTCTCTCTCTCTCTCTCTCCCCAAAGAGATTAAAAGGAAAGACCGCTTAGGTCGTTATTCAACAGAACAGGGGATCAGCCAAAGAAATTGTATTTCAGCGTTGACGTCGCAAAGAGAATTGGAAAACGCCATACCAAACAGGAAATGTACATTAAATTGGAATCTGTTTTTCTCCTCTTTCCTGGATTTTCGTTTCCGAGGGAATGTAGTGCTTTCTTTGATGTGTTTTTGTGAGGTTCTCTTACGTCGTTTGTATGTCAAGGACATCACATCACTTGCTGAACTGTTTTTATTTATTTATTTATTTTTTTTGCAAATAGGCCTACGCCTAATCCTTTATTGATAGATTATTGATTACAAATTACTATTTACTTTATCTTGTAAAGATTTCATACTTAAAAAACATAATACTTATTTTTAATGTGTATTACTTCAGTTTGTGTTGATTAAATACACACTCTGAATCAATGTGATTTGTTCATTTACCTATGCAGGTAAAATGGGAAGTGGCTGGCCACTTTACCCAACCTAGGCGGGCAAAGTGGTCACTTCGTACTTTTTTTTAAAAAAAGTAACTTGTACATTTCTAAACAACAAGAATTAAAAAAAATTGAAATTGGAAGTAAAGTTATTATACTTACTATTGGTCTATGTTTCTAGAACTTTGCTGATTAGAGAGGTATGATAAGAATGCATCAAACCTTAGAGTGGCCACTTTACCCTTCCATCCCCTATATATTTTTTTTAAAATTTCAGCATGTGTGTTTAGTTAGATGTTAGACTAGAGTAAATTAGTCCTTCAAATTACATATTTACTTTTCTACAATGAAGTATGTATAATTTGTTGAAGCAAGCGCAAATATGATTATAAACTGGGTGCACACCCCTACAAGTAATTCTGCCGGCGCCCATGCATATGGGTCCCGTGAAGTGTAATATCCTTCAAGGTGGGTCCCGGACTGGAAAAGGTTGAGAACACTGTTCTAGAGCTGTTTTTATTTATTATTTCTTTTGTTCTTTTTTTTAAAAGTTCATTTTCTGCACAGATAGGCTAATCGGGACTGGATCTACAGATTAAAGTGAGATCCGAAACATTATGTCTCTCCATCGGGTGTCGAACCCGGGACCCCTTGATTTCAGGGCGACGTGTTTACAAAGTGTACCACTGGCTGAAGACCGTGAACACAGTCTCCTTACCTCTATAACAAACAAAAAACCTAAGAACTACTTTCTAGTATTATTTATTGACAACGTACAATGAATTTAAGTAATGGCCGAATCTCAATTGAAAGTCTTGAAAAGAGAGTTCGGCTGTCGCCGAGAAGTTAGGCAACACACACAACCCATTGCAGTATTTCAAGATTTGGCTGTCCCATTTTTATTGCAAGTGACTGTACAAACACGGCGCAAGGGGGTGCACTTTCCTACTTCTGTTTTGTTCTACGCACCCCTCTTTAAGGTTCTGTTGAACCTTTGGCTGACACCAGCGAAACAGCTTTCAAAAATTCCTCCCCGTTCGAGAAACCTCTGAGACACAAAATCTGAAAAATTACATCAACTTGGAATTCCTTCTAGAGCATCGTTTCTCAACCTATGAGGCGCGACCCACTTCCGGTTCCCAAGGGGGCATTTGACGGGTCTAAAAGTCGGGTTCGAAAATTTATTTACTGTGTCTTAAAAACTACATTTCCGTTATTCGCGCTCAACCATTGCTTTTTACCGGCATCTCTATGATGTTGAACTCGAGGGAATCGCATGACGTGACGCGCACTCAGATTTACGACTTAAGTTAATCCAACATACCCCAGCTTATGCGGAAAAGGCAGCCCAAACCATCACATGAGTTCGGTGAGTAATATGTAGGGGAAGGAAGGCTAAAGTGGCCATGCGAGTTTTCTTCGCTGTATAGTGCTTCCGCCACGCGGGAGCCGGGCGAAACAGTCGCCACGGATGCTGTCAGTGTTGTCTGTGACTTTGAAGCGGGAGGCTGCACTTTTCTAGATGTGAACTCATTGTATTGTTTTTTACGCAAGTCTGATTTTTAGCTAAGTGGTACAAATTGTTGATTATAGCTAAATAATAGTAAGTGTTATAATTATATGCCCTTGTGCTGCTTGATCAGCGTGAAATAACCTTTTAAATGATGTGTGTTTGAAAACGCTAAGTCATGTAGGTTAGACGTTAGACCACAGTTTTTGTAATGGCGTCATTCCGGGCAAAGTGGCCACGAAACAAACAGACTCGAAAGGCAATGAAGGATGAATTAGATGTTTAAAATGTAAGAAGTGGGCACATGAAGAGTGCGCCGGTTGTGACGAAGAAGATGATGAGTTTGAGTGCGAATTTTGCAAATAGGCCTACGCCTAATCCTTTATTGATAGACTATTGATTACGAATTACTATTTACTTTTTCTTGTAAAGATTTCATACATAAGATAATTCTTAAGAAACATAATACTCATTCTTAATGTGTATTACTTCAGCTTGTGATGATTAACTACACACTCTGAATCAATGTGATTTGTTCATTTACCTATGCAGGTAAAATGGGAAGGGGCTGGCCACTTTACCCAACCTAGGCGGGCAAAGTGACCACGTCGTACTTTTTTTAAAAAAAAGTAACGTGTACATTTCTAAACAACAAGAATTAAAATAATAAAATAGAAATTGGAAGTAAAGTTATTATACTTACTATTGGTCTATGTTTCTATAACTTTGCTGATTAAAAAGGTATGATAAGAATTCATCAAACCTTAGAGTGGCCACTTTACCCTTCCTTCCCCTATATATTAATTTCAGCATGTGTGTTTAGTTAGATGTTAGACTGGAGTAAATTAGTCTTTTAAATTTCATATTTACTTTTCTACAATGAAGTATGTGTAATTTGTTTAAGGGGCTGTAAAAGAGGGCTTCTTAAAGTACTCGATGTTAGCAAAAATATGATTATAAACTGGGTGCACACCTTTACAAGTAATTCTGCCGGCGCCCCTGCTTATTGGTCCCATGGAGTGTAATATTCTTCAAGGTGGGTCCCGGACTGGAAAAGGTTGAGAACACTGTTCTAGACCATTCACGTGAATTTTCGTGCGGCTTGCTTGCGCTGTTGTCTACATATCTGTGATGAAAAATACGCTTGCGTAGCCACGAAACTATTTCGAACATCTAGGCGATGAATTACATAGTTATTGTACAGTCACCGGCAATAAAAAAGCGACACCTGAAATACTCCATTCCCTACAAGGCGTTATGTGTGTTGCCTAACTCCACGGCGATGAGTGGATTCTAATAGCAAATCTCAATGACAAGTGCTGCCACCTCCTATTTCACGGACATTAGATTAAAAAATAAAAACTTTGCCCTTTTCAATTGTATTAAGAATGCTAACTTGACCACCAAATTTGACAAATTCATTGGAAATTGAACCTTTAAATTAGTATACAAAGTTTTATATAAGGTATTTCTCTATTTATTATCTTATGGGCATTCCAGTACAATATATTTCCCAGAAACATTCATTGTTCGTTACACCAAATCTGAATAAATATTGCCTAGTATTTAAATGGCCTGATTTCAGTCTGTTAATACAATTACATTTCTTGTACACTCACCTCAATTAGTACTCCGGCAGTTTTGTTTCTTTAAACAGCATATTTGCAGATGATACAATTTTTCAATCTACAATTGAATCAATATACGCTGATTACTAATTTATTTATTACACATTTATTCTGTATTCTGTAATTTCCGGCCCGTAATTCACTTCCATCGTTCTCATCGACGCCATTGTAGCTCATCGTTAGCAGACTATAATTACCCACAATTCCTAAAATCCACCGCTTGCACCAGCCCAGTGATGTGCCGTAGACTATAAGTTTACGTCTTCATGCGTTGTGTTTACATTGGGTTGTAGTTTACATACAATACGTAGACAATCTAAAGTGCATTAAAATTAATTTTAAAGGATTTCATGAAAGGAAAGTGACATTTTCAACTATATTGCTTCCTAACGAAATGAAAAGAACCCTATTTACAACAAAATTTCTCTTCTTTTTATTATCAACTATGGAAGAAGGTAAATAGTGTTCAAAAACAACAACAGATGGCAGTCGTGAGGCAAGAGTGGTCTTTGTCCCATAAAACACTAGAATATTTCCTATATTACAAGGGTCGTTCAAGGTTGACCGGGACTTTTATTTCTGCAGAGGAAATAGGTAGCAGTAGAAACACCAAACTATGTCAGTTTTTCAAAGTATTCTCCGTGCGCGCCGAGGCACCGTTGCCATCGTTCTGGCAGCTCCCGAATTCCTTTGGCGTAGAAAGAACTTGGTTGTTGTCGTAGCCACTGGAGGACATCGCTCCGCAGTGCTTCGTCTGTCGTGAATTTCTTCCCTCCCAGATGGTCTTTAAGGGGTGCAAACAAATGATAATCACTGGGGGCTAAATCCGGACTGTAGGGGCGATGGGGCAGAACTTCCCAGCGCATGACAGCCAGAGTTGTTGTTGTCACTTTGGCCGTGTGAGGGCGGGCATTGTCATGGAGAAAAATGACATTTCCAGACAACATCCCAGGTCTTTTCTTGCGAATGGACTTTCGTACAGCACCACTCAACAATGTGGAGTAATACTGGACATAATCGTGCTCCCTTTGTCCAGAAAATCCACATGGATAACGCCCTTCATGTCCCAGAAGACACTTGCCATGATCTTTCCAGCGGACGGCTGCGTTTTGCTTTTCTTGGGGGGGGGGGGGGAACCTTTATGCCGCCACTCCATGCTGCGTCTTTTGGTCTCTGGGGTTGAATTGTGCAACCATGTTTCATCACACGTGATGATGGATTGCAACAATTCATCATCTTCTGCTCGAAACCGATTCAGAAGCTGTTCACAGACCGTCCTGCGTGTCCACTTCTGATCGAATGTCAGCTGGCGGGGAACCCACCTTGCACAGATTTTGCGGAAGCGTAAGTGGTCGTGAATGATTGTCTCAACACTCCCGACACTGATATTCACCTCGGCATTAATATCCCGCACTGTTACTCGCCGGTTCTCAAGAATCATTTGCTCAACACGTGCGATATTCACTGGTGTGAGTGCAGTCGGGCGAATGTGTCCATGCGCTTCATTTGTCACCAGCTCCCATCCTTCGTGAAACTGCTCACACCATTCGTACACTCTTGTCCGCGACATCGTTTGTTCACCATACTGTGCTTGCAATCGTCTGAAAATCTCAGCTGGTTTCACTTTCTCCTTCACGAAAAATTTGATCACACACCGCTGCTCCACAGCCACAGACACACTGCTTGCCGCCATGTTCGCTGCAACTGCTGCGCATGCGCGAAATACGTCATGCCGGGCGCTAGTTACTCGCGAAGGAATACATTATGTCACCCGCACGTTTCATCATGATCCGGCTATTCATCGATTTTTTACGTACGAAAATCCCGGTCAACCTTGAACGACCCTTGTAGGTTTCTTCCTAGATGAGAAATTGTTCGAATTTGGAAGAAAGAGCATGAAAAGTTCTCCTCACGCATCGGCAACTGACACGCAGTATTATTTTAATTTACTTTCACGTCGCTCTTTGCTAAGTTAATACCTTTCGCCATGTTGTTTACATAGATTACGTCATCTACGTGTATAAAATAGTCTACGTGTAGAATGTAGACTATCGTTGTTTACACGTAGACGCACATCACTGCACCAGCCCCTGTTTGTGGTGGAAGAGGTGGAATCTGATGGATTCAGCGCTGAATCCATCGGTGAATATCCGAATGAAAATGCTTAAGCGCTGAAAATCAGAATGTGCGGTATGATAAACCTTTCTTAACGCATGCGCAAAAGTGCGATTCTCTCTACTGCGCTTCGGACGGCAACCCTCTTCCTATCCTAGATGTCAATGTCCACCAGAGTATCCATATTTCAACGCCACGTCAGACGTAGAAAACTGCAAAACTTTCGCCTCGAACGCATTTGATGTAAAATTCCAATGACGTATGACTTGAATCAGATATTTCGAAATCGTTGACACGGAGCCTGCCCCCCCCCCCCCTTTCGTATCATGATTGATGTTTTGTAATGAGCGCTCTGTTTGCATAAGGATGTTAACAGCTCGTTTATAAATACGGACGTTAATCTGGCCGTCAAGTTTACATTGAAGTCAGCCGGGATTAATTGCTTGTATAACCCAGCCTATTCAGGTGATTAATTAATACGTGATCGCAGTCATAACATCCAATCAATTTGCTGGCGCCCCGATTCGTTATTCTTGCACAATGTGATAATTTATCTCTACGAATGGTCGAGGTAAAGCCTCCATTGTGCGTGCTGGATCAAGGTGAGTGGCAGTTGTAGACAAGTGCGGAACAATTCTGTTACAGTCTGCAACACTGCTAGACAAATAAAAGTATATCGAAGTTTGTTTCAAGTCAACTTAATGCTCAAGTTGAATCCGAACCACTGTGCTTCCACTGGAGATCGAACCCGGAACCCCTTAAGTACAAGATGTTTGCGTTACCACCAGGGTTGGGTATTTACGTATTAAAAAGGTTTCTACTTGGCGTGCAAAATACACGTATAATACGTAGAAACGCGTAAAATGCGTTAGATACCTGAAATATATATACAAGTTTTAAATTAGGCACACGTATAAAACCTGTAAAATACGTAAAAACTTCAAATTAGGCACACGTGTAAAACCTGTAAAAACTTCAAATTAGGCGCACGTGTAAAACCTGTAAAAACTTTAAATTAGGCGCACGTGCAAAACCTGTAAAAACTTTAAATTTGGCACACGTGTAAAACCTGTAAAATACGTTAAATTTGGCACACGTGTAAAACCTGTAAAATACGAAAAAACTTACTTCACAGAGTGCTAGCTGCTGAGGCAAGAAACTAGTAATCGAGATATTACACTATATTATACTACTTGTATACATGGTTTTTATAATAATAAATAAGCAGTGGCGCAACAGCCTGTAAGGGGCAGGCCCTACCTACCAACTGCCGAGGTGGGAGACCATCCAACCAGTTATGGGGTGACGTGTGGTCAGCACGACGAACCCCCAGTCGTTGTTGTAAGTTTCCATGACCGGGTTACTCTACCTATTCATACCTCCCAAATTTCATCACTATCATTTTATTATATATCTTTCTATTCATAATTATTTAACTACCTGCCATTTATAAAAAGAAGTAGGGTGCAGTTTCTAGATAGAAAGCATAATACACTGATCTACAGCCACAAGGGTTCGTAAACCAAATTACTTCAATTTTAATAATTGGAGGGTACTGAATACGAATGTGACAGTGAAAAGTAATAGTAACTCGAGTGTGCCCGTGAGAGAAAAGGGGCTGCATGGACGGGAAAGGCGGTCTTTACCAGAGGACTTTTACCACATTCAACTCCTAGTTCTGCGCATGAGCGAGACTACTGCACAAGCCAAAAAGGCTACTGCGCATGTTTCATGTGACGTCATAGGGAAGACTCCTCCCACAAACCACTTTTCGTTCTTCCGCGCAAGCGCAGCGCAAATACACCACTGCCCTTAAGCATTGTAGTAGATGAGCTTGCCAAGATAACGAAAGAATGAAAAGAAACCGAAATCCTTGGCGCCAGAGGATCAAGCTGCTGCTAATTTTGTTGCTGAAAATCTTTATTTAAAGACCAGACCGAATCGAAAATTCCCTTTGAGAATTCGTGGAGCTGGTTATCTGTAGAAGGAGCCTGCAAGGTAGCTTTTCACGTTATCATACATTACAGGGCATTTACACTTTTCCGGTAGGAAGAACCGTATTCTTTCTTTAGCGCAAGAGTGTACGTTATCACCACGTGCTTATCAGCTGCAGGATGTTATCCTATCTCGAAAATATTATCGTGTATTAAGAAAAGAGGCTTTCATTCCTGGCGCCGTAATTCACCGCTACAACCATTCCTCGAAAGGTTCGTTGCTGTATCTGCAGCGGGATGTTGTTGTCGTTGGCCAAGCACCAAGCCACGTTTCACGTTACTCTTCGTTCAACTCGTTTGGAATTGCAACCTTTACGCATATTGATATTATCTCGAAGACACGGGTCTGTATATAAACGCATGCTTCAGGCAATATGCAATGGCTTCATCGGTGAGGCTCTGCGCTTCGTTTAGTTGGTGGGGAAGACTGAAAATAGTCTCGATAAAATTGTAAACTTGCATTTTTTTTTGTAATCTAAATTTCTAAATTTAAGAATGACACTATGCTGTTTAGTCTGCCTATAATGTCTTTCTTCGTGGTTACATTTTAACCACGTGCTAACCAGCTTTCGTGGCCTTGCATGTGTTAGAGTGTCTTTGGTTTTAGACGTAAAGAAATGGTATCATAACCAGCATGTTTGTTTGTAATGTACAGCCAGTGGCAAAGATAATAGTAGGCAAACTGCACATCGCTGTTTTATTTCTTTTTTATTCTACAGCCTCTGTTCTTTTAGAGAATAAAATTATGTTGAAACGAAGTAGATGTTTTTCCTACTTATTGACGTTGCTATTTCAATTCATGATTATCACATTGTTTAATACTGAATGAAAATGTCCATACGTTTGTAAACAAAATTTGAAAGCACAAGAAAATTGTAACTATCCCGTGATTATCTTGAAAATTATTTTTCATAAAACTCGGAGAACTCTTTGCGTGTCATCTCCATGGCATGCGACACTTACCCCATCTATTCTCCAGAAAAATAAACTAATCAATCAATTTCCGATGGCAGAAGAAAAACGAAAAAGATACAGACAACAATGTAGCCTCCACAATACGGTGGGAAATGATGAACATGTGACGTTGATAAATTTTAAATTCTATCTTTTCTTATCTTCGTTCAAACAAAGACGGCCTTAGTAGGGTTTATTATTTCATTATAAATAGGCTTGTTACTTGATCCATGATCAGGTTACAACCTGGCCATCGCCCATTCTCTGCTTGCATGGGTATGACAAACCATTAAAACCATTAATAACGAGGAACAGACTGGCAAAAACATATTTCATGGTGTGATTTCACTAAAACCATTCAAGTGGAAACAAAATTTGGTGGCAGAAACGTATTTAATGGGGGCGTTGGACAAGAGCCCCCTGAATTTCCAAATATTCATTTAAAATGTCAAAACATGTCCTCAAATAACAGAAGGACTTTCGGGTTCGATACCCGGTGGAGGCACAAGTGGTTCGGATCCCACTTGAAACTGTATGTCCAGCCCCGATTAGCCTTACTGTGCATAAAGTGGACTTAAAACACCAAATCAATCAACCAACAGTAGGGCTTAGATTTTCCTTAAATTCCTTTTAATATGTTTTTTTTTTTTTTTTTTAGAAATTTGCCTTAAATGTTTTTTATAACGAAACTAGAATAATTAACCAATAACTAATATCAAAGCAAACATGTTGCATAACATTAAGCTATCTAATTGGTGATATAAGTAGTAACAGTAAACGTATTAATGTTTTATTATGATTTATGTTAATTAGATAAAAAATTAATTCGCCGACCCCCGTGGCGGAATGGTTAGCGCTACGATGCCAGGGATCACGGGTTCGAATCCCGGCCTGGGCATGGATGTTTATGAGTGTCCATTCATCAATTTCATCATATCATCACTCATCCCCATCTTCGCAAATTAGCCAAAAGTGGCACAAAAGCGAAGTAAAATATCAAATCAACCAATCAAACATAAAAATTAATTCTAGACTCGCGAAATATACTCATAGATACGCAATGGTTTGAAGGGTGCTGGTAAACCAAGTACATACCACACTAATCCAATTCACTATTTTGATTGTAGGAGCACATAATGCTAAGGAACGATTGAATAAAAATAAAATTAGCCAAATTCGAAAAGTAAAATATGTACCCGAATTATTATCATTATCACCCAAGAGCCATACCGTAGAAATTTAAACAACTCTCAGAATCAATGAAGAAAAAACGCTAAAAAATTGCAGGCTCGGTCAGGACTTTAACCCAGGTCTCTGTCATATCGTGTCATTTCTCTACGGTATACCGTTGCATGAAAATTCCTCTTTGTTAAAATTATATTTTTTAACTGTCGATACTGCTAATCTGGTGTCCTTGCATGACAAAACAAAATGGAGGCCATCAGAGCAGTTGTGAACACTACCCCAAAAGCGTGAACAGAAAATAAAATATTCATACTTCACTTTCTAACGCCATAAAATATTTAAATGCAAATATCATAATTCCTTGGTTGAATGTGGTAATAAATTTCTAATGTTTAATTTGCTGGTATGGTATTAGCGCTTGCAGTAAATTATTTATTATTCAAAATGTATTACAATCACGTATCATGTGCTGATCAGACACACCGAATTAATAAACATTTTGCATTTCTTTGGGATTCAGGCATGTGTGTCCCCAGGCCTTTTTTGTGGGGAACAAACAAAGAACACACTCCCAGGGAAGGTAAGCATACTTCCAAATTGTGGCATTTTTTTTTAATTCCTTGAAAAAAATAGCATTTGTTTTAGTTTCCACGTAAAAAAGCACAATGAACCAAATTAAAATTTTCACCAGTAGTTTTCCAAGGTTCGGGGGAGGAGGGTGCTCCTTGCCCCTCGCTGGATACGCCCATGGATGCAGGTGAAAATAGTTTCGGTTAGAAGGAAAGTCACACTTTTGAGGAAAGGTGATTCAATTCTCATTATTATTGTTAGTATTAGTAGTATTAACTGTATGAAAAACACATGAACTACATAATGAATAATTCAGTCCTTCACCGAAATGGCGGCTATATCGGCAACATTTTCAACTTGCATGTATTTAGTGGTTTTCCAAATTACACAAAAAATGTAGATGTTTTTATGGAACTAATATTCAGATCATGTTACAATATTTATTGTGCCTTCTTATGAATTTTGAAAAATATTTCAAATACGTATTCTTGCACAAGGATTTAATGTTAGAATGACAAAACGAGCTTTGTAATATATTGTACATTTTCCTACCCCATGAACCTCTTCCAAATTTATTGCATTTCTAACAAGCCATTTTAAAATTCGACAAACATTTACGGCACACACTGTATAATGGGGCTGTTTATTGCACAGGAGTGTGTGTGTCTTCTCTCTACCCACGCACTAAATTTCTCTTTGCGATTTCCGGGAAACGGAAATCATTTCCGCTATGTAAGGAAGAATACAACATCTTCCTGTAATAAGAGAGACAAAAGACTGATGAATGGGCGAGGACACGGTAGCAGTCCTTTTTGTTAATTAGCAGCAAAACATGACGTCATATCCTGTCGGAGCAACATCACAGGGAATACTCAATTAGTCCCAAATTATGCAGGGAAGGTGGATTTCATGTTTGACGAGTCCAAAGGAAGCGTTATCCCCAGTTTGCTAAGGTATAAAGGTCCATTGACGCTTCTATTACCAAGATATGGGAGTATAGGTGAAAAAAATGTCTGTTTGCTCACATATAGATCTTGTAACTAAACATTACATCAATAGATGGCACTGATGATCCTTAATCCATTGCATGCTGAATAAACGAACAATTGAACGACGCCATCATAAAAACACAAGACTAGCGAATTCGTAAAAAATTGAGAGAGTAATGACTTGTACACCAATAGACATATCCTTTGTTGTTATCACATGAAATAGCTATATTTACTCGCCTTGAGTGTGGAGGAAGATTGAACATTATGTAGATAATAAATAAATCATAATAAAACATTATAGCAGCTATAGTATCACATGATATGTTAACAGTTGGGCTGAAAAGTTCGTAGGCTAACATAGTAAAAAATATTTTTTTGACAAAATTAGATTTTATTATTCAATATAGTTGCCTTCGAGGGCGATACAACGATTATAGCGGTCATACAATTTTTCGATGCCATTTTTATAGTACGATTTCTCTTTAGCCTCAAAATAGGCTTCAGTTTCGGCGATTACCTCTTCATCAGTGCTAAATTTCTTTCCAGCGAGCATTCTTTTATGGTCTGCAAACAGGAAAAAGTCACTGGGGGCCAGATCTGGAGAATATGGTGGATGGGGAAGCAATTCGTAGTTTAATTTATATAATTTTGCCATCGTTTTCATTGATTTGTGACACGGTGCATTGTCTTGATCAAACAGCACTTTTTTCTTCTTCAAATGGGGCCGTTTTTTCGTGATTTCATCCTTTAAACGCTCCAACAACGCTATGTAATAATCGCTGTTGATGGTCTGGCCCTTTTTGAGGTAATCGATGAATATAATACCATGCGCATCCCAGAATACTGATGCCATAACCTTGCCAGCCGACTGTTGCGTCTTTCCACGCTTTGGATTCGGTTCATCACGTGCAGTCCACTCGGCTGACTGTCGATTGGACTCTGGAGTGTAGTTATGGAGCCATGTTTCATCCATTGTAATATATCGACGGAAAAATTCGTGTTTATTACGGTTGAATATCGCTAAACATTGCTCCGAATCATCAAAACGTTGTTGCTTTTGATCGATTGTGAGCACGCGCGGCACCCATTTTGCACACAGCTTTCGCATGTTCAAATATCCATGCACAATATGTCCAACACGTTCCTTTGATATTTTTAAAGCCTCAGCTATCTCGATCAACTTCACTTTACGATCATTTAAAATTATTTTGTGGACTTTTTTTATGTTTTCGTCGGTAACAGCCTCTTTGGGGCGTCCACTGCGTGCATCGTCTTCGATGCTCATTTCGCCTCGTTTAAATTTAGCAAACCACTTCTCAACGGTTTATTTTCCTGGTGCAGAGTCCGAATAATGTTTATCAAGCCAAGCCTTAGCTTCAACAGTATTTTTTTTCGCCAAAAAGCAATGCTTTATTAACACACGAAATTCTTTTTTATCCATTTTTTCACAATAACAAAAGCTGCTTCACTCACAATGCTATATCTCACGAACTAATTATCCGGCAGCTGTGAAATTTATACACGTATCTTTTGAAGGTTAGTACTAAGTAAAAATCACATTGATTTAATTCTAGTAACGCCATCTATGAGTCAGCCTACGAACTTTTCAGCCCACCCGATATTTTCTTAAAATGCCTTAAAAGTAATTTTGAGAAAAGTCGAAGCTTTACTGATTATTTGAACCCATATTTTCGCATATTAAGTTAATATTTTGACATTAATAGAATTGATCATTTATATTGTTGAGTCTAGGACATTTCAGAGGGTCTAGTTCAACAGCCCTCCATGAAATATGTTTCTGCCTGTCGGTTAAGGGCTGGGCTGGTCATATCCATTCAGGCAGGGTGGTCAGCTTGTAACCAGATCACGGTTCAATTTACAAGTCTACCTTTAATGAAATAATAAAAGCCGCTAAGACTATCTTTGTTAGAAGATAAGAAAAGAGAAATAAAACATTTATCAACATCAACATAATGATTCACATGGACTGGGACAAGAGAAGACTGGGCAGTGCTCTATTGTCACAGATAATGGTAGGAATGTTGTCCTTGTATACCGCCACATATTTTTCACATCTGTTGAGAAAGTTTACTTACAAATCGCTTACCAGTTTTCACCTTAGCAAGCTACACAGAACCGAATATAAGTCATTCAACACGACACATCCGTCCATATGAAAGCGAATGCGCTATGAGCCTGACTTGAGAGGATCCGTATATCCGATTTCGCCGGCAAGCAGCGTGTACCCAGCCGCTGCATGGGCCACTTTCTAGCGGCACAGTAGTCAAATGAAAGCAGAATACGGACGACACTTCAGCTGACAGTGCAATCGGTGCGTGTTCTATTTTGCTTATGACAGCATTGCAGTTTTGTAACTTTCCCATGAATTTGAAAATGAATGTGCTATTTGGAACAATGTACAGAGAACGTGGCATCGTTGAATAACATAAACCATACAATATTTAAAATTCTGTGACGAAAAATTTTCGACTGTGGCAAAGTAATGGTTACAAAACTTTCTGCGAACAAGTTTTTTTTTTAAGTAAAAAAGGAAAACATATTCAGGCATTTCTGCAATCATAACCTACCGTCACTGCTCAAAAGCCGCATGAACCCCCGGAGGGTCCAAGTCCTTTGCATGGCACGGTGAGGCTTCTTTTCCTCCTTTTGGCGGCATGCGAGCTGCGTAGCCCGTGGAATTTCCTTCATCCAATCAGAAGATTCCTTCCTCCAAAACGGCGGGCCCTGCTCGTTGCCGAAAGTTCAAGGAAAGTCCCCCGGATAGAATTCCTTCTTGGCTGGGTCGGCAAAGGCGACTTCCGGATACCAGAGGGTCCTGTACTGCCAGGTACGGCCTGTTACCTCCTCCCCGATGGCGCAGTGGTAACGTCGTCTCATTGTAATCAAGCGGTTCCGGGTTCGATACCCAGTGAAGGCACGTGGTTTTCCGGATCCCACTTTAAATTGTATGTCCAGTCCCGATTAGGCTATCTGTGCATAAGGTGGATTTAAATTTTTAAAAATCAGGTGTAGGCTGTTAAAAATCTGTTTAATCAAGTAACTCTCTAGCCTTCTTAAACCCGAAGGTTTGCGGCTACAGCAACACAAGCCTTCAATCTGTCCCTATCCTGGGCAAGATCAATCCAATCTTTTCCATCCTTACCGATTTCCTTTAGGTCCATCTCTATATTATCCCTCCATCTTCATCTTGGCCATCCTACTGGTCTCTTACCATCAGGTTTCCCAACAAGAATCCTGTAAACTCTTCTCTCCTCTCCCATTCGTGCCACATGGCCTGCCCACCTAAGTATCTTTAATCATGTGGGAACTGTACTGTGGGACCAGGGCGGTAACCCCCACCCGCCCGCAATTTTAGAAAGGAAAATAATTTTGTTACCAATATATAATATCACCGGATTAATTTTTGAACTTACACTCTATCGACCGCTCATAACGGTAAAGAAGTGGAGAAAGCTAGTAGGAGGAGCAAAGTAGTACACGCTGCTACAAACGGCAACTGCAGGCGCGTTTTCCCCTCCATGCACTCGCTTCCCCTCTCACGCGATCATTGGTCGAGCCATCGCGAGCCAATACGTTGTCTTCGTTCACCTGTTCCACATATTCCCTGGATAGAGTGTAGGAAACTTTAAATCAGTCCAGGCTCATTGGCCGTTAGAAATACTTCTATCTTCGACCTAAATTTTACCTGACTGTGTCGTAACGCCACGATATCAAACAGGCCAGGAAAATGTTCCTTTCTTGACAGAGAGGGGCTGCACTCTTTGATTAGCGCCAAAACATTATTTCTGATTACAAAAGCGTGGCTGTTTCTTTGTTTGAGTTTATTTTTTAAGGCCACGTTATGCACAGAAGGCTTAATCGCGACTGGACCTACAGTTTAAACTGGGATCCTAATCCACTATGTGCCTCCACCGGGTACGCGACTGTTTTTTTAAAAAGTTGGATTTACTGGCGACAAGAATTAATTGAAGTTACTGCTGCATAGTAAGATTACGGCTCGTTTCGCCTTAATGCGTCCCCCCCCTCCCCATAATACAATTTCGCGTGATTTATGTGACACTAACTTTCAAAGGCGAAACGGGATATCTCATTTCGCCTTATCCTGTTTCACCTTACGCACAAAAAATTTCCCACCAGGAAATATTATCGACGTGAAAGGGCGTTATTATTTATTAATGTACTATTAACCTAACCTAACCTAACCGACAGGACAATGGGAGCTCCCATTATGAATTACCCTTAAAGTCGATAATATTCCCAGGTGGGAAATTTCTTGTGTGTAAGGCGAAATGGGATGTTCCGTTTCGCCTTAGAAAGTTCGTGCCACAAAGGCGAAACGGGAGGACACGCATATTAAGTAATATTGCAAAATCATCGATTGGTGTATCTTACTTTGCTTTTCTGTCATTTTTGGATAATGGCGAAGATGGGAATGCATGATAACATGATGAAATTGAATTTGATTTCATTATGAAAGGTATTAAATAAACACATACCTGTTCTTTAACAGTAACGCTAAAAGTATTTTGACGTAATGGTCGTGTTTTTTGTTGAAAGAAGGTGGGAAGTAGGGGCGGACGGGCAAAACCCACCTCGCCCGCGTGAAAATTTTATCTTAAGCCACCCCTGGCTAGATCAGATTCAGCCAGCAATATTTGGTTAGCAATGTAGTTTGGTGAGATATTGACAGCGTCTTCCCATTATCTGAAGCACTCGCCTACATTCTTGCCTGGAGGCACATCTTGCCAAATAAACGTCCCTGGAGGACAAAACATCATACCGTGTCGCAAAACATTCCACTTACATGCAAATAGAACGGTGCAATATACCTCCAGGGAGCGGGTTGCAAAATTCCCAATTCCAAGTTCAAATATTAAGTTACCTTCGAGCCATGCAGCAAAGATGGCGTTGGGATCGACACGCTTGGGTGGATTCAACAGATTGCATCAAGAACATCTGCCTGGGATTTTCGCTCCACCTTTTTCGAACGAACCCCATTCTGTGGTTGGCGGTTGCTGCCTCTTCCTTTATCTTTTTTGAATATGAAACATGTTAGATGGAAGAGAAAGCTCATACCTGATCGATTTACGAACGGGTTTTCGAAGAACGTTTTAATATCGTTTGCAATACAACCCATTACTGTCTTTATTCAATATAAGCAACGTGCCTTGCCTATATGTAAGCTCCTGGGATGGTTTACAAGTTTTTACCGAAGAAAAATGCACAAAATATTGAATATTGACGTTGCTAGGAGGTAAAAGAATATGGTCAAGGAAAAGAAATCTCGAAGCACAAAAGTTGAATGTGAAATAAACCGGAAATAAATAAATAGCAAAAACATCGCGAAGAAAAAAGCACATACAAGTAAAAAAAAAATAACAAAAACCTTATAGGGAAACCATAAAGGTAAAACGAAAAAAAGAAGAAACAGATAATGATGCACAGAATAGCCGGTTAAGACAACAAATTGTGAGAATACAAGAAGTTTCTATCATAAATCATACACACAAAATTAACAAATTTGCTCTTGAGATTGCTTTAACATTTTTTTTTTTAAATAAAGGCACGAAATGCTCTTCAAAAAATGGCACATATAAAAGGTTTGTGAATATCCAAATTTCAACTTCCTACTTGCATTGCGTTACTTAGAAACATGAGAAAATTATCAGCCCTATTATTATTACATACGCACGAAGATCCGCAGTAAAGCAGCGAGTGTTTCATTTTGCATGTAGTAAGTTGCAATTTTGATGTCTGCTAGTAAAATCCCAAACTATTGTTGATTGGTTAATTGACTTGATGTATTTTACTTCGCTGTTCTGCCACTTTGGCTAATCGGGAGGAAGAGTGGTGACACCCAGGAGCCCTGAATGGGTGTCTACAAGACCAGATTACAATTCGAGAATTCCATAAGGACGTTTGTTCAATTTCAATTGCTAATATCTTGGTACGTGAAGGGAACATGAAATGATTGATTGATTTAGTTTATTTTACTTCGCGTTTTGTGCCTCTTGGCTAATTTGCGAAGATGGGGATGAGTGATGAAAGGATGAAATTGATGAATGGACATTCACAAACAACCAAGCCCGACCGGGATTCGAACCCGGGACCCTTGGCGTCGCAGAGCGATGTGCTAACCACTCGGCCACAGGGTCGGGTGGAACATGAAATGGAATAATGAGATCCTGATATTTATGCACGTCTTCACCAGCGGCGTAGTGCCCACGTAAGGCTTGTAAGTCCACCTTACAAGTTGAAATTATTGAAGAAAACTTATTTAATTCCCGTATTTATCGCTTGAACACACATAGCAATATCAGACTTGAAGTGGAACTTTTAACGAAACAATTGAGGACTTGTTTTGATTCGAGTTGTTTCTCTGTAAGGCTTCTTCAGAGGACTTACGTGCGGGTGAATGGAAGAAATGATTTGGACTCGCCCATGGCGGGTGTGTTTGCTTACGTAGTATCTTCTCAACCAATCACAGGGCGCCCCGATTCTCACGCACTGTAAGACGCATTACGAGTGGGTGATAACTGGCGAGATCTCTGTCCCCGCTGCGTCTGTTTGCCACGGTCGGAAGAGAACCAAGAAAATCGACTCCAGTGTTGTTTCAACAATGCTTGACGGGAGGTGTAGCTAACAAAACGGGTGTAATTTTAAATGTGTAAACTAACTATTAAGTTCACAAAGAGATGGTTTAATGTTGGATATTACCTTCATTAGAAGCAGCGAAGTTAAAGATAAAAGATGGATGTCTGGCAATCCTAGATCCGGCAGCGCCAGCAAAGTTAGGCGCGTGCATCCCAGTTGCCCGTAATGTTAAAAGCATATGCGTAATACTTAGCGTTATGATTTGCAGATTTGTTTTACCTTTTCCTTTGACTAAGTTGCTTGATATGCTTTTCAAAATGTGCGCGAATATCGTAACCATGATAATGAGTAATATTCTCGAATGCATTTGCATTTGCAAATTATATCCTACGCATTTCCCACAAATGGCTTTCTAGTGAAAGAAAAATAATAAGAAGAATAAAAATATGATATGGCCTTTCCAGAAGAAGAGTTTGTGTGCTTAACTAAGCTGTATGCGAAATTTGTCAATTGCTACCAGTTGAAAGTTGAGCTACAGGTAATTTATTCTGAAGCCGAATATCGAGTAAAGAGTGTGTTTGAACTTCATGAGTACTTGCGTACTACCCATTTGAAGCTGAAGCTGTTGAACAAGTGTACAAACTAACATAATTGTTCTTCACTGTTCCTGCCTCAAGCTCGTCGGTGGAAAAGTAGTTTTCTGCACTGAAGAGGATTCACACATTTCAACGCAGCACACAGACTCAGGCAAGGAAATCTGACTTGGGACTGATATCCATTGAAAAGGAGCTGCTAAAGACATTGACCAGAAACTCCCGATTCTACGACGACGTGATTAAGGTGTTCAGACTAAAGGATCGTCGGATAATTTTCATTAAGTAATACATATGCTATTATTGTTAACATAGAGTGTGTGCATTTTGTGTTTGAAATTGAGTATGCCCATGCATGACTTACATTCAAATAGATTCAATTTAGTTAAAATATTTTTGGGTTTTCTTTATCCAATATTCAGATCAGGTTTATCTAAGGAAGCCTTACACCTTTCATAGAATCACGCTACGCCACTGGTCCTCACAGTGTGTTGTAACGCGAACGTTACAAGCGCACAATGCCTCTTTCTTCGGAGTACTTCACGCCGGACGCCAAATAGTTACTTGCTACTCCTCACGCACTGGATGCTACCAAGATTTACTCAAATGATAGCTCGGTACTAGTCAGAGATTTGATACATTCTTACACTTTCGGGTGTAGAGTATGAGTACTGCCGTGCAAATTGTCCATCACAATGTTCCTGCACTTTATTTGACCCAATAAGAGCTTCAAGAATTAAAAGAAAACTCAAAACAAGCTGTTGATAACTTCTGCATCAGCATACATAAAAATCCATCGCTTAAAAACAGATAGGATGTAAGAGAAAAATTAATGAAAATAGTCATGGACAATTTGCCGAGCAATAGGTACTAGTGAATCGCACTGTACACAAATTAAAGTAGGCGTTAGATTAATACATAAATTTCGCTTAGGCCTTATTATCAATGAATTCACTTCTCCAACTTTCATCACTGCAAGAGGTACCAATGGGGAAATAGTGGACCTTATTTTCCATAGGGCATCTTTCCTCAACATACTTTAAGTTAGCATTCCAATGTCTTTGGGAAAAAGTGTTGGCTTATGGGGACAATAGGGCATCAATTTGGTTGCAACTCACGGAACATTTAATCTGCAATACCACAGGCAATAATAATAATAATGCAATAATAATTAACTTATACTCTTATGTCGTGTACTTTTAACTTTGAATTGATGTAAATGACTTGTAGCAATTAGTCCGATGCCTAATTTCTCTAGACACAAAAGCTTATGAACGGTGACCGCTATGCTTAATAGCATCTAGGGGTGTAAGGGGTACCTTCCATGGTACGCCCAAGGGTCAACCTCATTTCCACGTAGTGCACCCGGGACTAAAGACTAACGAGGCTCTGGCGACTGGCACTATGACCAGTAAAATTTTGTGTGTGTTGTCCTGTTTTTTGTTCTTGTGTGCCGAGTGCCCATTTACAGCCTCAGCTTTTAACAGAAGCCAGAAGATTTTACGATTTTTAGTTATGCAACGTTAGAGTTGTTAGTTGTAATGATAAGGGGCTGGCCCCCGTATAATGTGACGGGAGCAAAATAGCCTAAGTGCTGACGCTCCCAAAATTTTAAATTCAAATTCAATTAATAGCATCTACCTGGCAAGTCAAGAGATGCTGCTGCCTTCCGTATCCGTTGTACAGTGGGATCCATGAGTATTGCCCTGCAAATTGTCCATGACTATTTTCATTAATTTTTCTCTTACATCATATGTGTTTTTAAGCGATGGATTTTTATGTATGCTGGTGAAGAAGTTGTCAAAAACTTGTTTTGAGTTTTCTTTTAATTTTTGAAGCTGTTATTTGGTCAAATAAAGTGCACGAACATGGTGATGGACAATTTGCAAGGTAATACTCATGGATCCCACTGTACCAGAGTAGGCCAATAGACTTTTACTTCAGCTGTCGAGAACGAGATGCCAAATAGTCTCAATACCCGCCAGAGGTCCCAGGTTCGAATCCCCGCCTGCGCATGGGTGTTCTTTGCGAGTATCCCTTCATCAATCTCATCATCACTCATCCTTCGCGATTAGTCAAAAGTGGCAGAAAATTTAAGCAAAATAAACCGAATATATCGCCTCAATATCAGTGCCGTTACGGTTTTAATCGAAGAAACGCATTTCGTAATTATCTATTGATACTATCATTCTACGAATATGCTGATGCACTTAGTGTACAGTCTTGGACACACCTGGCTTGTAACGACCCTATTGAAGAAGCAGTGAAGCAAGCCATGCATGTCTGACCACCAAGCGCCTTGTGACTAGACAACCCAAACAGCATTGCAATTTTGCGGCTTGTATACCAGTCACGGGTATACATCTCTGTAAATTGAGTAGTGATGCCAAAGAGAAATACGAGATGAAGATTGTCGATCGTAATGTCTCGTGTTCTCGACATGGAATAATACTCGGTCCACGTTACGTTCCATTATTTAATGTTGTTTGGGAACGAACCTGACGGACTAGGTTTATATTTTCAATCCTTGCATTACAGTAAATTCCATATTTTACAATTATATTAATGCTTTGAACGAAAATAATACCCAGAAAAAAACATCGAACACACGTTCACACCATTCTTCTCACACACATGCACGTGAAAACAAACACAAAGCTAAGTTTTAACTTCCAAGTGAATGTCCAAATAACAGTAAATGGAGAAGCACGATGTGCGAAACATGGGATTTTTCACAGAAAGAATGCGTCTATTTGTGACATACGTGGTTTCTATTAATAGACAATGAAACAATTATGAGAGAAATTAACATGCATTTTCGTCTTCAGGTGCTGAGGAAGGAAACAGACTGACTGGAAAAAAGAAAGCATGGTGCTATTGATAGGCTGTTGGTTAGCGTACAGAGCTTTCATCAGTGAGGTCTAGGTTCGATCCCCACCAAGGACATTTATTTTTATTCTTTTCTGTTAGTGAAGAAGTATGTAATGTTGTTTTCTAGGCTTTTTGACGAAAGGATACGCATCAAATTTGTTCGTTTAATATGTATTTTCATTCTTCTAATAAGTTCTCTATCGCAAGGGGATATAGAGATTCTCTATCTAGGCGATGGATATCTTCTCAATGGTTACGTAGCTGCGATTCTCCAGTCCCTTACACCCACTTGTCTTATTTATTTACTTCATTTCATATCTAACGAAAACACACAGATATAGTTAGAACAAGAAACACACCTCGCGTCGAAGGGTCCGGCTTCGAATCCCGGTCGGGCTTGGTTGTTTCTGAATGTCCATTCATCAAATTTCATCATTTCATCACTCATCCCCATCTTCGAAAATTAGCCTAGAGGCACAAAACGCGAAGTAAAATAAATTCAATCAATCAATCAATCAAACACCTCGCGACGAAGGTTCCAGACTCGAGTTATGGCTTTTTTTTTTTGCGAGGGTGATTATTCTTGTGTGCCTGTTTATCATCTTTGTCAAAAAAATATTCCTCATTATTGCCGTGATTAACCTAGGGAGAGACGAAAGCGACTGAAATAACAAAAGTACAGAAAATGCAAGACACATCTGCCTAGGCATGTTATACCTTGGGAATTAGCAATCTGAAAATTAACTTGCGTTTCAGTCCACTACTTGCGAAAGAGTTTCGTGTTGTCTCGTTTGGAATGTTGGTTATCGTGTCGGACCAGCATGCTGGCAACCCGAGTTCGAGCCCAGCGGATGGCAAGTTTTTTTTTTTGTCTAATTTCATTCAAACTTATTTATAAAACTGAAGTTTATGCAAAACCTTTTGAATTGCATGCCACTTCGTATGTTGGTAATCTGAAAGCATCAAAGATGAAAATTTGATGTTTCGAAGCGACGATGTATTTGTACATGTGTTGAAAAAACGCAGTTATTTATTAACGAAAAACATGCAGCCACGTGATCATTGAGAACGCTTCCTAGTTGTCAGTGCTAATATGGCAGTAACTACAGTCTGTCAACACACATCAACTTTCACGTTTCCCGTAAAATGATTACCTTTCCACTTTCAAAATCATGAGTGCTGTCTAAAGCAATACTTTGATACTTGCGTTTGCATGTTCGAATCTAAAGTAATACGAAACTTTTTTCCCAACAAATGACATTCAAACCATTAATAACATAACCCACAGCGCTACAGCCCTTGAAGGGCCTTGGCTTACCTACCGACTGCTGGTCTCCCTCCCACACTGTTCCTCCGTCACCTGTTATAGCGTGGAGGTCTTAGACCAGTATTGGGGTGATCAGCCCGACGAACCCCCAGCCGTTGTTGTAGGTCTTCTCGACCGGGTTACGCTCACTCACTCGGAGCTTCCCAATTTCCTCACGATGGTGGGTTGCCACCGGCCCTATACGTAGGCCGAATAAATTCCGACCAGAGCCGGATTCGAACCTACGCCGTCCCAGCGAACGATCTCAAGACGAGTGAACGCCTTAACCCGCCGCTCGACTACGGAGGAGGACTTCAAACCATTAATAACTGTTTGAAATGTGATACTGATATCATATATAGAAATAATAAAAATGGAGAATTTCGCTTAATACAACTTATAAATAGGGACCGGAAGTTGATGAAATGTCATTTTTTTTCTGACATCTCGGACGCGATGCCCATTAAATATACACAATATTACACTTCATCTAGAACCCAAAAAAGGTAATTTTAAAGTGCATTTTTTTGCATTTGGTGCCATTTGTCAGGTTTTAGGTCATTTTCCCGGATTTTCGGCATTTACCCGTCATTTTTTGCAATATTCGGTATATTGTTTCATAATATTTTGTCACTTCTTTAATTTTGGTAATATTCTTGAATCTTTTCACCAAGGTATATATATCTCGCAGGGTTGCAATTTACGAGCATAAGAAATGCTGAACTGGTGACAGTCTTTGTTGTGTCGGGGGAAACCACCAGGTGCCCGTCTGGGGCAAACTCAGATTTAAGATCAGAAAAGGAGAGGCTTGAAATACCATAGCTAGACCCCGTTTGCACTGAAAATCCTCGTTGCATATTTTAATTGAATGTGCATGTGCTATCATTTGGTGCCCTTTTTTTTAAAGCAAGATTGCATTTTGTTTAATTTCATTTTCATTTCAATTTTTAAACTGAAACTAACAAATTTGATGGTCATTTCTTGCATTTTACGTCATTTTTTCCACATTTTTAGGATATTCTATAGGTCATATACCTATATTTTTTAGGTCATCAACTTCCGCTCCCTACTTATAAATATATTAAATTATGTGGATACCTGATGTGAAACGTACGATGCACGATCAGAGAGCCTGAATGTTGCATTGAAAACTGCAGAGAACAATGACTGACTTATGAACAGTGAAAGGTTTTTCCATGCTCAAATGGGATTTTTTTTATTTTTTTTAAATAAACAAGGGAGAAGTACACAGGTGGGTATGATGAACTAAATTGTAATCTAAAAGTTTTAATTGAAGAAACAAAACACGTTCGCGGTTAAAAATAGAGCATTCAATTTCAGACACATTACACTAACTGAAAGAGTATTTTCAAAATTAATAGTATCCTCGTTCTTCACCTTTTTCTCAGTTGTGACACATGTCAATTTCCTCTATATTATCTGTATTCTCATTGGGACAAACACCCACATCCATGCCCGAACCGAGTATTGGTAATATCGCACGCTAGCCAACAATTACAGAGGAAAAGTTTGATACGCGGTTTAGTGGTTCCAAGTGGTTAAAATCCCACTTTAAATTATAGATCCAGTTTTCTTACTGTGCATAAAGTGGACTTAAAAAGAAGGAAAAAATCGAGGAAAAGCTCTTGAAGGTTTTGATGAGATCCAAGTGCCTTTATGAGGCGAAGCTCTTACATGATTTTCAAGTGGTCAAGTGGCCCCGTGGTAGCGGATAAGTTTCACGTACAGAAGGCTTTGAGTTCGATTCCCGTTTTATTGACCTATGTTTTTTTATATAACTCGAGCAACTAATTATTGCATTTTATTTAATAATTTATTTGAGTAAAAGTTAAATACATTTTTACTTTATTTTTGGCTGGAAATCTTTACTTTACTTCGCTGCGGGACGGCGTAGGTTCGAATCCGGCTCTGGTCGGAATTTATTCGGCCTACGTATAGGGCCGGTGGAACCCACCATCGTGAGGAAATTGGGAAGCTCCGAGTGAGTGAGCGTAACCTGGTCAAGAAGACCTACAATAACGGCTGGGGGTTCGTCGGGCTGATCACCCGTCACCCCAACACTGGTCTGAGACCTCCACGCTATAACAGGTGACGGAGGAACAGTGTGGGAGGGAGACCAGCAGTCGGTAGGTAAGCCAAGGCCCGCCAAGGTGCTGTAGAGCTGTAGGGTTATGGTTATGTTATCTTTACTTTACTGTTTTAAATTTTATTTGTGAAAATTATTTTTTGCGATAGTTTTTTCCACATATCTCATCATTTTACAAACATACTCAACAAAATGTTATGCCTGGCGAAAAGTATACATTTATTTCGAGAAAATGATCCAGAAATACATATAATATTATTCACAAGAAATTATCGTAATCGTTTGGAAAACAAAATTCAACAATTCGCACAGCAAATAAAATAAGAATGTTCGCAATAAATAAATTCAAATATATAGTCGCTCGAGTTAAGAAAAAAAATTGGAGCCAATCAAAGGGGAATCGAACCCAGTATCTCCTGCGTGTCAAACTTACACGCTACCAACCCACCACTTGGTCTTCTGTCAGTTGGACAATCTAATCGTCTTATGAGTAACGCTTGCTAAGTTTCTAATCTTTGAAGCACTTGTAATTGTTGTTGTGTGTCACGGAGTTATGTTTACTGCAACATTTGAGCACACAATACAAACATACGTAAATTTTATACACAGAAAACATGGGTTTTCTGCACATAATTACGGAGCATGCGCTCTGTCAAGGACTAGAAGGAACCTCGCAAAAGTTACTGAAGCTTGTCTTCGGTGCTGACAGTTGGCCCCGGAGTCACGTGGTCTATCTCGTTATCAGTCGACATGACCTTGAGCCTGCAGAACCAGCACACTGAAGTGAACGAAGGTATTTTACGTGATTTGTAAACTGGAAGAAAACATGCCACGCGTTACAACAGACAGAGGTTTGTCTTCAGCTTTGGGACAGACAAACCACATTAGGCATACAGACAGAGTATAATGTAAGATAAAAGGAAATTATTTCTCCGTCTCCTCACACTGACAATTTCATTGCCTTTTTTTTTTTTTTTGGAGGTATTTGGCCACAGAAACGGGACTATATTATTGAAGTCGTATCTCGTGTGATGGCTTGGTTCAGTATGCTGATCAGGTTTTCTGACAAAAGCAGGACGAGCTACACAAGAACAGTAATTGTCTATCTTTTATATCTGCTTCCTTCATCATCCGGTATAAGGCAGACAAGCACATACCACAAATATGTAAGAGAACTATTGCTAATTTGGTAACTTGTCTTGCAATTGAATTTCTGTCATGAACAGCTGCAAAGAAACAAAGGCTTTCCTTTTAAAGGATTACACTGAATAATTGTTATTTGATTAGGATACTGAAATGATTCAGTATTTACATGCAGTACACAAGAGATTCTAAACACACTCTAAAACATACTACTGTTCGTTTCAACGTATTATTTCAACAATCAAGACACAAAATAAAGGGCATGCTCAAGAAAAATTATGTTTCTTTGATTATCAAGTGCATTACGTGGTTAACATCAAGTTTGGATTTGCCGGTTATCCAAATATTATTAATTTTGAAAATAGTCTTTCAGTTAGTGTAATGTGCCTGAAATTGAATGCCCTATTTTTAACCGCGAACGTGTTTTGTTTCTTCAATTAAAACTTTTAGATTACAATTTAGTTCATCATACCCACCTGTGTACTTCTCCCTTGTTTATTTATAGTTATAAATAAAATCCCATTGGAGCATGGAAAAACCTTTCACTGTTCATAAGTCAGTCATTGTTCTCTGCAGTTTTCAATGCAACATTCAGGCTCTCTGATCGTGCATCGTACGTTTCACATCAGGTATCCACATAATTTAATATATTTATAAGTAGGGAGCGGAAGTTGATGACCTAAAAAATATAGGTATATGACCTATAGAATATCCTAAAAATGTGGAAAAAATGACGTAAAATGCAAGAAATGACCATCAAATTTGTTAGTTTCAGTTTAAAAATTGAAATGAAAATGAAATTAAACAAAATGCAATCTTGCTTTAAAAAAAAGGGCACCAAATGATAGCACATGCACATTCAATTAAAATATGCAACGAGGATTTTCAGTGCAAACGGGGTCTAGCTATGGTATTTCAAGCCTCTCCTTTTCTGATCTTAAATCTGAGTTTGCCCCAGACGGGCACCTGGTGGTTTCCCCCGACACAACAAAGACTGTCACCAGTTCAGCATTTCTTATGCTCGTAAATTGCAACCCTGCGAGATATATATACCTTGGTGAAAAGATTCAAGAATATTACCAAAATTAAAGAAGTGACAAAATATTATGAAACAATATACCGAATATTGCAAAAAATGACGGGTAAATGCCGAAAATCCGGGAAAATGACCTAAAACCTAACAAATGGCACCAAATGCAAAAAAATGCACTTTAAAATTACCTTTTTTGGGTTCTAGATGAAGTGTAATATTGTGTATATTTAATGGGCATCGCGTCCGAGATGTCAGAAAAAAAATGACATTTCATCAACTTCCGGTCCCTATTTATAAGTTGTATTAAGCGAAATTCTCCATTTTTATTATTTCTATATATGATATCAGTATCACATTTCAAACAGTTATTAATGGTTTGAAGTCCTCCTCCGTAGTCGAGCGGCGGGTTAAGGCGTTCACTCGTCTTGAGATCGTTCGCTGGGACGGCGTAGGTTCGAATCCGGCTCTGGTCGGAATTTATTCGGCCTACGTATAGGGCCGGTGGCAACCCACCATCGTGAGGAAATTGGGAAGCTCCGAGTGAGTGAGCGTAACCCGGTCGAGAAGACCTACAACAACGGCTGGGGGTTCGTCGGGCTGATCACCCCAATACTGGTCTAAGACCTCCACGCTATAACAGGTGACGGAGGAACAGTGTGGGAGGGAGACCAGCAGTCGGTAGGTAAGCCAAGGCCCTTCAAGGGCTGTAGCGCTGTGGGTTATGTTATTAATGGTTTGAATGTCATTTGTTGGGAAAAAAGTTTCGTATTACTTTAGATTCGAACATGCAAACGCAAGTATCAAAGTATTGCTTTAGACAGCACTCATGATTTTGAAAGTGGAAAGGTAATCATTTTACGGGAAACGTGAAAGTTGATGTGTGTTGACAGACTGTAGTTACTGCCATATTAGCACTGACAACTAGGAAGCGTTCTCAATGATCACGTGGCTGCATGTTTTTCGTTAATAAATAACTGCGTTTTTTCAACACATGCACAAATACATCGTCGCTTCGAAACATCAAATTTTCATCTTTGATGCTTTCAGATTACCAACATACGAAGTGGCATGCAATTCAAAAGGTTTTGCATAAACTTCAGTTTTATAAATAAGTTTGGATGAAATTAGACAAAAAAAAAACTTGCCATCCGCTGGGCTCGAACTCGGGTTGCCCGCATGCTGGTCCGACACGATAACCAACACTCCAAACGAGACAACACGAAACTCTTTCGCAAGTAGTGGACTGAAACGCAAGTTAATTTTCAGATTGCTAATTCCCAAGGTATAACATGCCTAGGCAGATGTGTCTTGCCTTTTCTGTACTTTTGTTATTTCAGTCGCTTTCGTCTCTCCCTAGGTTAATCACAGCAATAATGAGGAATACTTTTTTGACAAATATGATAAACAAACACACAAGAATAATCACCCTCGCATAAAAAAGCCAGAACTCGAGTCTGGAACCTTCGACGCGAGGTGTGTTTCTTGTTCTAACTATATCTGTGTGTTTTCGTTAGATATGAAATGAAGTAAATAAATAAGACAAGTGGGTGTAAGGGACTGGAGAATCGCAGCTACGTAACCATTGAGAAGATATCCATCGCCTAGATAGAGAATCTCTATATCCCCTTGCGATAGAGAACTTATTAGAAGAATGAAAATACATATTAAACGAACAAATTTGATGCGTATCCTTTCGTCAAAAAGCCTAGAAAACAACATTACATACTTCTTCACTAATAGAAAAGAATAAAAATAAATGTCCTTGGTGGGGATCGAACCTAGACCTCACTGATGAAAGCTCTGTACGCTAACCAACAGCCTATCAACAGCACCATGCTTTCTATTTTCCAGTCAGTCTGTTTCCTTCCTCAGCACCTGAAGACGAAAATGCATGTTAATTTCTCTCATAATTGTTTCATTGTTTATTAATAGAAACCACGTATGTCACAAATAGACGCATTCTTTCTGTGAAAAATCCCATGTTTCGCACATCGTGCTTCTCCATTTACTGTTATTTGGACATTCACTTGGAAGTTAAAACTTAGCTTTGTGTGTTTGTTTTCACGTGCATGTGTGTGAGAAGAATGATGTGAACGTGTGTTCGATGTTTTTCTGGGCATTATTTTCGTTCAAAGCATTAATATAATTGTAAAATATGGAATTTACTGTAATGCAAGGATTGAAAATATAAACCTAGTCCGTCAGGTTCATTCCCAAACAACATTAAATAATGGAACGTAACGTGGACCGTGTATTATTCCATGTCGAGAACACGAGACATTACGATCGACAATCTTCATCTCGTATTTCTCTTTGGCATCTCTATTCAATTTACAGAGATGTATACCCGTGACTGGTATACAAGCCGCAAAATTGCAATGATGTTTGGGTTGTCTAGTCACAAGGCGCTTGGTGGTCAGACATGCATGGCTTGCTTTACTGCTTCTTCAATAGGGTCGTTACAAGCCAGCTGTGTCCAAGACTGTACAAAGTGAATTTATTTGAATTTTAGAAAAGGATTGTTACAGGTTACATATTTCTTATTTTGTGTACCGTATATTTTGTATTCTGTGTGCTATATTCAGCGCGTTAAGACTTGTGTGTACGAGTATAATCTGTGTGTGGTCCAGTGGTGTATGCTGAGTCTACGACCTGGGGTATGTCACTATGACGCCTGGTCCTTGACTATGAAGGAAGGGAGAAGACTAGACTCATTCTTGACGTCTTCAAGGAAGCCACGTTACCATCCCAACTGTAGTCAGGTTGCAAACTTATAAAAAAACAATAAAAAAACAGGTTGCAAACTTATAAAAAAACAGGTTGCCAACTCCTATGAATTCAGGTTGCCAACTCCTATGAATTCAGGTTGCCAACTCCTATGAATTCAGGTTGCCAACTCCTATGAATTCAGGTTGCCAACTCCTATGAATACAGGTGGCCAACTCCTATGAATACAGGTGGCCAACTCATAAGATTTCAGGTTACCAACTTCAGAATCGCCATTATCTTCTTAATCAGCTTAATTCACACAGTTTCTAAGAGATTTCTCTTCAGTATTTTTCTTTCTAGGCTTCAGGCTTCGCAGATAGCCTAAATAGCCTGGAATATACGCCCCTGGTGTGGTTATATGTGAAATGACAATGTACTTTGTATTTAATACAATAATGTATAATTTTATGTGTATGGTTAAGTGGAAGAAAAGGCTTTGTACGGTCTTTAAAACAAGGCGATAATAAATAAATAAATAAAAGCACGTAGGCATTTCTGACTGAAACAGGTTCGTATATGTTCCCAGGTAATTGTAAACCCTGCTAAGGACCCGACTCAGCGACCCCTTTTATTTGTGCGCTTGTACGCCATTACCCGCCCGCAACTGGCCAAATATGTCTCCATCCACTTCTGTCAACACTCAGGTTCAAATTAACTCCCTGGAAATTGCGCCGAATGAAATGTTTGCCTTAGTAACCAAAAACCTGTTTGCATTCGGAATAAAAGCATCTCACTTCTCTTTTGTCTTCTCCCTTTTCAAACAATTGTTTACGCGGAAACGAACAAAAACACAATCATCGTGGTATTGCAAGGCTCCCTTTCTTTTCCCTCGTTCTAAATGAATTAAGGGAGCTAATTATCTTTCTTCCTAAATTAGCTCTTTCCTCTATTTGCCAATGTTCCTGCACGGGTCGCGATATTCAATTGTTAACCCTTACCTCTGGGAGGGACACTTGGGACAAGCGCGGAGTTCCTGAATAAAATACTTCTCTTGAAGCGCGCATGTGCTAACGAACGAATCCAATGTACAGTGGGATCCATGAGTATTACATTGCAAATTGTCCATGATTATTTTCATTAATTTTTCTTTTACATCCTATGTGTTTTTAAGCGATAGAGTTTTATGTATGTTGGTGCAGAATTTGTCAACGGCTTGTTTTGAGTTTTCTTTTCTTGAAGCTCTTATTGGGTCAAATAAAGTGCACGAACAACGTGATGGACAATTTGCACGGTAATACCCATACATCCCACTGTACACCCAACGGAAAAAGTAGCAGTAGACGAATTGTTCACTACAATTTTGATTGTCTGTTTTCCACTGTGGTGGTCATAAAATAAAATGAAAACTTCAATAAGCAAAGGATAATATCTGCTTTACATCAACAGAATTCCATATTTTAAAACACCACAGGAACTAGAATGAAAATAGCGATGGACAATTTGCCTACTATTATCTTTGCCATTGGCTGTACGGACAATGAAGTTAAGGTGTGTTATATACAGCGCATATTGATACACTTGTAGGTTTAATTGTATCATCTGCAAATATGCTGTATAAAGAAACGAACTGCAGGACTACTATAAATGTACAATGGGAGTGAAGCTGCAAGCCGAACGCAGGCAGCAAGTTTCATGAAAATCGTGTGATGCTGCTAAAACATTAAGGTTTCAATCGTAGTGTAACATTGCCGCAGAGAATTCAGATAATGATAATAATAATAATAATAAAAACGAACGACTTAGATATAATCGGCAGGGTAGTTTTGGAACTAGTTCTTCCAGTTCCCCGTTCTGGTTTGGATTCGTTCTCTCGGTCTAGGTGCGTCTTCTGCTGTCCAACGGCACCAAAAAACTTGACGTCATATTTATGGTCGCCGTAAGATAGAAATGATTTTAAAGGAGGCCGAGGAGGGGGGAGGGAAAGAATCATCTCCCCCCATCTACTTCCTTTTTCCTGTCATTCTAATACAAAAAAAAACAATTTTCTTGGTTCCAAAGTAGAGAAGGAACAGGTAACTCGCTTCACTTTCTCTGTATATGTACTTCTTCTTTCTTTACTCTCGACATTTCTTGTCTATCTTCTTCTCTCCTCTCCTTCTTTCACTCCATAGTTCCCTCTCTCTCTCTCTCTCTATTACCTTCACTTTTCAAATCCACTCTTCTCTCCTCCTTCTTTCACTCCATACTTCTCTCTCTCTCTCTCTCTCTCTCTCTCTCTCACTATCACCTTCACTTTTCAAATCTACTCTCCTCTCCTCCACCTCTCACCTCGTTCTCTTCTGTCTCTATTCCCTTCTCTTTTTTCGTCTACCTCTTCTCACAGTATCCCCTTCCCTCTCTATCCCTCGCTCCCTATAATTATCTTTTTACCCTCCTGCCTCCGTTTCTAGTAGAGAGAGGGAGAAAGAGTATTGAGAACAAATAAATACAAGAGAGAGAAGAAATAAAGTGAAAGAGAGGAAGTAAGCGAGAAGAGAAATAAAAGTAGGATACAGGGATAGGAAGGAAAAGAAAGAACAACGAAGTGAGAAAAATAGAAATAAAAGAGGAAGATATTAGTTAAAAGGAAGTTAAAAGAAATGATCAACATGAGAGTAAAAACAAAAAAAATATCCTGAGAAATGCGAAAATCGAAAAAAATGTAGAGGGGGATACAAAAAAAAAAACATTTTCTTGGTGACTCGCTTCACTTTCTCTGTGCATGTCCATAAACAAGAACGATTGTGTTGTTCTCATTTCGAAATGTAAATTATACGGTTCATAGTAAAAATTCCTCTGGTTCCCTTACTCTGATCCCGTAAAGAAAACAAAATACGTTGACTAAGATTGTTATCACTGTAATTATACAAGATATTATGAACAATTTCGTCACTTGTCAAATAAAAACTAGTCTAAGCTGTTGCAAATCATTACGCAGGACTAGGGATGTGCCGAAGCCGATTACAGATGTATGAAAATCGGCCGAAATTGACACATCGGCATCGGCAAAAATCCGATATTTAAACCGGTACCGATTATACTAGAGTTTTACCTTCTAATAAGTTTTATATTCTAGCTTTGTAAGATTTATTGAAAATTAGGTTATGATTCGTCATTATTGTAGAGTTTTTGTAATAAAATTATTGCACACTCATTCAGAGGATCAACCTAACTATAAATCGGAAATAAAACAGTACATTGCTGAACCAGGATCTGCTGTTGTATTGGAAATTCAAAAATGAATATTCAAACCTGAAGCAAGTCCTGAGAAAATACTTGGTCATACCTGCTGCATCAGTATTCAGTGATTGAGTGTTCAGTGTTGCTGAACAGATTTGAGATAAGAGAAGTAGGTTACTTCCTGAAGTGCTTCCAAATCTCGTGTTTCTGAAGTTGAACCTGGCAGAACAGGAATTCATTTTGCATTTCAAAGAACTGCTTGTGTACTAATGTTTAATCTTTTGAGAATCCATGTTCTTCTTAAAGGTTTACATAACATTTTGTAGATGCAAATGTACATTCGCATCTCTTGAGAATATATATGTATATACATATGATATGCAATAGAAATGTACATACCAAATTTATTTTTGTCATGCACAAAATAACATCCCATTTCTGTTTAATAATCTTATGTATCGGAATCGGTTAAATATCGGCATCGGTAAATTTTTAGCTTCGTCACATCCCTACGCAGGACGATACCCGGTGGAGGCACATAGTGGTTCGGATCCCTGTTTAAACTGTACAAATGTTTAAAACATTTAAAACAATGTGTTTTAAACTTGTTTTATTCAGACTTGTTTATAAAACATTTTGATACTGATGTTTGATAGTTTGTGGTTATTTGCGTTTTGTAACTTTGTATTTTCATTCATTCCGTGTCATTTTGTTTATTATGCACAAAAATCTGTCGAGTGGCTGGCTGAAAATGTATAATCTGTTAACAAAGAAACATATCGTGTTGAGTACCCGTGGACATCCTTAAAACGTCTGGGTATGTTTCTTTTACAAGTGTTTGTTAATGTCAATATTTTGTTGTATTCACGAAAAAAATGTCGGATTCCGAAAAACAGAGTAGCTTCCACATGGATAGAGTGGGCTTGGCAACTGTGCATTACTTGAAGCTTCTTGAACAGCCTACATGCGAGATTTGACTTTTAAGATTAACAAAAATAAGTAAATTTTAAGAAGTTAGTCAAGCGATTACTTTATAACTACGAACATAGTCCTTCCTTAGATTATTAACAGATTCCTAATTAAACATTATTCTCAAAAAATAAATAATCTTGGCATTATGTTTTAAACGTTTTATTTGTTTAAAACATGTGTTTTCAGTTCTTGTTTAAAACATTAAAAACATGTTTAAAACAAAAATGTTTTTTTTTTAAAAAATTGCCAACCCTGATTCCCGCCATCGTCGGGAAATGGCCGAACTGCAGATTAATTACGTCCCATAGAAAAAGATTGGAAAGCTCATGTTAAGAGCGCAATTTTAATATATTTGATTCCAGCGCCATCGTCGGGAAATGGCTGAACTAATGATTGTTTACGTCCGATAGAATAAGATTGAAAACCTCCATGTTAAAAGTGTCATTTTAATATAGTTTATTCCAGCGTCATCATCGGAAAATTGTTGAACTACACATTTATCTCTCTTTGGGAAACGATACATACCTCCAAAGGGCGGTGATTTGTAATTCTGCTACTTCCTGATGACGGCGCTGAAATCAACTATATTAAAATTAAAACATTTTTAAAATTGAATAAATACTATGTGGATGAAACAGTTTTGTTCCTTACTTAACATATTGCACACTTGTTAATGTCAATATTTAGTTGCATTCACGATAAAATATATATTGTTTAAAAAAACAGAGTGGTCTGAGTTGGGCCTGGCAACTGTGGAATCCTCGAACAACTAACATGCGAGATTTAAGACTAACATAAATATGTATTTTAGGAAGTTAGTCAAGCGTTTACTTTATAATAAGAACACAGTCCATCCTTGGATGATTAAGATATTATTTTTCATCATTATTCTTAGAAAATAAGTCGTCTTGGCATTATGTTTTATTCGTTTAAAACATGTTTTTTTTTCGGTTCCTGTTTAAAACAAAAACCCTGTTGTTTTTTTTTGTTTTTTTTTTTTTAAATTGCCAACCCTGCTAGGATTCCAGTTCAAATATTCCTTGGAGACACACAGGAGACGTTTTGCAGAGGCGAAAGGCTACCCTACCCTGAAAAAAGATCCTGCGAACGACCTTGCGCGTTTCAAATAATTACGTTTTTATTTTTATGTGACCTTTTGAATACACAATCATTTGATTTGAGACAGGTCTTGCCCCAAGTTTATATATGTAACCGCAGAAAAAGCAGGGAAGAAATGTATGCCAAGCGATCATTTGTTTTCTTGTATATTTCAGAGACGATCTGCAAATCCTGTGGCAAATCTTGTGATGCGCCAGAGACTCTTTTTGCTGTGATCTTCTGGTTGGGCTACTTCAACAGCTGCATCAACCCTTTCATTTACGCCTTCACGTCCAAAGAGCTCCAAAGGGCTTTCAGAAGGATCCTCTGCCGATGGAAGCCATCTGCATCCCGCCACTTCTCCTACCGCTCAACATACCGGCTAAGCAATGGCGTCACGACGCCATTTGCAAGACAAAACGGACACCTACAAGACGTAAACAAGAACTTTGATTCTAGTCGAAACATTCCTCTAAGGCGCACGTAGAAAAGCCTTGGAAAGAACAAAATGTTTATTTATGATCGTTTTCTTCCTTTATACGTATGTAATGTACACAGTTCATGTAAATACATTCGTAAAATGACGTCATACGAATTACAACTGGTAAGGAAAGGAACGAAAAAGGAAACGAGCCTGTGATTCTTGTGACCAATGAATGTTCTGCGTTTTTTTTCTCGTGGGTACTGGTTGCTCATTGTGATGTTTCTTACGTTGTTTTTCCTACGTACAAATTATTATTTTTTTATTATCGGAAAGCAGTCAAGTTTGATTATATGCAAGCTCAGGTGTAACTTGAGTGGACTTCAATTAAGGATGAAACGTTACCTTGAAATTAAAGCCCGCATCACACGGAACTGGATTTCCAGTAGGTATGCCCTAGTTGGCGCTGGACTTGGTACCAATTTGCTAGTTTTCGCCTCACACGATACTTATCAGCGTACTTGTCGATAGACTTTTGTTCCCATACGAGGGAAGTTGTAATGGCGGCCGCGCGAGATGTAAACAATGTATCACTTCACATTTTTAAAAACCGATAACTTGTCAACCGAGAGGAATAACGTTTCGTATAAAACGTTATTACTTTACAACGTTTACTGTACACGTATGGAAGAATATTTTAGTTGTTTCAAATGTAAACACCGTGCACTCAGCATAGATGGTGTAACTCAACGCACCTTTCATGCTGTATACGTTATACATTGCTGGAATAACACTCGGAAACCACAAACAAAAGCGCTCCTTTGCACACTCACAGATAAGCGCTAACTAGGGCATTCCTACTAGAAATCCAGTTCCGTTTGATAGGGGCTTAACATGCAATTTTTCGGTAGTTGAATTTATTCTGGTGCATTCCAAGGTGAGTAGATGAAAGGTAAGTCGATCTGGCACCTCTGAGTGTAGTAGAAAACTTTCAATTGTATCAATTTGCGACGTAGATTGGAGTTTTGAACATAAGCAAGCAATACACTATGATATAAACGCCATTATTCATCTAAGCTTCATAGTTTTTAGTATTTAATAATAATCTTCAAATATATAGAATTTTATGCATTGCATATTTCACGTGTGTACTTTTCAAGGTTTCTTACTTTCGAAATGGTAAAATAATATTGGCTTTACACTGGTTGCAGGTTAAATGTCTGTTGAAGGGGACTAGATTGTCCAGGGGGGGGGGAGGACATGGAGCACTGTAAGCTTAGAATATTTTATTAAAAAAAAGGATTACAAAAAATCAAATTAAAATTGATTATTTTAAAATTATTTCTGAACTTATATTCTGAGAGGGCAATTCAAATTGATTGATGTGATTATGAATGACTATATATTTTATGTTTTATGAAGATATGTGCGATTACATGCTCATGGAATAAAGAAAACTTTTACGTGTATGGTATGTTAAGGATGCTGTCTGTGTATGTGCTACCATTGCCCGCAACACTACACAAACTCAAGATTCGCATTCCTAGTGCTCTGGAGCCGGTGGCAGGAATTAGATTATCGTTTAGATGTACATTTAACAATGGGGAGTCAGAGAACATTTGTAAGGTATGTAAACAAAACTCTGGACAGTTTCCTTTATTCAGTGCTGTATCTTCATAAACACACAAGATAGTCATTTATAATCAAATGAACCATTTTGAATTGCCCTGTATAATAATCTAGATGTATTTATTCCATATAGCTGCAATCTTACATAATGTTAAATCAAATTAAAGTGTTTTAGAGTCCATGTCCTACTCATACTTGAAAAACATATTTAACAGATGAATGAATCAACTGCACTAGGTGCGTCTGTTTGATATAATATATTAAAGAACTTCTGAGCGGGAAAGATGAAGTTAGTTTTCACTACCCTTCACTATCTAAACTAACATTACTTTAAATCAAGGCATATTAATTAAACTTAAAACCAGGATAGTTAAGCATCCTGAAGATATCACTTGGGATACGGGGATCTCTAGATGAAAACTAGGTACTGGGTGATGTCATAACTCAACTACCTAACTTAGCTGTTAAGTCTTTTTTTCCAGGTGGAGTCCTAAGTAAACTGTCCATTGTTAGTTATTTGACTTAACTTTTTTTTTTCCAAAGTATATCGAATATATCTGGAAATAATACATTTCCATTGAGGTAATATTTGTGAACTTCAAAGCAATACTTATAAAAGCATATCTGAAAATCCCAAAAAGAATCAAAGTTAGAGATATGTAGACCTGGGTGTGAGAAATAATTTGGCGCCCCCCTGCAAAATGTACATAAATGGTATTCTCCTTTTAATAGTCACATACCAACATGCCCAACTCTGTAGGGAATCCTCAGCAAAAAAATAAATAAATCTAGCCTCAAACCTCTTCCCTCTTAGATGTTGCAAAGTTTGCTAATTAAGACAAAATTGTCCTGCAACAAAAAATTCAAGGTGCGTATTTGGCCTATTTTATCTCGGCTGCATGGTTACTCAATAGAACAAACAATTATGGCATACACAGAATCATTATTGCAATTGTATTTTTTTTACTAGAACAACATTGTAAAAATTATGCTTATGTCCTTTAAAGCATTCTCCAGTGAAGTATTATTTTATAATTGAAATAAATAATTACTATCTCCAAAACACGCATCTTCACAAGCATCAAACATTTATTTCAGATTTTGAAAATTTCTGATTTTCAAATCCCCTACACATGCTATTAGATATCATAGGCATAACTTTGTGGGGGCAAGGGGGTACACAATGATCCCTAAAAAAAAAAAATGCAGGTTTATTAAAATTTACAAGTTGGTGGTATAGGTGAATGCTCAGGAGTAGGACCCCCGCATGAAGGGAGATAAAGGGATTTGAGGGGTGGTGCAGACGACAGTCCACCGCTCTCCCCTGCACCAAATAGTAGAAAACCCTTACTACTTCGGCAAAAACTCACGGAGGCCATCTCGTCAGCCGTTACCTATACTTTTGTTAACCTCTTCGGACCTGGGAAGCAAAGTAATAAGTATTTTTTTTATTATTTCACAAATTTGATATCAAAATAATCCTGGATGATATTTTTATGGAATAGAAAACTTTTTGATTCTGGCTTCCCAGAGTTGAGCCCATGTTAGGTATTACTTGGTACCTTGTACACCAAGCACCACAAGTAATAGTATGTTTTCCACAATGTGATGATCATCATCTTTCACCGTTTCCTGCCTCTGGCTGGGTCAGTATAGAAGTCAAGACACTCCATTTTTTTCCTGGTCTTCGACCACTACTCTCTTTCCACGGTGTTCCAATCTTGTCTTCTTCTCCTAACACTCCCCCTTGGCCTTATTCCCACTCCGTGTGCATTGTAAGCTCTTACTGGCAGTCTTTCAGAACCATCTTATCTGTGCCTAATCTATCCTATCCTGAAGCTTCATGTGGTGATCATGCATTTAAATAAATATGTCAATGAGTAGAGGACATCTGCTTTGCTTCCATTTATTAAAACAATACTGGATATAAAATTATAGAATAAAAAGAGCGATTGACAATTTTCATACTATTATCTGTGCCCTTGGTTGAAACTCTCTCTCTCTCGTGAGGCGAGCATTACTAAATATTTTATGTACAAAATTGACATTTTTTTTTATCGTTTGGCACTTTCTTGCCTTGGGGCCCATAGCTACAGACCTACTCACTGTTCCCCCACTTTTGTCCTGCTCACATGACAAAGGGATCCTGTAATATCACCTGTTATTCTCAAATTTGCCCTTAAATATAGACCCTTGAATCATTTTATACTGATAGTCTCAAATTCATGGAAGTTAAAGGTTCAGGAATATGAAATAAATTCAATTCCAGTCTGGGAGAGAGAACCAGCAAGGGTAAATGGGTTCTGGACAATAAAAAAAAAAAAAACTTTTCTATCTGTAAAGTATTTCAGTTCAGTCCCTGAACCTATTTTCCGGTACAATCTAAATACAGTCCAAGTTTGGTATTAAAATGAAACAATATGCAACTTGAACCAAATTTTAATCGTGCAAGAAAGAAAGGTTCTGGTCCTCTTACAGAACCCAATAGAATTTATGAATTCCTGTACCTTTAACAACCCTACTCAAATTATGGCACATTTTAAGAAGAAAATTATTAATTTTACTCGTTAACTTAATTTTTAAACTATGTTAGCAGATGCATCGATACACATGCTAATCAAAAGTATTTGGGAAAAAACGAAGTGATGGTACAGTCACAGCCACTTCTGGAGTGTAACAATCTCAAGCAGTTTCAACGGGATAGTTACAACCCAAAGGTGTCCATGACTGTACAAAAAACTATGGAACTTGAACTGCAAAAACCATGACAATTTTATCACAGCTCAGTATTACTTCATTTGGCAAGTTAACACATAACTTACCATTGTTGTTGACAAGAGATTCAAATAAGTGTAAATAATAAGTCTTCCAGGGGCTTCTGCATATAATCAAATCTGACTGAAACGAGATCTCTCCTCAGTATGAGATTGCTAGAGGTATTGAATATGACTTCATCAATGCATTTCTGTGTTGTAATGTACTTCGATTTTCCCTTCATGTATGTATAATATGAACGATTTTGTGCCAATATTGCTGCTCCAAGTGAAATAAATAATGCATTTATTTGTGAAACCTAGTTTGTTATTCACATAACTTACCATAATTTTAACTCAGATAATTTATATTTAATTTAATTCAGTGCAGAAATTGCAGTTACTTACAACAATATATAAATACCAACTTTGGAATAGCCTAAAAGATATTTTGTTAAGTGTCAGCTGGAGCTTTGGCCCCCACCCCACCAGGACAGCTGTTTTCAAGTGCGACTTGAAGCTTTCCCGGCGACGAATGATGAAAAGATTTTCTCGGACTATCAAGCAGGTGTTGTGGAAAAGATTCCAAGCTTTTGAGAGCTAACGTCACTCTCATCTTCAGGGTAGAAGTGCAGTTTTCAGTGTCAACCCAGTGTATATATGTTCATGGAGAGAGGCAACCCTGTGAAGATGGCGGACCAATCAGGTGGCATGTCTGCTGCATGCACACTTCTGGTTAACTATCGCTAACCAAGCTGGTTCCAGTTCGAGCCCTGTGTCGCGATTAAGATTATCTTTTTCTTCATGAATGGCTGGCTATTCCTTCCTTCATGAAGAAGTCCCAATAGTTTCAAGTTTTGGCTATCACTTCTGTGTTGCTGAAATCTGGTCTATGTCCCTTGTTGATTGAAGTTCTGCTAGTCCTGACTTTTCAGGATGGAAATACTTGATGTAGCTTTGGTGTTTCTTACTGTGCTGTTCTATTGTCCTATTCGTCTGCTCAATGTATGCTTTCCTGCCTCTGCAGGTAATACGGTACACTCCAGGTGTTTTGAGTCCTAACTTGTCCTTGGGGTTACGTAGTAGGCTTCTGATCTTCGGAAGTCGTTTCTGAATGGTTTTTATGTTATGTTCTTGAGAATTCTGCTTATAATTCCGGAGAGATTTCCAATTTAAGGAAGGATGGCTATCTTCTGGTCAGCTTTGTCTGAGTTCCCTGGCTTGTCCGTGTCCCCTGATGTGCTGGTCTTCTTGGTCAGTACTAATTTTAATGATTTATTGATGTTGTGGTTCGAGTACCTGTTCTGTTTGAAAGCTGTGAGGAGATGCTGTATTTCTTCTGATAGATGCTCCGCGTCGCTGATGGAAGTGGCCCGGTGAAATAAAGTAGAGAGTACTTTAGCTCGTTGAGACGGGTAATGAAAACTGTTGGCATTGAGATATAGATCAGTGTGATATGATTTCCGGTATAGATTGTGTCCCAAGGTTTCCATCTGGCTTGCGTTTGATGAGAATGTCCAGGAACGGAAGGCTGTTATTCTTCTCATTCTCAATGGTGAACTTGATATTTGGGTGTAGATTGTTTAGGTGGTCTAGGAATGGTTGAAGAGTGTCTTTTCCGTGCGTTCAGACGATCAAGGTGTCGTCGACGTATCTGTAGAAGGTGGCAGGTTTCAACGAGCTGTGTGCAGCACTTCGTGCTCCAAGTTTCCCATAAAAAAATTGGCTATGGCAGGCGAGAGTGGGGAGCCCATTGCTACATCGTCGGTTTGTTCATAGTACTGTCCACTGTAGCTGACGTAGGTAGATGTCAATGTGTGTTTGAACAGACTGATGATTTCTGGTATGAAGTGGCATTCTAGATTCCAGTGATTCCTGGGCTATCGAGCAGGTAAGAGCTATCGACCTGAGAAAATCTTTTCATCATTTGTTGCCAGGAAAACTTCAAGTCTTACTTCAAGTAGCTCTATGGGGAGGAAATGCTATATCACATCCGTAGATTAGAGGACTTACGGATCAAGAAAGCGAAACTACTCTCTAGCTTAGCTTTCTTACTTTGATGCAGAGACAAGAACGTCATCCCGATCTTCGCTACATTAAAATACCCCATCAAGAACATCACAACCAGTAGGATGGGAAAGGATACACTCCACACACCAGGAACTTGAGCATGCTGACAGGAATCTACCTACTAGGCATCCACCTGGAAATTGCATCTTCTGTATCTCCGATGGACTGGGAATGAATTGACTCCACAACCAGAGCCCGCATGGAACTACAAATGAACCAGACTACAGCAAAACAAAAGGAAATTCACCATCTAGAAACAGCCAGCCAGGACACTAACCGAACCATGGTCAACCTAACGAATAGGACATTTGACGAAGCGACAATATCTACCCTTTCGAAAGGTTTAAATTTCGGTGCAGCACCAAGAAGTATCCCCCTCAGGAACATAATCAGCAGTATCGAACAGACCGTAAAAGATCTTCCTGACCTGACTGCTCAAGACATATGCTGAGAAACATATGTGGCCCTAAAAATGGCAGTTTCACAGAGACCCAACATTTCACCAGCAGAGAATGCGGCACTCGAGGCACTAAAAGAAGATAAGGACATCCTCATACTACCAGCAGAGAAAGGGAACGCAACAGTAATTCTCCAGACACCACAGACTACAACAAGAAAATTTCAGAACTTCTAGCAGACTCTACATACAGAAAACTCCCCGGAGACCCCACAGAAGCAGGTTGAAAGGAAGACCAGAGCACTTTTGAAGAAAACATCCTCTCCGAAACCGATTCAGGACAAATTGACACCGGCCGGAACAATATCGCTACGACTATACAGACTCCCCAAAATACATAAGACTGCAGTGTCATTAAGACCGATCCTCAGCACCATCGGATGCCCAATGTATAGACTTGCCAAATTCCTGACAGCCCAGCTTCAACCACTCATAGGGAAATGTGAAAACCATGTGAAAAACTCTGCAGAATTCATCATGGCGCTGCAGCAGATAAGAACATCACAGATTACATCTTAGTCAGCTTCGACGTAGTGTCACTCTTTACCAAAGTGGAACTTCAAGATTCACTGGAATCTAGAATGCCACTTCATACCAGAAATCATCAGTCTGTTCAAACACACATTGACATCTACCTACGTCAGCTACAGTGGACAGTACTATGAACAAACCGACGATGTAGCAATGGGCTCCCCACTCTCGCCTGCCATAGCCAATTTTTTTATGGGAAACTTGGAGCACGAAGTGCTGCACACAGCTCGTTGAAACCTGCCACCTTCTACAGATACGTCGACGACACCTTGATCGTCTGAACGCACGGAAAAGACACTCTTCAGCCATTCCTGGACCACCTAAACAATCTACACCCAAATATCAAGTTCACCATTGAGAATGAGAAGAATAACAGCCTTCCGTTCCTGGACATTCTCATCAAACGCAAGCCAGATGGAAACCTTGGGACACAATCTATACCGGAAATCATATCACACTGATCTATATCTCAATGCCAACAGTTTTCACTACCCGTCTCAACGAGCTAAAGTACTCTCTACTTTATTTCAACGGGCCACCTCCATCAGTGATGCGGAGCATCTATCAGAAGAAATACAGCATCTTTGCACGGCTTTCAAACAGAACAAATTAAAACGAGTACTGTGCAAGAAGACCAGCACATCAGGGGACACTCCAGGGAACCCGGACAAAGCTAACCAGAAGATAGCCATCCTTCCTTAAATCTGAAATATCTCCAGAATAAGAAGCTGAAATCTCAAGAAACATAGCATAAAAACTATTCACAAACCACCTCGAAAGATCAGAAGCTTACTATGCAAACCCCAAGGGCAAGTTTGGACTCAAACTGCGGAAGTATACCATATTATCTGCAAATGTGGGAAAGCATACATTGGGCAGACGAGTAGGACAATAGAACAGTACTGTAAAGAACACCAAAGCTACATCAAGTATTTCCATCCTGAAAAGTCGAGACTAGTAGAACATTCAATCAACAAGGGACATAGACCAGATTTCAGCAACACAGAAATAATAGCCAAATCTTCAAACTACTGGGACTTCATCATCAAGGAAGCAATTGCCATTCATGAAGAAAAAGATAATCTCAATTGCGACATGGGACTCGAACTGGAACCAGCTTGGTTAGCGGTAGTTAACCAGAAGCATGCATTCAGCAGACACGCCACCCGATTGGTCTGCCATCTTTCCCAGGTTGATGCTCAGAACTGCACTTCTACCCTGAAGATGAGAGTGACGTTAGCTCTCGAAAGCTTGGAATCTTTTCCACAACTCACCTGGTCGATTACCCGAGAAAATCTTTTCAGCTGTTTTCAAATTTTCCTCTCCTTTCAAAAAATCACTGTGATATTCCAAAATCTGAAAAATTACACCAGCTTAGAATTCCTTCTAGAGCATTGATGTGAATTTTTGTGTGGTTTGCTTTTACCGTTACCTAGATATTATCAATAGCTTAATTAAAGTAAAGTGCTCCCCTATGCTTTTCACCATGTCATGAAGGCATACAGGGGGTGTGGGGGTTAGGACCCCACACTTTCTTTATCTTGGCTGAAAGTGGGGGTGATGTGATCAGCACCATGCCCCTGGCCACATTTCCTCCAGGTACCTACTTAATACGACACTGGGTGGGCACCGGAGCCACTTGAACAGGTGGAAAAAATCCCAGTTCTCCTCTGCTGGGATTGAACCTGGGTCTCTCGCATGGTAGTCAGACACCCTAACTACTGAGCTACTGCGGCGACCTCAATAGCTTAATAGACTTATGTAATTGTGAAATAATTGACAACACTTTCATGGAGCCTAATTATCCTAGAAATTATGCAAAATTCAAAATAGTTTTCATTTAGTTCACATCAGTAATGAGAAAAAATAATTTTGTTATAACATAATGGGTATTTTAATATTCTGATGTAATTCTTGAATTTGAAAGAAGAAAACAAACTCTTGGTAAGTTGATGTTTATAATTATTACTCCCTCTGTCCCATAATTATTGTCCGGTACACGTTTGTTTGTTGTCTCATAATAATTGCCTGATATTCAATCTGTGACATTGGTGTATACAGAAGAAGAACATGAAACACGGGAATGAGTCATACAACTTTATTACTCAAGGATCAGTACAAATTGTGCTTTCCATCTGCCTCTTCGTCTGTCATTCCCGTACTACCATTTTGGCATACCGGACTATAATTATGGGACAGAGGGAGTACAATTTTCAAGCATCAGTATCAGTGGGAATGAGATAGGGCATCGGTTCAAAGTGGCATTGCTCAGCCCTACTCAAAATTAGTGACAAATGGCAATTAAGCCCCCCAAAATGCAAAATAAAAACAGCATTTTCCGTTTCTAAATGAAGAGAAATAGACTACCATTGTTTATCATTGCCGTCAAAGCTCAGGAAGAAAGATGACTTTTAAACAACTTCCAACTCCTGCTTATAAGGAATGAGAAGATTCAACAGAAAATGGAACAGCTGAAGCAGCAAGACAGAACAGATGGACCAACACAACTTCAGAGGATATACGGTGCAGAAGGTGAGAGCAAGGCAAGAGCAGGTAATGAAAGAAAAAGAAGTTTGTCATAAGTTGACTTTTATGCTCTGACATGCTAATCGGGACTCAAAGTATGGTAATTGAAATTCTGTGAAACACAGTGGAAGGAGAGAAGCGATGGAATTATAACGATAAAATCTTGCTAATTATCAGGTAAATCAATTAATCATCGTAATAAGCAATAATATGCATTGGATTGTTGCTGTTCACCGGGACTTGGACGGCAGAGTGCGAAGGACTAGCCTGTTTCCCGAGAGAAGAGGCCGAGCCTCGGGTAAAGAAATATAAAAATACAACTTTGTTACCAATGGTCAGATTCAACTGAAATTAAAGACAGCCCAGCAGCAGATTATCATCGACAAAATCCCCAAAGCAGAATTTGATAGGAGATAAATTAAGCCCGATATTAAAGGTTAAACAGCTAGACTGGATAACAATAGCTACAGACTCCCTGGCACTGTCTTCGGAACGAACGTGCAGGTTACAATGGGCCTGGTCTTTGGCTAACCTCTACTCGAGGTGCTGCTCGAGAAGGGTCAAAGAACTCCAAATATACGGGCGAAGATAGCAGGACAAGAGCCTACGATTTGATGACAATTTAGCAACGCTTGGACAGAGAGGGTACCGTAACAGACCTTTTGAATAGCAAATAAATAGACGCGCAGAGAAGGGAAACCACCAGTTTTACTCAGATTTTCTTCGACGTGTTATCATCGTCAATCTTTCGAGAACCACCCGCGAAAGTATCCGCTTTGTGTCGCACCGTTCCGTGTTGTGTTATTTCGCACGTGTCTGTGTACTATCAATATGGAGTAGAGACAGAGAAAGGCCCTGCTGGGGGGCGTCCGACCCAGTTGCCACCTTGAAGATGCGGAGATCCTATCTTATCGCCCGGAAGCCATCTATTGACCACGCCGCAAACATCCACGACTTCACCACGAGGACTTCAGTCAGAGCCGACAAAGGTAAGCCGGAATGGACGTGAAAATGGATAAGCTTCGTTCGCCCCGTCGTGACATCCAATGAACTCGCTTTAATTACATAAAAAATCTCGAACAGACATTGCTTATTACGGTGATTAAATTGCATCAACTATAATCTTAACATGTAAAACCGTACAGCGTTCAATTATCCATTCATCCAAAGTATTTAATATTCAGATTGTACGACGCTATAAATTGTCAACATAATTATATATCAGTGATCCTCGTTAACCTCAAAATTAACAATATATAGATTAACATTCATTCAACAACAACAACATAAAAGGAGTAGTGTTTTTACAGTGCAGGTTAAGCTCCGACCGGAACATGTTTTTTCGTAAATGCAAAAGTAAATGTCAAATTAAGAACTGTTTAAATTAATGTAGCTAACTGTAAACATGCCGCCGAACTATTATTGTATTAATTACTAATGTATTTTGGATTGCCGAGAAATGAATGCGAGAGTGAAAGTATGAGTGAAAGGGGCAATGATGTAATGTTTATGCATGTGCTCTTTTATAGAAATTACAGTATATATATAGAACTAACCCTGTAGTGTGATTCGTTCTACCCTATGTAATCTCTTGGGCTCCAACTGATGGCACTTACCCTGGGACAAAAGGTAAATAGGTTCTTAATGATTGCCTTTTGCTTATTTGTTTAATTGTTTTTTGTGGGTTTGACATTACCAATGTAATGTAGATCCAGACTGACGTCAGGCACGTTAAATAAGTAGCCGTAGCCGAGGCGTACAGTTAAAAGATGGCGCCCGAACATGCGACATGTAGGTTCGACGAGTAAGCCCGAACATGGGGCAAGTAGGTTCGACGAGTAATTCCGAACATGTGACATGTATATTCGACGAGTAATTCCGAACATTCGACGTGTAGGTCCGAGTAGGCCCGAATATGCGATAATTAGGCCCGAGTAGGCCCGAAGTTTAAATAAGTGTCGATAGTTGGAAGGAAGTTATTAATAGTCGCAAAAATGAGTTTATTGTGCCATAATTATTCAGTTATAGAGCTATGTGCCTATATGCCTTCGACAGGAACCAAGAGATTGATAGAGGTAGAAAATCAAATATTAATCACTTATTGCAGTTAAAAAAAATACCACGCAGGACGCCTAGAGTATGAAGCGTTTAGTTCTTTGTGTTGCTATAATCAGTAATTTTCTAGTTTAGAGTATTTAAGTGTATTTACGCATAGTTAGCATGTGAATTGAGTATTTAATTGTTTGTGCAATATATATAGGGGGCGTGAAGTAACAATGGTTAAAGTAATTTACATAGCGAGAGATTTTGGATTTTTATGCGGCGATAAGGATAAAGCATCGATCGAGGATGGTAAGGGGGGAGACGCAAAACCCCGTAGGGTCTATTTATGAAAAGGAAAAGAGAAATTTATATCTCGCTGCGAGAACGCATCGAATCTAAGGAAGAAGAGAGAGAGAATAACGACTGAGGAGAAGGGTGATGGAGAGAATAACTCGACAAAGGAAGAAGATTGAAGAAATGGACAATCCAAAGGAAGGAGAGGAAGTGACGTTACTGGAAGGCGACCAGGGAGGAGAAAGCAACCGTGCTCCGGAGAATACCGTTATCCCCGAAAGTGAGCAGCCAACGGCAGTGTTACCAACCCAAGGCACCATGGATGTTCAAGCGATAATGGCGCTCTTCACTACGATGATGAAGCAACAAGAAGAAGAGAAAGAACGTCGAAAAGAGGAGAAAGAAAGGAAGAGAAAATTGGAAGAAGAAGAGAAAGAGGAGAAGAGAAAATTGGAAGAACAAGAGAAAGAACGTCGAAAAGAGGAGAAAGAAAGGAAGAGAAAATTGGAAGAAGAAGAGAAAGAGGAGAAGAGAAAATTGGAAGAACAAGAGAAAGAACGTCGAAAAGAGGAGAAAGAAAGGAAGAGAAAATTGGAAGAAGAAGAGAAAGAGGAGAAGAGAAAATTGGAAGAACAAGAGAAAGAACGTCGAAAAGAGGAGAAAGAAAGGAAGAGGAAATTGGAAGAAGAAGAAAAAGAAAAGCAAAAAGAATTGCGAAGAAGAGAGAAAGAACAACAACACCGAGAGATGATGGATCAGTTTCTACAAGCATTAAAAAAGAATGATGAGAAAATAGAAAAAGCCCAAGAAGAGTGTGTTGAAAGACATCGTGATAACTCGAAAGACATTGAGAACCTGGAAAAAACGGTGGAAACTGAAGTCAGGCAGATCCATGAACACCTGGCACACCTGGGAGAGAAGATAGAAGAAAAGAAGAATGACGTAGAAAAGAGAATAGAAGAGGAATTCCGAATGGTTGATCGTCGACTTGCAGCGGATTCCAGAATGGTGGAAGAAAGATTTGGACAAATCGAAACAAAGATGACCTCGGAAGAACAGCAATGGAGGAAGATAAAAAACATGACGCAAGACTTACGCCAAGACGTCACACGAATCAAAGAAACGATGCAGAGAGAGACTTCTTCAATCGTTATTACGTCACCACGAACGAGGAACGAGGAAGACCAGCGAGAAACAACGCCCCTGGCGACATTAGCGCAGCAGCCATCTCGATCGGGGAGTCAAGCCACAGGCGATGACGTCATGGAGCAAGATAGCAGTTGCTCGCGAGTCCACTCCGTGGTACAGACCAGTGTAGCCACCTCGGAAATAGGCAGGCGTGCCATCTTCTCGAAGTTTTCACTGGACAACTTTATGATTTTCGACCAAGAGAAGACAGAAACTTTGCCATCCACGTTTCTTCAAGAATTCAAAAGAGATTGCATTTTATATGGGATTCACGAAGAGGATCACCTGAAGCTCATCCAGAAACTTCTTCGCGGTTCCGCACGCATTTGGTTAGACCACCAGGTACCAGCGTTCAAGACCTTTAGCACCTTCGAAAAAGCTTTCATTGAACAATTTCAGTGCAGATCATTGGTAGAGAGGAAGGTTACCCAGTTAAGAAACAAGCGGTACGACATCAACGGAAGGCTCACATACAAACAGTTTTTCTGGCAGAGGGTGAATGAATTCCGTTCGCTTAAGCCCGGAACCGAAGTGATAGAAATCCTCATGGCTATCAGAGCTATGTACCCGAGCTACGTACAGAGACAGCTTACAGGAGATGTGTTAGAAAATTTTGACCGAATGTCGCTTATCCTTGAAGACATGGATTTGCTGAAGGAGAACGAAAAACATCGATGGGAAGATCAATCAAGCAGAAGAGCGAATAATAATTTTGATAGGAAGAAAGGAGAAAATTTTCCACGAGTGCAAATGGCGACTACACGGAATACATACAATGGACGTCGACAACAATTCAATCGACAAGAACAATCGCAGTACAGTCCTCCAAGACAGCGAGACAGGGATACCAAACGCTCGAATCGAGGAAACTACCGTGGAGGCGGACAGAACACAAACGCAGGTTACCGAGGGCGTGGCGACATACGATTTTCACGCGAGGAGGAAGACAATCGTATGAAAGAAGGCAGAACACAAGCTATTCATTTAGTAAGAACCGCCTACAACAATGAGAAGCAAGAGACTGACGAACAATGGCCTCAACCATCAACGAGTAGGGGACTCAATCCCAACGCGCCAGATTACCAGTCGAGCCTTTAAACTTGTAAATTATTCCGCATACTAGTGTAAATAATTTAACACAATTATGATATTATTATTATTAATATTCAAAAAACTGAGAACTTATATATATATATATATATCTATATACATATCAATATCTGAGTATATATCATGTTATGTTAATGCCAACATTAATAACGTATTATTTATATTCTTATTACCCAGAATAGATATTATTTAGTAAAGAAACATGTATTTTAAAAGGTTTGAATTGATGATAAGAAATATTTTATGTATTAACTCAATAATTCTGAACTATATCTCAAAGAGTGAATTTTCATCATAACTTAGAGTGTGAATGTAGTAAGTTTACATATGTATATGCATACATAATAGGATAATTCTCATAAGTGTTAGCAAGGTGTTTGTTTAAATGACCAATGTTACAGAGTCAAGAACTGAAAATGAATGTTGAGTAATCCTGCAATTTTATGTTTGGTTAATGTTAAATGTAATAATGTAAATTAATTGAAAAGTGCAATTTAGTCTGTAGAAAGAGACAACTATATATTCCAGGGTTCGAGTCCCTATTCGAGCGCCTATGTGTAACAATTAGGCAAGATTTAACGTTAATTAGTAATTGTGTTTTGATGAATTTCTCCTTCGCGTATAGTCTTAAGCTCAGAAAAAATTCATGTGTAAGGAGAGGGGAATGTTATAACGATAAAATCTTGCTAATTATCAGGTAAATCAATTAATCATCGTAATAAGCAATAATATGCATTGGATTGTTGCTGTTCACCGGGACTTGGACGGCAGAGTGCGAAGGACTAGCCTGTTTCCCGAGAGAAGAGGCCGAGCCTCGGGTAAAGAAATATAAAAATACAACTTTGTTACCAATGGTCAGATTCAACTGAAATTAAAGACAGCCCAGCAGCAGATTATCATCGACGAAATCCCCAAAGCAGAATTTGATAGGAGATAAATTAAGCCCGATATTAAAGGTTAAACAGCTAGACTGGATAACAATAGCTACAGACTCCCTGGCACTGTCTTCGGAACGAACGTGCAGGTTACAATGGGCCTGGTCTTTGGCTAACCTCTACTCGAGGTGCTGCTCGAGAAGGGTCAAAGAACTCCAAATATACGGGCGAAGATAGCAGGACAAGAGCCTACGATTTGATGACAATTTAGCAACGCTTGGACAGAGAGGGTACCGTAACAGACCTTTTGAATAGCAAATAAATAGACGCGCAGAGAAGGGAAACCACCAGTTTTTACTCAGATTTTCTTCGACGTGTTATCATCGTCAATCTTTCGAGAACCACCCGCGAAAGTATCCGCTTTGTGTCGCACCGTTCCGTGTTGTGTTATTTCGCACGTGTCTGTGTACTATCAATATGGAGTAGAGACAGAGAAAGGCCCTGCTGGGGGGCGTCCGACCCAGTTGCCACCTTGAAGATGCGGAGATCCTATCTTATCGCCCGGAAGCCATCTATTGACCACGCCGCAAACATCCACGACTTCACCACGAGGACTTCAGTCAGAGCCGACAAAGGTAAGCCGGAATGGACGTGAAAATGGATAAGCTTCGTTCGCCCCGTCGTGACATCCAATGAACTCGCTTTAATTACATAAAAAATCTCGAACAGACATTGCTTATTACGGTGATTAAATTGCATCAACTATAATCTTAACATGTAAAACCGTACAGCGTTCAATTATCCATTCATCCAAAGTATTTAATATTCAGATTGTACGACGCTATAAATTGTCAACATAATTATATATCAGTGATCCTCGTTAACCTCAAAATTAACAATATATAGATTAACATTCATTCAACAACAACAACATAAAAGGAGTAGTGTTTTTACAGTGCAGGTTAAGCTCCGACCGGAACATGTTTTTTCGTAAATGCAAAAGTAAATGTCAAATTAAGAACTGTTTAAATTAATGTAGCTAACTGTAAACATGCCGCCGAACTATTATTGTATTAATTACTAATGTATTTTGGATTGCCGAGAAATGAATGCGAGAGTGAAAGTATGAGTGAAAGGGGCAATGATGTAATGTTTATGCATGTGCTCTTTTATAGAAATTACAGTATATATATAGAACTAACCCTGTAGTGTGATTCGTTCTACCCTATGTAATCTCTTGGGCTCCAACTGATGGCACTTACCCTGGGACAAAAGGTAAATAGGTTCTTAATGATTGCCTTTTGCTTATTTGTTTAATTGTTTTTTGTGGGTTTGACATTACCAATGTAATGTAGATCCAGACTGACGTCAGGCACGTTAAATAAGTAGCCGTAGCCGAGGCGTGCAGTTAAAGAATATCAGAAAGATATGATCAACTGCAATGTCGACCCAGCCAGAGACTGGAAACTGTGAAGGATGATGATGATTCATCAGAATTAAAATGGCAGAATTGGGAAGTAGCATAACACAAGTAATGCATTACTTTTTTGGTGCTTTCATTAGTAATATGATATCGTAATTACAAGAGTAATTCTAATTACACTTCCTAAGTTTGCATCATTTTATTTACTTTACCTTCATAAATTCGGAAATATGAACATTTATTTGCTAAACCTAAATCTATTTGCAAAAGAAGCTTTGCTGTGTTTTAAACTTGTGCATGTAAGTCACAGTAAGAAAACTTCCACTACAGAGTAAGTGTGTACTTATCTAAATAAATGTCCTAAGTACATAAACAAATTAAGGATAATAGTTATGTTTTATTTTTAGTAACTTACTCAACTCTCGTCATAGGCTATTTATAAAAATATCAGACAAGTAAAACTGTCATAAATCTACCAATAAACAATATATTAATTAGTATTGTGTTCCAGACACAGGGACCTCCCGGAAAGTGTAGCAGCTGTAATCAAGGAGACCCAGGTTGGATTCTTGGTGAACACACTTCCACACAGGTAAAACAGAAATAGCAAAACCAGGGCTGGCTTGGTAGAGAATGTCCGAGACCCAGGTTGAGCCTGCATTTTGCTGAAATTTCTACGCAGGACCTCATTCAGTTATGGCTTGTTGGGTCTTGAGGTTCCGGATTCTGTCCTTCACTACCTCTATATCCATCAATCTTTCCGGGGTGTAAATGCAATTGCTCGCCGAGCTCAAGGAGAAATTGGAAAGGGTCCGAAGAGTGCTACCCCATATGCCGCTTCCGATGGACGGCAGTGACATATTACATGGGGACGTACCATTGTATCTCCTAGATCTGCTTGTGTCACCTAACCTAATTTCTGATCTGTTGCCTTCATTGCACGACATCTCTTTCGTCTCAGCTGAAAATGATCTTTCCTCTTCCATGCTGTTATTCTCTGCACGTGCCTTCAAAGCACTCTCTCCACCAACCGAACAACTTGACAATAGTGTGTTGCTGAGTGAGGTCAGTTCCTCTAGAATAGCTGAAAGTAACAGAGTGAAAGGAGGTAATTATGAGTGGCACACTCATTGCTATTCTGCCATTTTAGGCAAATTGGGAAAATTACGGATGGGCCAATATGAAAATTTGGCCGCTACCGATCAAGTGCCGATACAAAACTTACTGATATCAATAATCAATCTGATATAAAGTTCCGCATGCCATGAAGGCACGTGTGGGGATAGGGAACAACACATTCTTGATCTGCAGGTGGTGTGATCAACACCACCCTCTGGCTGCCTTTACCCCCAAGATACTCACTGATTTGAGGCTGGGTGAGCCCTGGAGCTGCTTTATGTAGGGACAAGGCCAGAACAATTCAGACCTTAGATAACCCAACCCGAGAATCGAACCCTGATCTCCCATGTTGCAGTCAGATATCCTACCACTAGACCACAACAGCTCTTCCTTAGTAAATGTGTACTACCCATTACCAAGCTCTCACAATGCACAAGAAGCTGCATATTAAGACATTTACTTTAAACAAAAAAGTAGACAATGGTAATTATGTTAATATCCACAAAACTTATAAAATGGTACAATGTTGCACAAAATTGTAAGATATTTACAGATATATTAGATTGGTAAGAATATCTGTAATTTTACTGATATCCCTATGTCAGCCAATAATAGAGTACTGGCCTCCCCGATGGTGTAGTAGCATCGTCGCCTTGTAATCGAGGGGTCCTGGGTTTGATATCCGGTGGAGGCACATACTGGTTCGGATCCCACTTTAAACTGTAGGTCCAGTCCAGATTAGCCTTTCTGTGCATGAAGTGGACTTAAAGACCAACTCAATCAAACAATAGAGTACTGATTAATCTGTCCCATCCCTAGGGAAAATTAAGGTAGATGGTGATTAGATGAAAATGACAAGGGAATACACAAAGTACGACCAATGTCCAAGTGAGACTGCAACCCAAAACCTTTGGCATGTAAGTTGAACATTGAATACACTCAGCCACAAGATGGCTAAATGCAATACGGATCTGCTGAGAACATTATCTGTTTACCCTTAGAGCAATTATATTAACAATTTCTTCCAAAATTAATACTCTAACATTTCTGCAGGTTAAAGTCACTCTGGAGGTATAGTTAGTTATTGATGATTTTAAATTTAAGCAATAATGCTCCAATTATCAGTAATGGTATTATCAGAGACATACTGGAAATCTGTAGTTCATCTGGACTTGCCCAATCTTCTAGATCATTTTCGATCAGGCATTTCAGTTAACACAAACAATAAGAGGCATGCAATTAAAAAAAAAAATCACTAACTCACCTGTAACTTGAAGACCCATTGAACTGTTAATTGTTGACGTTTCACTACAACTCGAGACTGAGTCAGGTTCCACATCGTCACTCTTGAGGGTATCTTCAGGATTATCAGCAGAACTTTTGTCGTCAGAAACATCTACCAGCTGCTGCTTGTTAACAGTGCGGTTTGGAGTTTTGTAAAGAATACTTCTCCCAGAAATATACGCTTTACTTTTAGTGATGTATGGAGTAAGATCATAAGCATTGTTTTCTATTACTTCTTCAATGGGATCCTGAGATTTAGGTGTGTGGTATATATTCATGAAAACTGCCTCATGATGACCTAGAAAAACATACAATCTTTAGAATGTATTTGCTACAAACTAGAATAAATAAAAAATGCAAATAATAACATCTGTTCATGATGGATGCGGTTTAAAATTACTTACGTGACATTTTGTTATTTCGTATTTCCGCATGGCACAATTTTGGTTATATCCTATTAATTTCGAAGGGTACAGCGTCACTGCTTTGTTTGTTCCCAGGCAGCGGTAATTGCAATTTCTCTCGTTCAGCGGTGCTGGCATGTGTATCCTGGTTTGCATCCTCTGCTGTGCTTTCTGTTGTCAGATGGCGCTGCCGGGTGGTGGTTGGGGGCAGGGCCGTGCTGCTCGATGCGATGCAGTTCCTGTTCCCCATGTGGCTGGAGGGGGGTCGAGTATGTGCACTGCATCTTTTCTTTTTCTGGTCTCGGATCTTTTTGAAGATGGTGTGCCTGTCCATTATCCAGGTTCAGTGCTGGTTTCTGTTGGATGATAGCATGGGTTTCTTTGACAGTGTTCTCTATGACAGAGCCGGTTGGGTGAAGTATGGATGTGGAGAAGATGGTGTGGTTTGTGAAGTGGAGTTGTTGAGAAAGACCTGATTTTGGTGTGTCTTTTTTGGCATCTTTTACATGTTCATCAGTCCATTCTCGAACAGTGCGGATGGTTCTCCCAATGTAGATGTTGTGGCATTGGCATGTGGCCTTGTAGCAGTGGCGGCTGGCCAAGTGCAACAAGTGCAGATGTTTTCACCTAATTTTCAAATTAATATTGTCATTTTTCATTTGCTTGTTAAATTAAACTATTTCTCAGCAGAACGTACGCGATAATACTCAAATTACGCCGCTCTGCGCTACGCACGTGAGTTCGTCGAAGAGCAAACCTCGCCAGGGTGCGGAAGACTTAGCCGGTTGTCATGGCAACGGTGACGTCACCTAGCGTTGGCCTTGAACATGGTGTCGCCCTCTACGTGAATCAGTTCTCTCGTCGGAGAAAACATCGCATCCAGTGCTTGTGGCAAAATCTTCGCGTTCTCGCGAGATCTTGTTCCGCGTGTGTGTTTCGCGTTTCCTATCGTGTGTTGTGTTCATGTGTTGAGCTGTTATTTCTACAATGAACCCAGTAAATGACTTAGTGTGTAATTTGTTGCAGACACCATTTTCCAGATGGACGGATGAAGACAAAAAAGACGTTTTAAATGGGGGGGGGGGGCACTGGCACTTACTATTTGTTTTCATTGCCTATAAATATACTTCTTCACCTGTTATTTTAGGCACGAGCCGCTACTGCCTTGTAGACACCACGGGATGCAAGTTTGGGTAGTGCTCTTCCGATTTGGGAAATAGGTTTGTTTGCCAGTCGGATGTTGAAGGGTTTGAGGGCCTTGGCAAATTTGCCTGATGTGGTGGGGTGGTATGGAAAAGTGATCTATTTCGGTTTGGGATTTTAGTTTGGGTTATCTCTGTCTCGTGGGTGTCCAAGCTGGGCTTTTGCACACCACATGTATAGCTGGCATTCGGTGTAACCATTGTTTAGTCCTATTTCAGTTGTGCATGCTATTTCATCTTGCAGGTCGTCTTCTGTGCAGCTGTGTGTGAAGGCTCTTCTGTAGAAGTTCATCCATACTCCAGCTTTCTGTTTTGGTGGGTGGTTGGATTTGGCATGATGTGCTGGGTGCCTGAACCTGGTTTGTTGTACACGGACATGATGAATTTGTCTTGGTGGCATTGGATGCTTAAGTCAAGAAAGTTGAGACAGCCATTTTTTCACAAAGGGAAGAAAATTACCATGTCAACTTTCTCGACCTAAGCATCCAATGACACCAAGACAAATTCATCATGTCCGTGTACAACAAACCAGGTTCAGGCACCCAGCACATCATGCCAAATCCAACCACCCACCAAAACAGAAAGCTGGAGTATGGATGAACTTCTACAGAAGAGCCTTCACACACAGCTGCACAGAAGACGACCTGCAAGATGAAATAGCATGCACAACTGAAATAGGACTAAACAATGGTTACACCGAATGCCAGCTATACATGTGGTGTGCAAAAGCCCAGCTTGGACACCCACGAGACAGAGATAACCCGAACCAAAATCCCAAACCTAAATAGATCACTTTTCCATACCACCCCACCACATCAGGCAAATTTGCCAAGGCCCTCAAACCCTTCAACATCCGACTGGCAAACAAACCTATTTCCCAAATCGGAAGAGCACTACCCAAACTTGCATCCCGTGGTGTCTACAAGGCCACATGCCAATGCCACAACATCTACATTGGGAGAACCATCCTCACTGTTCGAGAATGGATTGATGAACATGTAAAAGATGCCAAAGAAGACACACCAAAATCAGGTCTTTCTCAACAACTCCACTTCACAAACCACACCATCTTCTCCACATCCATACTTCACCCAACCGGCTCTGTCATAGAGAACACTGTCAAAGAAACCCATGCTATCATCCAACAGAAACCAGCACTGAACCTGGATAATGGACAGGCACACCATCTTCAAAAAGATCCCAGACCAGAAAAAGAAAAGATGCAGTGTGCATACTCGACCCCCTCCAGCCACACGGGGAACAGGAACTGCATCGCACCAAGCAGCACGACCCTGCCCCCCCAACCACCACCCGGCAGCGCCATCTGACAACAGAAAGCACAGCAGACAACACAAACCAGGATACACACACCAGCACCGCTGAACGGGAGAAATTGCAACCATCGCTGCCTGGGAACAAACAAAGCAGTGACGCCGTACCCTTATTGAATGAAGACAGAGGTGTTTCCAAAATTAATAGGATATAACCATTGAAATGTGCAACGCGTAAATACGAAATTTCAAAATTTGACGTAAGTAATAACATCTGTCTTGTTAAGCCTCTTGCAATATAATGTAAGTAGCAAATCACCATAGTGATTTAAAAAAAGCTCATGGCAAATCTTTAAGGTTCATGTAAACATGATTCCCTAGGAATTATCCCCCCTCCCAAAAAAAAAGCTGACTGAAACATGAGGATAACACTCAGAAGAAACTGCTCATTCAAAAAAGCAGTTTTTTTAAAAAATATATCACTGTTTATGTCTAGCTATGAATTCCACGTTGTAAGGTGTATTTTAAATTTAGATATGAGTTTCTTTTTACAGTAGAGATATAAAGGAAAGCTGTAGAACAAAAAAAAAATAGTGCCAACCCATGTATTTTCACTGATTTGAAACACTTTGGGGGAAAAGACCATTTTTTCCAACCAACTTGACAATCTACCCACACCAGTGCTGACAGATGGCTGCAATCGGAACTACCGCCAATCAAGAGCACAGCAACCTAACAAACAACATCCTCCAGCACTACCAGGAAGGTGAAGTCAGGACCAGCACCAACCGGAAGCAAATTAAGCAGCGACAGACAGGCTACCATTTGCATCCTACATGCTGTAACTTATGTTAATGAAGACCGTGGACCTTTGTAATTAATTAGACAATAACAAATACCTATACAATTCTTTGACTCCACTTACAGCACCAAACTATGAATGGGTTTTTAGTGTAATTTTAAATTTTGTTTCTGTGCAATACCATGAATCATGAGTGTATTGATTGATTTCGTTTTTACTTCGCTTTTCTGCCACTTGTTGGCTAATCGCAAAGATGAGGATGAGTGATGATATTGATGAAGAGACATTCACAAACATCCATGCCCAGGCTGGGATTCGAACCAGGGACCTCTGACGTAGCATGAATCATGAATATATAATTTATATTTGTTGTTCAGCCAGAAGTCTCTGTCATCTTGCACACACCTAAAAATCCATCTTGTTACATACGAGGGTTGGAGCATAAATCACTGCAACTACTTTTGTTTCCACAAGAATGCAGGACCAGCACAAAAATCCGAAATATACAATTGGAAAGTGGCAGTGCATTGTAATGTGGAATGTATGAACAATGCAAATCGTGTGTACCAGGTGTAGGATGGAGAAGCGAGCAACACATCCTTAAAGACAGCATCGTGTGGATTTTAGTATATTTCACCCTAAATTCAGAATTCCCAATTGTTACATTTTACAGTAACTGAAAACTATGCTCACCTGAAGAAGAATTCTGATTATCTATTACAGGACTTTCCAAAGTAGGCTCATCTATTGGCAGATCACTGATACTATCTGGAAAATTGAGCTTTTCTAGTTTAATGTAAGATTCACCTGAAACCAAACAAAAAATTAAAATAAAACTTCATCCTGTTCATAGACAGCTAAGTACAGTGAAAATTAATATATTAAAACAGAAAAAAAACATGATATTTTTTTTTTTTATTTATTTGAGAAATCCTGAATACAGAAAGAATCCATTTTAAATCAGGATATCAACAGCGAGAAAAATAGAAATTAACAAATGAGAAGCACGCACACATATGTAACAAGAATAATACAATAAAAATAATAAAAATTAAACAATAATAATAAAACAATATCAAGGGTATAACAAATATTAATTTTTCTTCAGCTGCTTGATGCACGCATTTCTGAAAGCCTGCTTAGATAGATGGAAGCCTGGAGGATCAATTAGTGTATTGTACCTTGTTTGTAGCCTATAGAGAAATGACCTTTGTTCTAGGGATAGCCTTGAGGTTTTTGTATAAAAGAAGTTGTTGCATTTTCTGTTGGTACGTGGGATCCGGATGTGAAGATGTGGCAAGAGTTTGTTAGTGAAAAGTTGTCCATTCATGATTTTGAAAAGAAAAGTTAGATCTGAAACTTGACGGCGAAGGGACGGATCGTGAATTTGAAGAGTGGATAGAATTTCATGTTTGGAAAAGTTTGCAAGGGCTGGGCATCTATGTTTGACTATTCTGATAAAGAAATTTACCACTTTGTTCGTTATCTTTATATTGCTATCACAGGCCATTGACCAAATACAGGAACCATATTCAAGAATAGGTACGACGCACGATGTAAAGTAGGTTTTGAGGGCAGAAACATGTGTGATATCTGTAAATCTGTAAATTAGCCCAAGCGTTTTCATGGCTCTCGAAGTTATGTAATCTATGTGGTGGCTGAAAGTGAGTTTGCTGTCGAAAATGACTCCAAGATCTTTGTGCTGTTGTACGAACGGGATGATTTTGTTGCATAATCTATAGGATGGTGCTGTAAAATTGGATTTGAGGGTAAACCTCATAAAAACAGATTTCTCGGGATTTATTTTCAGATTCCAGTCTTGGCATCAGCGTTCAATGTGTGTGAGATTGTCTTGCATGGAACAAGTGTCTTCAACTGAAGCGATGTTTCTAAATAACTTACAGTCATCAGCATACAATAAAATTGAGCATTCTGGAGAAATATATTCATGAATATCGTCCATGAAAAGAGTGAAACACAGGGGCCCTAGAGAACTTCCTTGAGGCACACCGGAAACTACAGGGAGCCATGACGAAGAGCAACCAGATATGATAACCTTTTGCTTTCTATTGTGCAAATAAGAAGAGAGTAATTTAAGAAGAGGTCCGTGAATGTTGAATCTGTTTGAAAGTTTATGGATGAGTTTTGTATGAGGGACAGAGTCAAACGCTTTAGAAAAATCTAAGTAAACGACATCCATGTCTTGCTTGGCACTCAGGCAGTTAAACGCGTTGGTGAGCAAACAAGCAAGGTTTGTGTCACATGAAGCACGAGGAAGAAAACCGTGTTGAGTGGGAGAGAGGAACGGAGTAGCATGCGCAAGGATACGATTGGAAATTATTTTTTCGGCTAGTAGTGCAAGTGCAGGAAGTAAGGAAATCGGACGATAAGAAGTAACGTGAGTTTTGTTTCCGTGCTTGAATATAGGAACTATATTTGCTTGCTTCCATGCAAGAGGAAATACACCCTCGGAAAAACATTTGTTAAAGATTATGCTGATTGGTTTGGATAGAATATGGGCTAATCGTTGTAGAAATATGGCAGGGATATCATTAGGAGCGTTAGCTTTAGAACATGAAAGAGATTTTAATAGTTCGTGGACTTCATTGCAGTTAGTTGAGATTTGAGAGAGTGTGTAAGGAGTGATGGGCTTGACTTCAGGCAGTGCAGTAGCGGTATTATTTGCAAAGTTGCTGTGAAAATACGAGTTAAAAAGTGATGTGCGCTCCTTCTTTGTAGCAGACTTATCGTTCCAGGAAACTTGAGCGGGAATACGGTCGTGTTGTCGGCGTGAGTTAATTAGCTTCCAGAACATTTTGGGGTTTTTAGCAGCACTTTCCGTCACAGTTTGAATGTAATTATTATAGTCTCTTTGCATTAAGTTTTTGCTATGTTTTCTTAATTGAGTAAAAGTGTTCCGTGTATGAACGTTTGGGACTTGTTTCCACAGGATCCACGCATTCTTTTTGTTCTTTAGTGTAAGTTTAGTCTCTTCACTATACCACGATGGGAATCGGGATGTTCTTGTTTTCCTTAGGGGCACGTGATCTTTAATTATGGCTTGCACACAGTCCACGAGGAAATCCACTGCTTCTTCCGCTGGGAGGGGGTCCATCATTGTCCACGGTACAAGTCTGGTGACAAGAGAAAGCTGCTCCCAGTTGACTCTTTTCCAGTTGTAGACAGGTCTGGAGGAGGGGGAGGGCCTGGGGGCTTTTCCAGGGACTTGGAATTCGGCATGCACGGGGGTGTGGTCCGAGGCGATGAATTGCTCACCAGGCTTGGCCTTGACCTTTGTATACGAAGACAGCAACAGGTCGAGAGTTTCTGTGCGTCTTGTGGGGAAGTCTACAAACTGATGAAGTCCAATCGCTTTGATATAATGATCAAAAAACCATCTGTCATCATTGTCTGTGCATAGGCCAGAGTTCGACGATGACCATTTTATGTGAAGGTTGAAATCGCCCATAAGAATGATAAGAATGGAATTCTATCTTCAAAATTATTATTATTTTAGTACAAATAACATCCAATAATAATAATTACATGCAAACATCACGAAAGAAAAATCTTCCATGCATCAACAAGCAGAAGAGTATTTTTAAAACAAATTGGTTCTGGTATCAAGAACATGTTTGATCTTAACTTGAACACAGCACAAAGCCTCAAATCAACACATACCAGGATAGATCTCTAATACCTCCAACTCCTATAGAAATTTTAGCTCCAAATTTTCAACAGTTAGAGCATTCAACTTAGAGAATTTAGTATAAAAATAACCAAGACAAAGCCACATAATGCACAGTCCAACAATTAAGTAATGAGACAGTCGTTATCATATGAAAAGGAATGAAAATATTTGAACATTCCCTGTTTATTACTCAAAGTGCATCCCTCCTGCATCAATACAGCAATTGGCATGGTTGACTAACGATTGGAACGACATCTGCAAGTCTTCATGTGGTATGACTTGAAGATTGGACGTAACAAACTGTTGGATGTTCCTGTGTTCAGCAGCACCTTCACTTTCGGGAACAGGAAAAATTCACAGTAGAGAGGATGATTCAACACACACACTTGTTTTTTGGACTAGGAACACATAGACAACCACTGCTCGCTGGCACCGTGCATTATCGTGGAGCATGAACCAACTGCCCGGTTCAGGATACTGAGGTCGGACATGGTCAGTTCTCTTTCATAATCATTCAGAGCACTACGATAATAATAGCTAATTACAGTTTCATCCTCTGAAACAAATACATGATGAATAATGCGTTTGCTGTCGTAAAAAATAATTCATTGTCACCTTTGACTTGAGGAGCTGCCTTTTCTTGCCTCTTGGCAAATTTGGCTGGAATTTGTTGCTTCGTAGGACCGCAGTGAAAATGCTCTGTTTCGTCCTCCACAACAATGGAAATCTACAAATGTTTATTCCCACAAGCAGTTTTCAGAATGTCTTTCACGAAACTTGATGTTCACTCGCTGCTCCATAGAATGCACACGTGGGTCAACATAAACTCAGGCTCATTATTTAATTATCGGACTGTGCATGTCTTACTTTGGTGTGGTTGGTATTGCAAGCCATTTCTTACAACTAACACGGACCTTCCTAGAGATTCAACTGGTAACATCATGAATAGCTATGCAATACATTCTAATATTTGGCAGATTCTACCATATCACTGCAGATTTTAAATTTAGGCTAGCAACAGTACAAAAAATGTATAATGGCATGTTTGTTATACTAATTTCATGATACACATAGTAGAGAAAACACACCAACATAAAAAAGTGCAGCATAATGCATGGATGGTGACAACTGCATGATTTAAGAGGAAGGGGTTAACTGCACCCTGCTGCTGTGTCTCAGGGAATTTATAAATATGTATAAATTCAATGGGATTTGGAATAAGAAAGTTGCAATTTGTCATGTCTACAGAGAAAAATTCACAAAGAATTCACACAGACTTTCTGCAGCCAATAATTCATGCAGAATTCCCAGTGATTAGCCACCTCAATATATTCATGATCGAATGTAGCCGATCACCGTGGCAGAGTGGTTAGCACATTGCCCTATGACACAAGGAGTCCCGGGTTCGAATCCTGGCCTGGGCATGGATGTTTGTGAGTGTTCATTCATCAATTTCATCACATCACTCATCACCATCTTTGCAAATTAGCCAAAAGTGACACAAAAGCAAAGTAAAATAAAGCAAAATCAATCAAAAAATCTATCATGATCTAATGTCTCAAAATCATTGTATATCTGATGATCTCAGATTCAGATTCAACCATGAAGGAGAATATAATTGCTAAGGGTAACGAATTCAATTTTCCACTTAATACCTTTAGTGATGTTTCTTCTATACATCATTCCAGTATATTACAAGTTAGATGCCACCTCATTGACCAACCTTATTTAAGTGTCAACTTCCAATCTTGCAAGTGAAGTTCACACATTCAAATCCCAGTATGCATGTGGTTTTTTTTTTTTTTTGTGAGAGTGCCTCTATCAATTTCATCATATCATCTTTTCTCATCGCAATTAAGCAAAAGAGGCAGGATACAAATACAATACAAGATAGCTAAAGCAATAAATTTTCTTCCTAACTTACCTTCTTTTTTAACAGCATCTTGACAGAAGGTAACGTTAACTTCCGAAGACTGGGCTTCCTCCTCCAGAATTGTGTCTTCAATAAGTTTCTGCTCAATTTTCTTCAACATGCTCACCATCAGCTCACACCTTTCAAGCACTCGTCTCCGAGCCTTCAGAGGTTCCACCTGCTCTGGTGAAAGCGAGATAGCAGCTAAACATTCTTCAGTTGCTGTAAACAAAAGAATAACAAAGTATTTGATTAATTCATATTACGGGACTTTAGATGCGGTAAGATATTAATATACACATGCAACATACTTACATATCTTCGTACCTGCTTATTTAATTCAATTAAATTAAAATACACTTCCCCCATGAACTATATATTGTGAAGGACAATCAACCACATTTGGCTTCCGCTACTTGAGAAAGTAAAACGAAGCAGCTCTAGATGACACATCAGGCAATCCAGCAACAGCAGCACACCAAAATGCATGGCCATGAAATTAGGTCGATGGCAGAAGTTCGTGCTGTCGGAGCACAATCCCGTGTGTTGAAGTTTAAGAACAGTCCAACGTGTAGACGTGGAACTTCATTTCTGGGGCTGTAACAAACTTTCAATGCACATGATCACCAGCTCTGTATCGAATGGGACTCGAAAGTGCCCCAGAGAGAGGTTGGTCTGGCATTCGAACTAGGCAATGCAGCTCGGTTGCTGTTGCCACACACTGCATGGGAACCAGTTACTTTTGTTCTGCTCTCGCTTTGCTATTCCCATATGTGACACAAGCACAATTCTGCCCAGCCGCCTATTTTCACGGCCGTGCATTTAGTGTAGCATAACAGTGCAGGCCAAAAGCCCTTGAAGCGAACTACTACAAGTTCCGATATAGATGGTAATAGAGGTCACCGAAATTAATTGAATTAAATAAACAGATGCATGGATATGTAAAGACAATGCATGTGTATAATAGTAAAGTGTTTGATTAAATTCAACCTTATTCATAGATTGGATAATCGGGACTGGACTTCCAATTGAAAGTGGAATCACTATGTGGCCCCAATGAGAATAGACTTTGTGATACCTTGAATATTCAGTGAGTGTTAAATGCTACACTACGTTAATGTTATGAAGAAGGTACAGTAAATTTTAAAATTTATTTATTTTATGTAAGCAAGTTATAAAAGCGTGGTTTTGACTTCTAACTAAGAACACGAAAAAAAAATAATAATAATTCAACTGAAATAAAAATAAATTAACTACATAAGAGAAGTAATCTGAAGCATTGGTATTGGCCAATACCCTGTATAAGTATTGACTGCAATTTAACCACCCATACCCTGGAGGAGGACTCATTGCATAGTGGTCTGCCTGTATTTCACTTTAAACTGTAGGTCCAGTTCTGATTAAAATACCTGAGCATGAAGTTGTTCCAATAATAAAAAAGAACTGAATTCTTAGTTATTAACATTTATAAATATTCTACAACTTTTCAAGCATTCGCATCAGCATCAGTTCGAAGTTGTGAGGTCAGTCTTAATTATAACTGAAAAGTTGCATAAAAAAATGTGTAAGAGAAGTACAGTGGAACCTCGATGTTACATTTTTCAGGGGACCAAGCTAAAAAAAACTTAAAATGCAGGAAAATGTAAAATCGAGGAAAATGTTATGACATTTTACTATGTTGGGACCATCAAGTTTGAATGTATAATGTTGGACAATGTAAAATCCGGGAACATAAAATCAGGGTTCCACTAAACTTGCAGAATGTGTGCTGAACACCCAGGTTTGATCCCTAAACGAGTCATTATTTTTCGAGTGTCTGAGTTTGTTTATAAGTCCATTGGAAATCAAAACCAGCACCCCTTCATTACAAGACAACAGCTTTCCCATTACATCACCGAGGAAGCCAGGGTCATAATTTTTCAATAAACTTTTTACTTAGTCACAATGCTATCACTTACTGTAGATAGACTAAGCGTATGTAACAATAAATGCTTACCGAATTTCAAATCCTTCTCAAGAAGCAAAAGAGCATCGTTATCATTTTCCATTTGTTCTACGCTGTAGGTGACGAGAGACATCAATCTCTTAGCTCTGTTCACAACGCTAAGGACTACGTTTCTTGTTGATTCCTCACTCTGATTGAACAACTTTGCCTTCAATGATGCAACTATTTTATATGCCTCTTCATGAGTTACCTACACAGAAAAAATACCAACAATTAGAAGAAATAAAAGTACTATCAACAAAACACGACTCCATGGGGCAAGAGCACGATGAAGGAAAAGACCTGCCAAAAAGGTTTTCATTGGGGGAAGTCTGGTCAGCACATTGACTCCTGTTGCCACTGTTCCTGGTCTTGTAGACCGGGGCCTGTTGCAGTTTCTTTTGAGAGGTTCCATCATTGTGCTCAACTACAAGGTCAACACTTAAATTTGGAGCCCCACCAGGGATATTTGTATTCTGCATTTTTTGTTGTTTTACATCACATATCTGTCACTTGACTAAATGACGATGGGGATGAGTGATGAAGGACATCTACAAATAACACCCATGCCCAGGCAGGGATTCGAAGCAGAGAACTTCAGTGGCGAGATCAAAAGTCAACCACCTAATGTGACGGTAGGGTATGGTGAATAAATGGTCAAGATTTCGGTACAAAATCTGGGCACATTTCGAGATCAAAAGCAGTATATAAAATGGCATTTCGCTGTTAAAATGGTGAATATAATCCTAAACTGATTTAAAATCTATACTTGATACACAAAATAAACATTTCCTTTCAAATAGCACATTTACGTACTATCAGAATATTAAATATGGTGTTTTTGAGTTGGTAACTTTAAGTCTACTTTATGCACAGTAAGGCTAATCGGCACTGGACCTACCACTATGTGCCTCCACCGGGTATCAAACCCAAGACCACCTGATTACAAGGCAATGATGCTACCACTATGCCATCGGGGGAGCCCCTTATCAGAATATTAAGTTTATTCCTGTGTAAAGAAGTCCACTTTTGTTTTACAAATATTTACAGCAGAATTAATCAAGTTTCCTTAATTTTGCACAACTCACAGGATAATTCAGACTTCACAAAATGTCGTGTCAGTAATTAAACTCTAAATTTCATGTTAAGAGGTTATTTCGCATTTTGCAGTTCATTTCACATCATTTTGTGACAAAATATTGTAGGAAAATGTACCTCGGCCTTTGAAAAACATGAAATATGAACATGTCTCTAGTGATTGGCCACTGAGCCGTTAATCCCTACCATTGGTATAGAACCAGACACCACTTGCATACGTTTTACATTTCCACACATATGACAGAGATCCTGTAAACCTGAATGGTTAACAGTGTTGACCCAGCATCATGAGGACAATTGGGAAGCAACTTGAAAAGAAGTAACAGAAAGACAGAAGCAATGGGACTCGCGCCACTGACCATTCATCATCCAATAAAAGGCAGTTGGCAGGACTTGGCCTGTTGCACCACATAAGTTATATGCAGAAGAACCTAGATTTTTCAGGGGTTGAAGATGAAAAAACTTTAAATGCAGGAAAATGTAAAATACGGGAATGTAAAATTGTGGTTCCACTGTATAAGGCTTTGTGTGTACTGTAGTTACAGAAATGATTGTAAACAAAAGAATGTTCATTTACAAGATAATCATTATATTGATCAATTCTTACATAACATTAAGGAACCCATTCTTACAGAAATTTCTTGTAAAATTAACAGATTTTCCAAATTCTGGAATAAAACCAGCTGGTAGCGGAAAGTTATTTCAAGCCACTACTTCATCATTTCAATCTTACAAATACAGAGCGGTCCTTGGGAAATAGTACAATAACAAGTGACAACCCCAGAGCCCACCTGTCTTACACGAGTATGCCATGAGTCGTCCGTGCAAATGCGTATTCAGGTTGTTAAGGCCTACAGGAAAAACGCATTTGACAACCATGTGCCATGCCTGCAAGAAAAATCCATTCTCCACACATGATTGCAGCAAGATGAGGCTGGAGCTCACACAACCCATGCCACGATGGCAAAATTGATAGATTGATTGATTTAGTTTATTTTACTTCGCGTTTTGTGCCTCTTGGCTAATTTGCGAAGATGGGGATGAGTGATGAAATGATGAAATTTGATGAATGGACATTCACAAACAACCAAGCCCGACCGGGATTCGAACCCGGGACCCTTGGCATCGCAGCACGGTGTGCTAACCACTCGACCACAGGGTCGGGCGATGGCAAAATTGAGACAGTTCATTCTGGATCAACTGATCTCAAGATCTAAGGATGTCCCTTGGCCAGCCAGTTCTCCAGATCTGAAGATGTGACAGCCCCAGACTTTTTTATTTAGGGGTATCTCAAAAGCAAGTTTTTCTCCTGGCAGCTACAAGATATTGGGGATTTGAAAATGATAACCTGGTGCTAGGAGTGCCTGCAGATATACATATTGATATCAATGAAGGTAATTTGCTTGATTGTATGTGTATTTTAGATATTTTAGGTTGCTTTTCTGCTACTTGTGGCCAATCGTGCTGATGAGAATGAGTCATGATTAGATTAAAGATGAAGATGATGAAGGACACTCCCAAATAATTCCCATGTCCAGGCTGGGATTCAAACCCAGGAACTTCGATTATAAGATGAAAATTTGACCAAAGAGCCAGCCAGAATTTACGTCTTGTAGTGTTTAAGACATAGACACAGATTGTAGTGTATCACTAATCATAAGTCAAGTAAATTTGACAGCTTAGAAAAAATATCCTATAGCTATGTGTCAGTTCTAATATCAATTATTTTCTTTCGTATTTCATAACAATTTCCTAGGACCACCCTGTATTAATATCCACATGTTAAAATGACTGGGACAGAAAAAGCATGGTAAAGATAAAACACAAACAACATTTTCTTGACATCAAACTCATGTCTTCAGTTTAGGAAGATGAAAGGAGTTAAAATTAAAAAAGCATGTATAAGTCACCCCCTAATTTTCTATTGGTATTTTTCTATCATACCTGAGCAAAAGCAGCAGGATCTATGACTTGCTCCAAGAAGCTTTGTAAGTTCTTTATTTCTTGCTTCCAGTGGTTGTAAAGAAACTGGAAATGAGACTGGTTAGCTGAACTTTTGGGATCAAGGTAGTATGCTACTAATGAGGGTACCAACTCTGGTTCCAATGATTCTAGGCTAGCAAGACAGCACTTTATTCCAAGTACTCCTGAAAGAGAAGAAAAATTACAATGTAGCATACCAAAGTAATAAATATAATCTTTAAAAACTATCTCACATGGTAATGTACTGCTTGAACCTTGGGCCCGTTCCGAAAGTTGCCCGAGTTTAATGCGTTAAACGAGTTAGGGCAACTGGCCGTTCCATAAGTGCATCCATGCATTTCGTGAGGTTCACTATGCTGTCCCAAAAGTCGCATTCCGTGCGTCTCGTGCAAGAACGAGATTCACCAAACGCACGAGCCAGGAAGCTGGTTTGTTCAGTGAGAATCGTCTGCTCTCTGCAGACACCGCGGGTGGATGATGGCTTCAAAGTGCACTAGTTCGGGAATTATATTATAATTTTAACAGAGAGCATTATGAAGCAACATGCACAATGATGAGAGTGCCTCAGCTGTTCTTACAATGTGATTAAAATGAGTAACAGTATCCGCAGTAGAGTTTATTTCTATCAGAAGGAAATGCCTTCAGCTGGATGCCATGCGGAAAATTTTTATAAACAAAATGCTGCGCCTGCGCTTTCGTCTAGAACGTCCCACAAGTCTGTAAAATAACTGGTTTCACCAAGTTCACGAGCCCAGTTACTTTCGTTCGATTCGTTATGACTTTCGGAACACACCCCTTGTGTATAGACAGTAAAGAAAAGTCACCTGATTTCTACTTCAGAAACTATACAGGGGCCATGCATCACCTGGTCAAAATGCAACAGGCAAATTTTGTGATAAAAATAAAATGGAAGTATACAAACAATGATACGATGAGGGAACTTTGAAGATTCGAATCGAGGAATTCTGGTTTCAGAGCATGCTCTACAACACGTGGATCATGAAGGTCTGAATCTGAAATTTAACACATTTATTGTGCAACATTTGAACTTAGGTGTTTTTATTTCAAAACTTAAACTTCCTATTATAGGATATTAAACAGTTGGTAACACTGTAACACGTCTGAAGAAGACCCTCTTAGAGGGTGAAAACGTTACATGTTTAGTGTATATTTCTTATACAGGGTGGCTCAATAAGTCACTTAACACCCTCAGTACAAGGCCACTGCAGCGCGCAACATGGAAATGGTGATGACCAATCGTTATCAGGCCAAGGGGGAACCACATTGACGCCACCCACACGGTCGGCGGCCATCTTGATGTCCGCCATCTTGAATTCAACTTCAGAATTTTAAATGGGAAGGGGGTCGTGCGACATATCAAAATGGGCTAGAATTTCACGAGAAATGCAATGGTGAAGGTTTTTTCGACGTATCTTTAACCAGTAAAAAGTTATGGATGAATTCTTGTACCAATTTGCTCCTTTTCGAGGTGTTAGAAAAATGCCTTAAAATTTGTTTAGCGCTTCGGTAATGCATTGTGAAGGACTTTTAATTCAATGGAAGCCTCACACTGTAAATTGTTCGCGACAACCATTCATAATGCACAGCTCTTCATGGATGTATCCGATTAAAATAATGTGCAATGGCATGCGAACGTCTCTCCATAGACGTCACTTTGATCTCGATGCATTACCAAAGCGCTAAACAAATTTTAAGGCATTTTTCTAACACCTCGAAAAGGAGCAAATTGGTACAAGAATTCATCCATAACTTTTTACTGGTTAAAGATACGTCGAAAAAACCTTCACCATTGCATTTCTCGTGAAATTCTAGCCCATTTTGATATGTCGCACGACCCCCTTCCCATTTAAAATTCTGAAGTTGAATTCAAGATGGCGGACATCAAGATGGCCGCCGACCGTGTGGGTGGCGTCAATGTGGTTCCCCCTTAGCCAGATAACGATTGGTCATCGCCAATTTCAAATTCCATGCCGCAGTGCCTTGTACTGAGGGTGTTAAGTGACTTATTGAGCCATCATGTACAATAAATTTTGTCTTGATCAGCATTTTAATGTTTTATGAAACCCTTGTTTGGGGCATGTACAAGCAACAGCACAGTAGGTTCCAATGAGGATGGCAGCAGTGGCCACCGAAATTAATAGATCAATAACAAAAAACAGTTTTGTGGAGAAGAGATTACATCAGCTCTCTAAATTTGTTTACTACTGTATCACTCATTAACCAAAATATGTATGAATGTTAGGATTTTATTTTTTAAAAAAATGCTGAAATACATACAACCTACATCCTATCCTGAAAAGAAACCATCACCAAGTATTGCTTCTTTGTTTTTACCGTTGTCTGGTTTTTGTGCCAGATAAGTTGATTCCAAGTTTGCTTTTCATCCAATTTTTCACCGCTATAGCACCAAATTATTTATAGCTTTTGAACCTACAGTTGACTGTTTTTGCATCGAAATTTTGCTTTTTTATTCACCAAAAATAGGTATGTGCCTCTATTAATAAGGCAAGGTCGGGACCACTAACATACAAAGATGTACTTCATCTCAAACTTACTTTGTTCGTCACTGGAGCATGCAATAGCAAACATGCCAATTTGCATTATACGATCCATTTGCAAGTCATAGGATGCAATCATTTCCTTCAAATCTTCCCTACACCTCTTTTTAAGAGTGGCATCATCTGTACACATCGACACTAGCTGCCTCAGAGGAGCGGCTGGATCAGCAAACACCTGCAGAGAGAAGATACAAAGTTAAAACTGAATTCAAAGTAAGAGTTCATTATTATGTGATTTTATACAAGGTATGTACTGAAAATAATGAGCCAAGTGATATTACTCTAAGTCAGAAACCACTATTTTTAATCTGCCTATGGTAATACATAATTTGGACCTTGTTGTTACTTTTCCACTTAACATCCAGATCAGTCCACACATTTGCGCCACCGTAACGGCAGCTGGAAAATGTCGCTCTTGTAGAAGTCCGTTTCGGCACGATGTAATCACCGATGAACCTCACTCTTTACCTCGTTATCATTGTCAAACTTTGTACCCAGAATGCTGTTCTTCAACGGAGCAAAGAATTGACGGCACTAGGTCTGGGATGTAGGGAGGTTGAGGAATTAGCTCCCAGCCCATCTTTTCAATTTTCTGTACTGTAAGGCCAGCTGTATGGGGACGGGCATTGTCATGATGCAAAATTACATTGTGTTTGTGATAACCAAGAGCCTATATGATGTCCTGTAAAGCACTGTGTCCAATGTTCAGATAATGTGCAATTTCTTGTACAGTTGTCCTCCTGTAACTTTGAATAAGGCTGTCAATCCTATCCATGTTGTTGTGCGTGAAAGCTGTTTTCGGTCTGCCACTAAGAGGCTTATCAACAATATCTGTGTTACCATCTCTAAAATGTTTTACCCACCTTTTCACTGTGCTGTAACCGAGGCAGGCATCTCCATAGAAGTTCTGTAAATGCTGATAATTTCTGCAGCTCAAACTTTTTCACTAACAAGAAATTTCACGACAGCACACTGACGAAACAAACTGTCCGTAGATGCCATTTTTCTCCTACTGAAAGCTCTGGCAGCGAAAGTGCACATGCGCCAGCTGTGCCGTAGGTATCTGCCGTAGGTGTTGGTTCAACCGAAATGATCAAGGTCCAAGAGTAATTGAATAAGGCTCGCAACTTTCAGTACGTGCCTTGTACAAAACCTTATACCCCACCAGAATAAATAGCTCAAGGTTAAAGTAGCTGTGTAAAGTGAGAAAATTTGTAGAAAGGTAAAAATTTGCAGTAAAGTTCGTTTTAATTCGAATTTATACACAGATAGCTTTAGTCAAAGGTGGGTTCCAATCCAATAAAATTTGACCACTGCTAGAAATCAGGAATAACTGATAAGAAATTTTTGGCCATACTCTTACCGTTACTGATACTAATGCATGGAAATTGTAACAATTGAAGGGCTCGGATGTAAAACATGGTAAGTGATATTTTGGTCATTTTTGAGTTACAAAGTAAAATGTGCCATCCTTCAATTTTCGAGTGAAATTGCCATGTCATACCATTTGCATTGAATTCAGTGAAGCCTTCTGAAATTGGTAAACATAACCCGAAAACAATTTATCTACAGCATAGCTTCTAATAACCTTTTTTTCTTAATGAACTCAGAAATGATCAAAATGTCATTTACCATTATTTTACACACGAGCCCTTTAATTAAAAGTTGTTCAAAATATTGATTAATATTAGTGGGTGAATATTCCATTCCAACGATAAGCATCAATTTATCAGTTTTGATACAAAATATTCATGAATTACATCAGAATATTAAAATACCTCTTATGAAACCACAAAATACAATTTTCACAATTTTGGGACAAATTTGCACAATTTCCAGGATAACTGAACTCTGTGAAACAGTTACGCAGCATCTATAATCTTTTTTAATCTTTTCCACGTTTATTCTATTCTCCCATCCTTAAAGAAGAATTTAGATCGATCTGAAAATTAGGACACAGAAACAGCTATATGTTGCGACTGTCTCAGTTTTTAATATGTGGAAGACATGTGATGTGAAATACCACATTTTCCAATAATAATCAAAGGTGAAACAAGTTTCGTACCTGGACTACTAATCTCAATAATGATGTATTGACGTTCTTCTCTAGGGTAGTCAAAGCATCTGAAAGTATTTGAACCTGAAGTTGCAACATTTCAACAGCATTCTTTTCAACAACTGTCTTCAAAGTCTGGAATTCTCGTAGGGTCTGGAGAAAAAATTACAGTATGTAGCAATTATATATATATATCTTACACATGTAGAGCTTAGTTGATACCAATGTACTAGTCATGGAAAGCATCTGTTTAAATATAATCTGCCATTACTTTTCTGAAGCCTGTGTGATCTCTGAGTTATGTAAAATACTAGCGGATATTTAGTGGTCTTCTGCAACATGTATGTAGTGTTAAAGAAAGTTAGTATTACAGTGGTGTATTAAGAAATGAAGGCTCCTGCATAGCGAAATGTTAAGCAGTTTTGCCTTTGGTGTGAGTGGTCCCAGGTTTAATTCCCAGTGGGAGTCCCCAAATTTTTAGAATTGACCCAGCATTGTGAGGATAATTTGGTTGATTGATTGATTTGTTGTTTTAAGTCCACTTTTTGCACAGAAAGGTTAATCGGGACTGGACCTACAGTTTAAAGTGGGATCCGAACCACCATGCCATGTGCCTTCACCAGGTACCGAACCCGGGACCCCTTGATTATATGACGACGATGTTACCACTACGCCATCAGGGAGGCAGAGAATAATTTGGGAGGAGCTTGATAAGAAGAAGTGACAGGCTCCGGTATTGAAAACCATAAAACAGCGGCGTTGGGACTCAATTCACTGACCATGCGTCACCCAATGAAAAATCTGCTCTGGCAGGCCGTGGCCCTTGGAGTGTTGCTGCACAATGGAGATTAGTTTAGTTTAGTTAAGAAACTAAAATTGGGAAATTTATACTGATGGTACACACATGTTTTGGCTAGTCAGCCAATAGACCACCCAGCATAGCACAACTTGACAGCTTTGGTTTACATATCACAAGGCATTTTGGCACTTCTTGCAACAGCTTACCACTGTCTAATTGGAACCAGCTGAATGATTGAAAATGAGTGGTGATCAGATGAAATTGATGAAGGGACACTGAAAAATAAACACCCACGTCCAGGCTGAGGCTTGAGCCTGGAAATTCAGTGACAAGACAAAAAGTCATCCACTTAACGCACTTGGCCACTAAGCCAGTTAAATAAAATTATAATGTCTGTTTAAATGCTCAAGGTCTTTCTACTACACAGGAAGTTAATGGACAGAACCATAGGCATAACTTGGATTTATTTTTGCCAAGTCTAACTTAATTTATTCTAATGTACAAATTATAATGAAAGTAGGAACTTACACTAAAACAGGCACAAATATAGTCAGTGAACATAAAATTCCAAAACCTGTTAATTACAATTTCTGCAAAGCTTTGAAACAGCAAAAATTAGCATGTGTGATAAAAATGAAAATTTATAAACAGGATAACAACACAAACATACTAGATGTTTGAAAATTGTTGAACTACCATTGCTGGGCCATCAAACATGAAATTACTCATTCAGAATTATCATAGTTAAGCTTACTCAGTCATTCTGAAGACCAGCTACCACTTTCCTTTTTGCAACACCAAATTTTACCACATTTATAATTTGCATTGGAAAAGTATACTGTTCTAGAGTACAAATAGTCAACTTCAGGCAGTTAATATGGAATTTGTAATAAATACCCATTTGTGGGGTAGGTAAAGTGGGATGCAGGTTGATATGCATCCACTGGGTATTGAACCTGAGACCTCTTGATTACAATGCAACTTCAGGTGGGTGCCAAAAAAAATGCATTTTGGAACTTGAGACTACTAATTTCAAGCACTGATCTCAATTACAAACTAATAACAGAAAATCAGCAGTCACAGCCACAACAGCAATCACTTCTCATTAAGATCGTTAGCTCTATTATGGCTGCGGCTACATGGAAAACAGTAATACATCTTTTACTTTACCTTTTGGCAACTAGCAGATATGGCTTGTGAGTCCGTGGAAATGGCTACATGAGCTAGCGACATTGCCTGACACAAAATCTCTTCCGTTTGGGTTTGTATGATGTCCAGAACATCTGGCTTGTCACAGAACGTAGCCAAATAATCAAGTACTGAATCCATTCCATGCACAAAGTGACCGAAGTCAAGTACTTCCTTTTCGTCTTCGGGAAGATCTTGGTTTAGTACAAATTTAATTTCTTCAAGGCAGGTATGAATGCATCCAAGAACATACCGCTTCGTTTCCTACGAAATAGGGAATTCTGTTGTTAATGCAAGTAATATGACAAAAATAGATCTTTTTTCTACTACAGCTGAGCCGATACCACTTGGAATAGATACCAGTGATGATACCTATTACCACTGGTACCGATACTTGGAAATTGTAACAATTCAAAACAGTTCCGAGTACATATTAACCCTTAAATGTCCAGCTGGTACATACTTGTACCAAGCAGCATCTTCATGTAGTATGATACTTTATGAACATACTGCATCTCAGATAATGTTGGGAGATACAAGTTTGGATTGTTAAGTGAGCCTTGATGTATGCTGTTAGTAATTAGTGAAGTGAAATATTATTCTGGCTGTAATTTAAAAAAAAAAAAAAAAAAAAGACAACTTTTGGTTACACACGAGGGATATTGAAGTACTATGGAATTTTTTTCTTCTCTGAAAGTATCAATAACAACTGCCTAATTTTTGCAGCGTGAGTGGAACACGTATGTAGCAACATGATTGTACTGTTGTCAACTATCATGTTGCAGTGATGCCTCCGTTGGGGCCGATCGAGTTCAAAATTTCACAATAAAAGTTTGTTTTCTTCTTCTTCTACTTGGCAAAGAAAAATTGCTGATTACTGATCAAAACAAGCTATGATTTGTAACTAACTCTATTGTTTCAAAGATATTAAATTTTATTTAAAACATTGGAGAATTTTAAGCTTCCTGCTGAAAACATGCAAGGCACTCGCACAAACACCCAGGAAAACAGCTTGGACATCTAAGGGTTACTGGAACTCCACTATATCAATGTACCAGTGTTTGCTTTAACACATTCATAATTTCACATGAGATAATCATTTAATTGCAAAATCAATTTCTCCCCACACCTGATATTTGATGTCTTACATCATCAAAGAAACAAAAAAAAGCATTAAGAAAAGTTGTTTCCCTTAATGACCATCCTGGCCAATGACACATACAGATATAAATGGCAGACCTCTGTGTCCCGCTTGGGCATGACAGGTGGTGCTGCCACACTTTCCATTGTGGAGGATTGCCGCTTGTTATTACACGAGGAACAGTCAGAAATAAAGATTCCAGTATCTGTATTTCTAGAAAGCGTGGAGATATTGGGTTGCTAATATGTCGTGGTTATATGGGCATCGTCCTTCTTTTGTTGTCCGATGCATGACCTTTTCCTTGCCAGCCTACTGTGTCTTGAAGACAGGAAGGGTTGTGAAGTGTGTGACCGGCCGGCATCAAGAACACAGGTGCGTTGCATTTATGAACAAAGGTTGAAGCGCAAGCTGTTGTTCACTACGTCAAACTGGCTGGTGGATTCTGACATCTTGCTCTTGGAGAACAACGCGACACCCCACACGGTGGCAGCAACGGTCAACCATCTTACCACAATCGGTTGGGAGTGCCTGAACCCTCCTGCCCTACAGTCTTGGCTTGCACCCAGAGACATCAACTTTTTACCTGTTCTGAAGAAGGCACTGGGAGGAAAGCATTTCACCACAACAGAAGTGGAAGTTGGTATATGCAACTTTATCCATAACCAGGATATGCAGTTTAACAAACAGGATTTCTTGAAACTTGTAAAGCGATACAACAAGTGCCTGAAAAACTCAATACGCTGACCAAGGCAGTAATTTATTTTATTATAAAACATAAACTAAACGTAACGTTTCAACCTTCTAGCAAGGTCTTCAACATTTGTACTTGGTGCAGAGTCTGAAGAAGACCTTGCTAGAAGGTTGAAACGTTACATTTAGTTTATGTTTTATAATAAAATAAATTACTGCCTTGGTCAGCATATTGAGTTTTTCATATCATGGAAACAAGGCTTAATGGTGTTGTAACAAGTGCCTGAATGTCACTGAGGACTATGTGGAAAAATAGTGTAATGCAACTCTTTCTGCTCCTGTCATGTTCTTTCGCCAGAATAAAACTCTCTGCAGATGGCAGACTAGGGAAACTTCTTTTCTGACTATCCCTCGTAATATTTCTCCAGAATAAAAATTACTATTATAAATATTAGACCTGGAAAACTTGCTCTTCTTCCCTTTCTGCCACTTTTTGCTAATTCCGACGAGTGATAATACAGTGTGGTGCATATTGTATCTACCAATTTGAGTTGGCAACCAAGCCAGAACGCACGTGCACATGTGTGGCATATCTACATCCGTGGAAACTTTGGAGTCGGGCAAATAGTATACCATAGTGTGTTGGACAGTGCAGACACGGATTGCGGTGGTGGAAGCCTTCATCCAAACAAGCACCAGGAACTGTGGCGGAACAATGAAGATCGTCATGCAACTGTTCCAGAGACACACAGTATTCTGAGGTGGGTTCGACAGTGGAGAGCCACGGGTAATGTTGTGAACCATCAGAAGCTGCAAAATACGCACTATTCCACAGGACATGTTGAGATGTGCATCATGAAAGCCTTCCCGCATCACCAAGCATCATCAGTGCATCCAAGCAGAAGGACATTTAGAGAACGTTGTTTTCAAGATGTACTGATGTCTGTATTATCCATATTGTGCACTGTATTAAATGCCTATCTGTACATTTTGATTTCATAGCCATATAAAGTTACTACAAGCACTCACCATGTTTCCTTTGTCATTTGAAGTTGGTAGATACAATATGCACCACCCTGTATGATGAAACATGCAAAGAACACTCATGCCCAACTGGGATCCCTAGCATTGTAGCACAATGTGCTAACCACTCTGCCATAAAGTTGGGAAACTCTTCTTTGTAAATGATAGACCGTTTCATGCTGAGCACGGAAGATTTGCACTAAAATATGTGCAAATGATAATGGTAACCAATTTAACATAAAGGCGACATACTTTATGTGAATATTTTGGTTAATCCAATCAACGGTATTCTAGAAATCTTGTGTTTGCTGGAAAGTTCATTAAATCATTTATGTTTAAAAGCAAACAGCAATTAAGTGAGTTATCAAATTGATAGCACTGATGTAATTAATTGAAATCTTCACAAAAACCATGCTTATGAATTAAAAAATAAGCTACTCAGTGAAAATTTTATGCAAGCATTTAAAAGCCTAATGACCTTGCTTTGGAGGCCCATATGATCCTTCCTCTCTCCCTTCAAAGCCGTGCTCAGCAGACACATGCATTTCCGGACTTGGCTTAGGCACAACATTAAACTGTTCCTGTGACTCCTACATGACAAGTCTTTTATTCGCTTTTGCAGAAGTTTGACACAGCGTGATAGATGCAGCACAAACTCCTGGAATAAAGAAACAGGATTAAGATAAAATTTACATAGTACATAACAAGAAAATAACAATTCAGAAAGTGATATGAGGTTGAGTCAATAAATAACGAGGGAGAGGATATTACACCAAAACTATGGTAGTTAGAAATGGGTCGACAGGCCTGAAATGGAGGTGCAGGTGTGACGAAACTGATTCGTGCACGTTTTCCCGCTAGATGGCATTACGTGTCTGCGTAAAGGCTCCTAACCGAGCAGCGGCCGTGTCCAGTAATTCCGTGTTTGACTGCGATGCATAATGGAGGCATCCAAAGAGGAGCAGCGGGGTCTTGTGCGCTTTTTGACAGCAGAAGGTGTAGGGGGTCGTGAAATCCATCGACGAATGGAAAGGATATATCCGGCGACGAAAGTTGGTGCCACCACTTTGTGCCTGGGTCGAAACGGCAAAGTTGTCAGTGGAAGCACGCAGATTCCCCTCCACCAAAAAAGTTCAAGATCCTCCACACTAGTGCTTTCATTCTTCATCGATCGCAAGAGACCGCTCCTCGTCGACTTCCTGGAGCATGGAGCTACGGTATTATGAAACGCTAACGAAGCTCAGGAAAGTAATCTAATCGAAATGTCCCGGTCACCTTTCTCGTGGTGTCGTCCTATTGCACGACAACGCTAAACCACACACAGCCTACGCATCAAAGGAATGTCTGAAAAAATTCAAGTGGGAAGTCCTGAGCCACCCCCCCCCTATAGTCCAGATCTGTCCCTGTATGACTTCCACATCTTTGGTGAGCTCAAAAAAGCACTGCAGGGGACAACGGTTTCAATCGGACGATGACATGCACAATTGGTTCCAACAGCACCCAAAGGAGTTCTACGAGCATGCCATTTTGCGACTGGTGTCACAATGGGATAAATGCATTAAACAGTGGCGGACAATACTTCTGAAGTTCTTTACGTAAGTACTGTGAAATATCCTCTGCCTTGTTATTTATTGACTAAGCCTAATATTTCATGTCATGTGTGTTCAACAACCACAAAAAACACTTTGATTAGTAGTCCTAATACTCAGAAATACCAGAAAAGTGGCTAAGTATCTTAAGTGATCGACTTTCGATCTTGGGGCCAAAGTTACTGGATTTGAGTGCTAGGCTGGACCTGGGTGTCTAATTATTGTCTTGTAAATTATGCAAAAGTCTAAGTTTCCTTTTCATTTTGCACCACTTTGTGTGAAAACTGGATTTTATGATTACATAACAAGTATTTTAATATTCTGATGTAATTCTTCAATGCTTAACAGCAAGAACTCTTGGTAAATGGATGCATGTAATTGGAGTGCAATATTTGCATACTAACATTATTCAATATTTTGAAGAACTTTTACTTGTTAAAACCTTCAAGCATCTCAGTATTGGTTGGAATTGATAAGAGTATTGGCATCAGTATGGATATTGATTTAGCACCAGCTAAAGCGAAGTTGAAATTAATTATTATATTATGTGACATGGTACATGGTATATACACCAATGTGATCATGAAATTATGCTTTTCATCATTTTAGCCTAATGTATGTCATTTTTAACTTAACCTTTTCAGTGCATGTTGCTTTGGGAGTGTCCATCAATTTCATCTAATCATTAATCCACATTGTTGCAATTATTCTGAGGAAACAAAAAAGCATCATAAAATAAGAAAAAATAGAAATGCAAAATTAACATATTCGATAGCATCTAATAATCATAAGCATGTTCCAGTGACAATGTTAATTTTCAATAAATGCTCATCAGAAGGTTAAATAAGATTTTGTTCAATTTAAAGAATATTTTAAACTTGTATTTGTAGTTTTGTTATTTTACTTAGCTTTTCTGCCACTTTTGGCTAATCGCGAAGATGACGATGAGTGATGATATGATGAAAGGACACCCCAGGGCTGCCATTAGGGGTGTGCGATGCGTGCCACCGCACAGGGCCTCACACTTTGAGGGGCCCCATGCTTCGAGATATTTAATATTTTTGACACCTTTATTCACATTCATTTCTCGTGAAAGATTGATTACATTAGAATAGATAAAATAAAAGGAGAAGCTACATTAGGAATACAGCTTTATTTGCAGTAATACTATAGAAAAGGAAACCGAAATCGAAAACGGGGACAGCGAGCCTGTTGTGAAAAGAAAATTTCAGCACCAACAGTGGAGTTCCTTGTTTGTGGTCCCAACCTTGCACCGATCCCCTGTCATAAACTCTACTGTATTGTTCGATAAGAGTTTCCTTGTGATTCTTTGTGTTGAAACCGAGCTCCCAGGCCCCAAATTTGAGGATGTCAAGAAGAGGATAGACCATGACAGGGAAACTTGTACCGGTCGGCATTTTGTCTTTTGTGTGAACGGATCCGCAGCTAAATAGAAATAAAGATTTGGAGATACTTTTATTCCTACTTTCTTGAGTACCAAGGAAGGGGCGGGGATTTGCAGATATTGCGGATTTTACCACTATGCCAATGAACCACAAAAAGGCTAACCCCCGGGTGGTATTTGAAGAGTGGATGAGGGTGAATTGCTTCTCTGGTTTCTCTATCCCCCGTTGGTCAAAGTTGACCTGATTTCCGCCTGCTTCGGGGGAAAGTAGAGGTCGAAGAACCTTGTCCTGTGGTTGCTAATGTTTTGCTCTTAGGGGAGCAAATGTAAGTTCTAATTTTTATTATGTCCCAATGCTTCAGGAGCAGTTAACTGAAATTCCTCACATTGGAAATTTCTCAAATAGCACAATGGGTTCTCCTCCCTCGCCAGATTATTGACAGAAAGTTATGTAGCGTCAAAATTTGACTTCAATTATGGGATTGACCAGGGCACACACAGAGGTGGGCTGATAATGGCGAGGACCACATTATCAAATATGCGTATTTGGGGGTGATTTTTTTTCCTAAAATAATATAAAATTCAACAGTATACATTTTTCTTAAATATATGTAATATTGTAATACGTAAAAAAAGTTTACAAGTTGGCACCATGCTGCAATATGTGCAATGAGGTGGGGGAGAAGGGAATCAGAATGTATATCCTTAGTAATCCATTTACTTTAGCTGGTTTCAAGTCACTTTTACTACCAGATGCAAACATATTTAGTTTGTTAGGTGAACGGAATTATGAATTTCGGGGGAAGGCAGATTAAAGTGTAAAGCGAAGTGATTTCAGTTACGTAATAGTTACGCTGTCATAATTTAATGCTTTATGAGGATTATGACATGATGTGGGTGAACGCCATTGGTCTTGGGTAGGAGGGGATGGCGACCTCTGGGATTCATGACGTGAGGGATACATTTTATCTGAGAGGTAATCTACATTGTGCTCTCTAAAAGAATTTCCCTCAATTATTTAATACCAAATATTTATACTTCTTCAACACACGTGTAAAGAATAGCGTTCCTAGTAGAAAGTGTTAGGTGGGGGATTTTGTTCGAGTCTTGGGGGTAGTTGGGGGGAATTTGTTGCATAAGCAAAGGGACTTAGCTGGGGAATACCATTCTCTCGCACCCTCCTCCCCACTGCACCTAGAGCATTGGTAAAGATTTTAAGTAACACACAAATATTTATATTTGTGTATTGATATATACGTACTTACATACACAGGCTGTTGCTGCGAACCACCGACAACCTTTCACAGCATGAAGAGGACATCAATGTGAACGACTTTTCTTGATAACGTTTTGTTGGTGTAAAGTCGATGAGATTTCATTTCGACTTTACAGATCATCAAAAATCGGCATTTTTATCCTATATGTTTGCAGTAACGAATCGCCTTTTTCTACCGGAAAACTACGAAATCTTTAGTATGCTACGGATAGATAGGAAAGGGTCGCCCTCAGGATATTAATATAACTTAGCGAGTCACTAAAGAACGATAAGCAACAGTACGTGAATTGAGCATCTCGCTGCCCCCAGGTGCCCATTTATTTCAGGCTAGGTGGGGCCCCAGAGCAGCTTTATGTGGGGACAAGGCCAGAAAAATTCCAATCTTAGATCACCCACCCTGAGAATCAAAACCGGGTCTCTCGCATGGCAGTCAGACGCTCGACCGACTAGACTAGCGCAGTTTTTATGTATGTTTGCAACGATGAATCTGTAGTGCATTGCTACATACGTACAAGATAAAATGTGTTTTTCCGAGGGCTGATAGAAAGCCGAAACAGGTCCTGAAGTAGCAAAAATTTATTAATTACAGAAAGCTATTTGTCTTCATGTCCTCAACACACTGCCAAATTTCGTTGGTGGCTCAAGGGAAATCCTTGTGTTGAAGGTGGGGTAATAATTATGCAATATTAATAACCATTTTGAATTTAATGTAGAATTTTACAAGGAATTGAAGGTGTATACATTTACATTTTTCAAAATATAAGGGCCTCGCGGGTATAGGTCGCACAGGGCCTCGCGCTTCCTAACGGCGGCCCTGGGACACCCACCAAGAACAGCCATGCCCAGGCTGGGCCAGAACCCCTGGCATAGCAGCACGCGCGATAACCACTCTGTCCTGGAGGACAGCTACGTAGATGAAATTGATTAGCACACATGCCAGGACTTGAACCTGGGAACTTCAGTGGTGAGATCAAAAGTCAACCACTTGAAGCTCAGCCACAGAGCCAGCGAAGCATATTTTAAAATCAGCACATTTCACAAGAATGCTAAATTGTCAAGAAAAGAAACTCATAATCTAAGGATACACTTTCATTATTTCTTTTAATGAAAATAGGTCACAGAATCAATTTTATTCCTATGAATCACTATGAAAAGCAACTTCTGAGTACTTGTCTCTGAACACCAAAAAGAAACAAATGGCGCACACAAATGCAGGTATGTTAGCTTCTTAAATACAATAAATTTCTCACAATGCCAAACAACAGGAAAGCATGAAGTACTGCAAGGCTCTTACCTTCAACTGACATGTGTTTAGTAAAGTTTATGTACTGTCTAGTATGCACTATAGAGTGTATCAGGGTGCCACTCCAAGACCATGATAAAATTCAAGTATAATTCCCAGTTTTCAAGGCAAACTTTGAAAAAATTCAACGGTACAAGCAGACATTTTCTCTATTTGAACCTTACATATTACCACCTCTCACCAACACAAATATATTAACAACAAAAGAGGCTGTGTGATACCAACATATCAAAAAATTCTAATTAAACTCACTGGGACTAGAAATGCATCTGGAAACACAAGTCACAAATATTACAAGATATAGTAATCTACGAAAAATTGTTAATTGTATAAGAATTTCAAATTTACCCAATCAACTTGAAGATATATCTGCAATATCTTCCATCTATCTGCAAATGACACTAACAAAGCAAACAGTCTGAGAGAATTCTGTTTTATTTTCGATGCAGATTTCTATTCTTTCCTTCCTCGATAAAAATAAAAGCTAAACTGTAAACAACTTGCCTTAGGATATTAATAAAAATTAGGGATGGGACCAATTAATCAGTACTCTATCGGTATCGACTGATATAGGCATATCAGTGTATCGGTTTATCGGTAAAATTACCGATTATTTTACCGATCCGATATATCGATAAATATCTTATATTTAGTGCAAAATTCTGCCATTTTGTTGTAATTTTTAAGGATAATCTCGATGCCTTACTTTTTAAAAAAGTAATTGTCTAAATATTGAACTTCTTTTGCACTGCAGTCACCTCGAAACACATATTTATTAAAGAGATCAATGAACATTTCAGGTTCTTCAAGGACCATTTCTAATTTTATATCGGATCGGTAGAATATCGGTTAATTTTATATCGGTACTTTATCGGTATCGGCCAAAATTTCATATCGGCCCATCCCTAATAAATATGCATAAATTCAGTGGGATTTGGATTAACAAAAGTTGCAATTTTTCAAGTCTGCAGAGAAAAATTCAAGCAGAATTCCCGGAGCCAATAATTCAAGGAATTCCCGGTGAGTAGCCACCCTGTGCATAAACTTACCATACCTTTAACTCGCTGATGATCTGTGGTGAAAGTGTGTCATTTTGAATTTGCCACAGAGACTTCTGGCACTGTTCAATTTCCTGTTCTATTTGAACCACCTCGGCATTATCCAATGCTTGTAGAACCTTGGAAAGGGATTGAAGCAGTGTGGTAAACAGCTCCTTCAATAATACTTTCTCTTCTGAATTATCAATGCACTTCTGTAGAAAGATGAAAAAATAAATAATTTGTGGAAAAAAATTCTATAACTTATACGTCATCATGGAAATACTAAGTTTCACTACATCTTTTACTAATAAAAATGTAAATACCACATATAAACAAAATATTTTCTTCATGATTAACAAATCCATTTCAATATATATATATATCAATATGAATTCAAAATATACCAGTATCTCTAATTCATTGAGATATGTAAAGAATCCTGGCAAGGCAAGTAGCATGTGTCAGCCTCTCTGATAATATAGTGACTAATGATACTGCCTTGTAATCAAGAAGTTCTGGGTTCAATTCCCGTAAAAGGCTCAGTTTAGTGGTTTAGAAACCACTTTAAACTGCATGCCCAGTTGCAATTAGTCCATCAGTGAAGAAAAGTGTACTTGAAACCAACGGTGAAAGAAATATGTGATACAATAAAAAAGAATTGGATTATTTCATTAATCAAGCATAGCTCCATTCGAAGTGCACAGATTTCTATATCGCTTCAACCAGAGCATTTCATTTTGAACACCATGTTTTATTTCCATATAATCTTTATTAGCACAACACACAAAAAAGTGGTTTTATTTTCAAAAAAGCAGAAGAGAATTATGCCACAGCATATAGCATAGGAATAATATGAATGAATGATATGTTGTTTTAAGTCCACTTTATGCACAGTGAGGCTAATTGGGACTGGACCTACAATTTAAAGTGGGATCCGAACCACTTGTGCCTCCACCGGGTATCGAACCCGGGACCCCTTGATTACAAGGCGACGACGTACCACTGTGTCATCGGGGAGGCCCATATAGCATAGGAAAATGCACAGAAATTACAGCAGCACAATAAATTTGGTCTTCACAATGTATGACTTAAAGCTGCAGACCTCGATACACACAGTTGAAACTATATTCCTTATTTAAAATATATTTTTGGATGCATAAGTAACAACTAAAAATATGCTGATGCTGACTTACAAATTCTTAAGGAGATGCACACTTAAATCTTACCTTTGACGTTTTGAGAAAATTAATGATGTCCATGACCACCTTCCTGAAATGAGAGACAGTCCTTTGCGTGTCCCTCCCTTTTGAAGATGCCGAGAGTTTACATATTTGAAAGGAGACATCACCAATCACCTTTAACACATTATCTGGTTTACTGATACATACATCAGGCTCTTCAAGTGTATTACAAAACTGTAGCACCTGAAAAAATAATATATTTTGATTGCATGTAAAATATTATACATTTTATTTTAAAAGAAAATATTTAATATATATTTAGTCTAGAGCTAAGTCAATACCACTTTGAACTGATACGCATACTTTGTGGGGGCAAGGGACTTTCTCCCCCTCCCCAAATTCACGTAGAAGACACAATTTGTGTATATTTACACAAACAAAGTATTGTTTATACGGATCTTGCGCCCCAAAATTTATCTTAAGTAGGTGCTTCTGCCCAGACTGATGTTTGAAAAATGTAATATACAAATTAGTTCAAAATATTGATTAATATTTGTGGGTATTTCAATTCAATTACAAGCATCAATTTACCAGTTTGGTAAAAATCTGATATTCCCCGGACACCTATAACTTCTTCGTTTTGTCAATTTTTGACATTTGTACTTACCTATCTGCTTCGCGGAACATTCTTTAAGGTGTATTCACGTTTTTTGTCCTGGAATCGGTGGGAAATTTAAACAAAAAATATATTTTTGTTTGAAAGTTTTGAGTCCAAATTTCCCATCGATTCCGGGCTCCGCTCCTGGGGTAATTGACCTACCGCCCCCAACTGCTAACGTGGCCCCGCCTCCACTCCGCTACACTCCAACTCCCCAGCTTTATCTATAGAGTCCCTGTTAAAGGCATGTTAGAAATTGGCCGGAGTCACCTGCCCCCAAATGAGCCCCAAACTTTTAAATTTGAAGAAATCCGTTACATCACACAAAACACCTTCCAGATGTTAGACAATGCTACAGGAACTTATTACCATAAGTAGTTTCTTCTGTAAAAATGAACAAATCTGTCCGGGGAATATCAGATTAGTACCACCAGTTTTGCTTCAGAATATCCAAGAATTACTACAGACTAGATGTTTGCGAGACAGAATTTTTTTGGTCGAGATGAATTTTTTTTTAAATACCGACATTTGGGACAGGAAAAATTCACAATTTCCCAACCAGTTAGAGGAAACTAGTGGAGTACTTGATCATGAATTTAAAGATTAGAGGTTTTTACAATTTTGCATGCAGGAAAAATGCTTCTATAATAAAGATACTCATATTTTGGTCCCCACTGGCAAAGTTATGCTTTCTTTGGAAGCTTCCATCTCATTTCCCACCTAATTGGTAACAATCTTAGGAGGTGATTGCACTGAGACTATTAAATGAGTCTGTAGTATATGTACTGTTCATACACTACAAAATGCACTAAACTTGCAACATTACAGAGAACCTCAGTACTCACAACTCCGCGAAGCTGGAAAAACAAAAAAACAGCATCACAGAAAAGTGAGTACAGTAACCCCCCCCCGAGTTACTTAAGTCGAATTTATAAATTGCTTAAGTGTAACTTCGTAAAATAATATAAAAACAAACTGAAATCACGCTTTTCAAATAAAAAAAGTCTTGTGACAGCTACGTACAGTTAATAAGTAAGTGCAATTTTACGTAAGTCTCGTATTACATTAGTACTTACTGTACAAAGTTTCTATGTATTTATTTACTGCCACATCTCTCATTTCCCAAACTATGAATTGCAACATTACATTCCGTGAAGAATTAAACTAAAGTCTTACATGCACTCTTAGTAATCCAGCAGTTTTCTAATATTATTTTGGCTAGAGTAGCAAAAATATACTTTATACAAACAGCATGTTGGGGGCTCGATCACAATCTGTCAATGGCTATGGCTTTGTGAATGTCCCTTTGTCACTTTCCATCCAGTCATTCAGACTTTCTGATGCCATAACATTTTTAATGTTTTAACCACTTAGCTATTTTTACTTATATATAGGGTTCGTCAAGGTGGGCCCCAAAAAAAAAATAACATTTTAAAACCCAGTGGGTTTTTTCATTAACTTTGGTATTTCAATGATTTCTGAAATGAAGGAACGTCATAGAGGTGTATACTAATGAAGATTGCATTTTAGATTCTTGGCCTATATTAAGCAGGTACTTAAGACAAAAGATTCCAATATGTATGTTGAACAGCAACGTATTTATGTTTGCTCAATGTTGAATACATTTGTTTCTGCAGTTTGTATACCAAATAGCATAGAATTACATGATTACTATATTATTACAATAACACAACTATTGCGTTCTACATAACAGCATATTTCTTGAAAAAAAAACACAACAGATTGATTTATCGATCACAAAATTTAGTATTAAAAAAAAATCAGTTCTGTTTCTGGCGGTCGCATATACCTACCTTACCAATCAATATTTTGAGATTCTCTATCATTTGAACATATAAACCTATATACCTTCACCATCTTTACGGCCTTATCTACCCTGAGTCTATTGCATACTTTATTCCAAAAGTTGAAAAGATTCTTTCTATTGAATATATTCTAATAATTAAAAGTCACTGAACTCAGATCTGATCTGAAGTCAGTTTCTTTCGATCTACTATTGGGGAATACTATGTATACTATCTATACTATCCCTATTTTATTATGCTTGTGACTGAAGATAATAGTACACACCTGCAATTGATCTCTTGATGCTTCTGACAAAAGTCGCAATGTATCATATACCATTATTGATACATCTGCTAATATCAATTCAAACATACAAACTTGCTATCCACACAGGTAACCAGGAAATCGCAAGAGAATAAAGGATAAAAAAATAAACATTACTATGGTTTAGCAGTTTGTTGTGGTCTGCTAGTTAGTGTGCCGGGCAGCGAGTGCATTGGGTAGGTTGAGCAACAATTACAAATGTAAATTATTTTATGTATTCACATTTTATTTATAAAAGCTCGACAAAACCCAATGAAACCAGAAAAAAAATATTAAACCCACCTGGGCCCAGGTGGTTTTTTTTTCAAACCCTGCTTATATGTAACTTTCTCTCTCCCCCCTTCCCACAGCAATCCATCCTATGTGGCAACATTTTCAGTATCGTAAATATTTACCTGTTCTGAGATGGACTTTATGATATTTCTTAATGTTAGTTTCTTCACATTTTTTAACATCTTTGGTCATTTCTCCTGCGACCTACAAAGAGATGATTAAATTGCGGTTATTGTTAATTTACTTTACAAGATATAACATAACTTGTGACAAGCAAGTATACTTTGAAAGAACCAAGACTATATGGTCAGAAATACATATCAACAATGCACAATGGTACAGGTAACTCTAGAAGTGGAACACAAGTAAAAAGTGTAAATGATGCTGACATCTGGAAATCTTGTGTTTATATTTAGGTAAAAATATAACATTCGATCTTGTGGTGTCAACGCTGCCACTTGCATTAGTACTTCCCACAGTCCTGAGCAGTTTTGTCATGCTACCTCATTTATTTATTATTTAGGAGTGAAAGCATTTCTGTTATTTTGAAAGTGTATTGTAAATAAAAAAAACCTTACTTTCTCCAATATATTATCTGGTACTATTATAGTATAAGGGAAACACCTATAAATCATATTTTTTACATTGCTAACGTACTATTTAGGAATGCGGAACATTTCCTAAGGTGAAATAATGCATTTCTAAGATAATGTCTATTTCTTACATTTACGAGAACTTACTGTTATTTCGATTTTGTAACACATTATGGCGGGCGATAGCGTACTGGTTCATGGTGCGTTGTGCGAGTGTTTTGTCGATTTATGCAGTGTTGCAACCTCGTTCACCGGAAAATACCTACTTTCGTGCCCGGATTTGAAATTATGCTAATACGTCGCAAACCATTGACGTTAGCCCCAAAAACCATTTTCCTTAAGGTAAGGTTAGGTTAGGTTAGGCATGCATAGTTAAAAAAAAAATACTCGACACGTCATGTTCTAGTGAAAACACGGCGAGGCTGAAACACTGACTATGGTGTTGCGTCATCTTAACACACGGAACATTGTACTCTCGTGCAGAAAGGCAGCAGAAACAGCGTGTTGGACACAGATTTTCGCAGAAATTGACATGTTTTCGCATTAAAATGGATCAAAACTAGATTCACGAACTTCCACAACGCTACAGAAAATGATTTCCATAAGTACTTTCTCCTGTAAATTTGAAGAAATCAATTTCCCTTATACTATAATGTTACCTATTACTCGACACGTCATGTTCTAGTGAAAACACGGCGAGGCTGAAACACTGACTATGGTGTTGCGTCATCTTAACACACGGAACATTGTACTCTCGTGCAGAAAGGCAGCAGAAACAGCGTGTTGGACACAGATTTTCACAGAAATTGACATGTTTTCACATTAAAATGGATCAAAACTAGATTCACAAACTTCCACAACGCTACAGAAAATGATTTCCGTAAGTACTTTCTCCTGTAAATTTGAAGAAATCAATTTCCCTTATACTATAATGTTACCTATTATTTTTATTTATTTATAACTATGTGTAGGAAACTTCATTTTGCACCATAGATAAAATTAGTTTGCAACTGAAAAAGTATACAAAATTCCCATTTGAATATGCACATTTTTTTAATGTTAAATTTGGACAGATAGGCCTACATAAAATATTCCACTGTTCTGAAATTACAGTTATTCTATGCATACTGATCTTCAATACTATGTTAACATTAGCTGCTAGAAAATATAACTTGCGAAACTATGTGAGCTTAGGTTTCAAGACATAGTCAGGCTATAGTAGTGAAATTCTCTTTCAATGATTGATCTTTTGGCAGATGTACCTATTTTATACAAATAATTTTGATTTACATTACCTACCAATGAAATTTAAGCAAATGGAAAGATGAACAGATCACCAGCAAATTTCAGGATTGAGAAGGGATTTTTTTCTGTGCAGCACATTCCAGCATTACGTGTGTCATACTCCACACATAAAATGTAAACGTCTAGACATGAGGGTGGATTAAAATATTCATAATGAACTGATATAATCTAATTATGAAGTACTTTGTGGTGACTCCTAACGAAGAAAACAAACCTTGACCAAAATGAGTCTGAATCCATGAAAAGGTGGTGATTTCCCCCCCCCCCAAATTTCCTTAACATTTTTCACAAAGGTTCAATTTATGATCATTTTGGCTCTAAATTTGTACTTTGGAAAATTCTGGGTTTGGTGGACCCGTTTGTATCCATTCGTACATTATATGCGATATTTTCAATCTGCCCATTTTTAATACGTGGAATTACACTCCATCAACATAGTAGCCTCTGGCTACAGAAATAGGATGCTTATAAATTGTTGCAACTAAAGTCTTATGCAATTCATGCAATATTCAAGGGGTAGCAATCTACAGTTCATTCGAAATCGAAATTCCGAATGAAATGCGGAACATGCTTCAGACCAATATATTCATGATTTATGTAGTAATTAATATAGCTTAAGAATGATATACTAAATCGATATTCACTTACCTATAATTAAAGAAACTATTTTATTATTCAAGAACAAGATAAAAGGTCTACGGCATTACACAAATCAAATCAAACTTTCCCTCTTTTGCAGTAATGCAATTCGTCCACTATTGAACATATTGTTAGTGGGGTAGAGAAACACAAACATGTGTTAATGTATTTGAAACTGAAATGGAAATGTGGCTATTAACTTTCTGATCCTACAATAATTATTATTTCAATTCATTTTACATGAAACGAAAAAGAAGTGGTGAATGGAATATCTCATTTCACAATGTACAATTTGAGTGGACGGCGAAGGGAAATGACACTTTTTCGAAAATGTTCGAAAATTCCCGACATTGTAGAGCACACAATCATTGCTTTTGGAGTACTGGAATAATAATAATAATAATAATAACAAAACTGTCATTTGCAAAATATTTTGGACACTTCTAGTTCAGAAAACATCGAGAATTAATTAATTAATTTGATCGGGATCTCCCAAAAGTCGGCAAATAATTTGCCGAAGTCGGAATGGGGAAGGGAATACAGTTTTTTTCCCATCCCGGTAAAGATTTTTCGGATCCCGCACAACCCTAAATTGAACAATAAAAATTTTATTGACTTGCATGAAGAACTATCACAATCAGTAGTTAGGAAACTTGTGCATTCGTTATTAAAAACACGCAATAATAATTTACAATTTTCCGTCCTGTGTTCGAATCCCGGCCTGGCCATGGGGTGATAAGTTCGTGTTTGTAATTATTTAATTATTTTATTATTAATAATTATTTTATTATTAATAATTATTTTTTAATTATTTGTGAGTGGTCCTTCGTCAATTTCATCATACTCCTCCTCATCTTCGCAATGGACATTTCCACTTTGACATGAAAAACGTTTTAAATCCATTCATTTTACAGATAATGACATAAACATGAGATGTGCAAAATATCTCGGCGATATTTGTTTCGGTTCTCGAGAAACACTCCTTCAAACACCGCTGAAATTCACCTACTGTCACGGATTTGAAAACGTCCTCTCCACAGACAGGAGGTCCTCTGGCGTCATCAGTTAGAAATGCAAGGAGGCGGGGCTTCTGCTCGTCCTGTCAACTTAGGATTAGCCGCGGAAGCGACAGCATATTCACTTGTTACTGTGTAAAACAAGTATCTTACAACTTCCAGTGCAAAAATCTGTGCTCCATTTCTTGGAGATGAATTATGCCCTAGCAGTATAGTAGTATTTACTATAATTCAGCCACTCGGTAGAGGGTTTTCCCATTAGGGTGACAAAGCAAACCTTGTAACAGTCAATGGCTGAACACGTGAACAGCCTTGTTCATTGCTAATACATAGGTTAGTTCTGACTGGCAAGAACGTAATGTTATAGGAATGCCTTTTCTGGAATTACAATTACTTTCGTCATAATATTTTCTTCACAAATTTTAAGATAATACTTTTAGAACACACTGGTTTACACGCCAATTTCTGCAATATAAGAGGTGATACGGTATAAAAAGGTACGTTGAGTTTTTTAATTTCCTGCAGTAAATGACAGTTTTCTTCAGTTAATATATATATTGCAAATTTTTGTATTTAGCCTACTTTTACGTCGCTTTTCCGTTCACTTTGTTTAACCGCAACGATGAGAACGCATGGTTAATTTATTATGTATCATCTCTAACATCACATTTCTTCCCAGTTTTGGCTAATCGCTACAATGAAGATGAATAACTACAAGCAGTATTCGAAGTCGGGGTGCAGGAGTACACCCCCCTCCCCACACACACTACCACCAACTGCACAATCTAAGTATCACCCAAACTGCCATGATAAGAGACGAACTTTTTCTTCTGACCCATCTCATTTCGAAAACATTTACTTGTTCCATCTCCTTTTATGAGACGAGACGGAAAATGTCTCGTCTCGTGAGCAACACTAACATTAACAATAGAAGCATCCCCCTAGCTGTGCCAAAAGTCTCGAGCAAACATCCTCCCATGTAACAATTTCCAGTTCAATGAAATGTCACTCACAAGGAAACAGTCATACCCAGGTCGAGAGTCAAACCTGGAACATGCGACTTCCTCAGATAAATCATGAATTTTGTGTATAATAATTACAACGCCAGTTCATTCCTGGTAATTCTGAACCTGCAGTTTGGTTTGCATATATAAGCAGGATAATATTTAGTTTTCGAGGGCTGTACCGTCGAAACTAGGAGTAAAAAAAAAAGGTTTTTTTTTTGTATTTATAATGATAAGCCTTTGCATACGTTGTTAATTCTATATTTTTCTAGACTTGAGACGAGAACGCGAATTGCCCTCCCAAACCGAGACGGATGTTTATAAATTAAGACGAGACTGTCAATGAGACATTTACAACTCTCAACGAGAACGAGACCAAGGCTGCCATGTCTCGTCCCGATAGGATCCTGGTGAAGTTGTGAACCAACCAATTAATGCGTTCGGGGTAACGAGATGGGGCGGCTTTTTTCGCAGTACAAAATTCAAAATAATTATATCGTACTATTTCAGTATGGGATATTGTTATACACATGGGCGTATATATAGTTCACGGGGGGAAGGGATGGATCAACTTTTGGTATGATTAGGGTTGCTTTATTTCGTAAGTGAAAATCCAGGACACTGCTGGCCGGAAGCTTGTTGGGGAGCATGGGGGGAGGGGATGTTGGACCCGACAAAGTTGTGTGTTTGTAGTCACGCTACTTAGTATTGGTACTTTTCTGTTCATTTTGTGTCGCTATGTTTTTAAGAACCAAATTTCTTTAATATGATTCGAGGGGGGGGGAATAACTGATTTGACAGTCTCAATGCAGTTTCTTATCGCAGAAATTCCGAAACTATCAGGAAATTGCAGATAAAGTCTGCAGTCCCATCTGATGTGTTGAATTACGAAATTTCCTTCCCATCCGTATCACGTCCTATACGTCTCTAATTTAAGAGAATGAAATAAGTCCGAAGGAATTTTTTATGAACAAGAGGATAGAACAAGGAAACTGGTAATTTTAGTGAACCAAAAAAGGAGGGGGGGTTGGACCCGTTGGATCCCCCTTAAATACGCCCATGGTTATACACATTATTTCCTTGTAATAATTATACATAAACTAAGTATAGATATGTATTGTGCAACTAATGTAATCTTCTCAGTGTATTTTCTCTTATCTGCACAAAAATATTTGATCATAATTTGCGCAACAGAAATGGAACACAAACTGAAATTGCTTTATGGAAAAGAAAGTTAAATAGGCTTTATAAATAAAGTGAAAATTCTTATTTTGCACTACATATATTTATCGATATTTACCGTAATCTAAATTTAAAAAATATTTTTGAATGTCTGGTCAGTAACCAATTGTATAAGCAATATTTTTCGCATGGCCAGAGAACGCACACGCAGCTGAACCCTTTTATTTATCTTGCACGTGAGCAGCACGGATATTTCATAGAAAAATGATCATTACAAAGCAGAGCTTCCTTTCTCCTATCGCTCCTTCTTCCATTATTTAAATCGGTACAGATTTGTAAAACTGCTGCACGTGTTCGCTCACCGTGGGCTACCCATCCGGAACTGGACGCTCGAAGCAGACGACAAACGAGCTCTCCCTAAGGAGTGACGTAGTAACATGGCGGCGGCGTGTTTTCAGCGCAACGCTAGCCTCCCAACTTTGGAAGTCTCGTTTCTGCCTTAAACTGAACGCAGAGAAACGCGAGAACTTGCAGGGGTCATTTTTCCAGGGTGTAGTTTTTAAAATTGTTGTAAAAAAAATTGAGTGGAAATGTCCATTAGCCAATAGTGGTACACAGTGGCGGCGATTGGGTTCCAAAACCAGGGGGGAAAGGCAGTATATTTCCCTTTGTAGATAAGATCATAGGATAAGATTTAGCATCGTGCGGGGGCAAAAGTGGGGGTCAACTGCCCTCCTAATTGCCGCCACTGGTGGCACAGAGAAGCAAAGTACAATAAATAATTGATTGATTGATTGATTTGTTGTTTTAAGTCCACTTTATGCACAGTAAGGCTAATTGGGACTGGACCTACAGTTTAAAGTGGGATCCGAACTACTATGTGCCTCAAGCGGGTATCGAACCCGGGACCCCTTGATTACAAGGCGACGACGCTACCACTGCGCCATCGGGGAGGCCCGGTACAATAAATAAATCAATTAGCACAGTTGAAACTAGATTTTACATTTTTCAAGGGACCAAGCCTTCTCCAAATCATGGAATCAGATCCAATATCATTGCAGTTACATAGGCATGTTACCAGGAATATTCTCATAGAAATTTATTGAAACTATTGTAGTGAGAGAAAATTTGGAGTTTTCCTTTGTAATGGCATAAATCATAAATGAGTATGATAAATACATATGCGTGCACACACACACACACACAGATACACATAGATATATTACTTTTTTTTTCTACTCCTCGCCCATTGTGCTTCATGATGATCACAATGTTAGTAATTAACTGGGGAAGAATGATTGTTTACTGATGAGTTTGTAAAAATGGGAAAACAATGTAGTAGGGTACAGAAAAATATTGATAATTGAAATAAGAAAACCCAAAGATTCGGAATAAAATTCAGTGTCGAAACTGACAAGCAATAACAAATGGAGGAAGAAATATTCCAAGGTAAAAGGCCGGGATAAAAGGAGGAGTTGAAAGTGTCAAATAACTTGGAAATTGAAGGGGTATACAGAAGAGGACAGTTGAGAATGATATCTTATAGAAATGTATGGATACAAGCAGTGGCGTATTGAAAATTTTAACTGGTTTACCGCAACATTCTTATTTATTGTATATATTTATTATATATAATGGAAATAAGACACCAATGCAGGCATGCAAGTAAAACAAAAACAGAAGTCCGACAACTTCAAATTTTGCTGCAATTTCTATACATGTGAAAAAGTTGTTTCATCAGTGGCAAACCATATGGCATGGGAGAATACGCAACTCATGATTGAAGAACAATGGCACATGACTAAATTCATAAATATATTATTTTCTAAACATAGAATTATCATGGCTGGTCAATGATACTGGTATAAGAAAATTAAAGGAAATTTGAAAACATGGTAATTTGCAGAATGCAGCACTATTCAAATACTTCCAAGAATTGAGTGTAAACAAGAAGCACCAAACTGTATTCTGTGTGACGGCCTTGGTCTGTAAGTGATTGTGTTGCTGATCGGAAAAAGAAGAAGGGGGGGGGGGGTGTCTACCTGTTAGTTGAATTTTTCTAACTCTGCAATTGTGTCCAGCTGCAATACTACCATGGCACCTTTGTCGCGTCTAACACTCTACCAACATTTCGACTCTGTCCCCACTAAAAGAATAAAAAAAAACCTGGGTATGGGCCTAGTTAGCTTACAAAAATTCAGACACTCCACCACTTGTTTCTAAAACAACCTCGAACTTTTGAGTGAACCAAGCTGATTGGTTCGACTGCAAATACGTCTGTCTATCTGTGGTTCGAAGTTTGTGGGGTCCTCCTTGCATGTTGTCCTGTGTATTCAGGAGAGCATTGCAAACATCCTGATAAGAAAAATTGCTGCTTCAACTTTTAAATAATGCTAAATGCAACTAACTACGTAGTTTTAAGTTCAATTTATGCAGCTATTTTGGAATTGTGGAACTTGGGTTATCCATAATTTACTACAGTTAAGCAACATTGAGAATTTTGCCCATCAAATCAATTACAATGGTTTAACCAATGAAATGGCTTCAGTATTGTGTGCTTGACAAAGTTTGAGAAAATTTGATGATTGGGGACAGCAGCCTGTATGCTTTATTTGTGATCTCCAACTTTCTACCAACTTCCTTTCATAAAATGTTTATTTCCTAATCGGGGAGGATAAAGAAAAGATTAAAACAAGAGGATGGACTGGGATGAGATTGTAAAAGCTTGCCCTATAGTTAGCATACTTTCTGCCGTTTGAAACAAGTCTGCTAGAGCAGTACAAATTTCTCTCTCCCAAGGATGCGTGTTTAGAGCATTTTGCCAAACACAGGGTGCTAGGTGCCAACGAAGTTCAATTTATGCTAGGTTTAGAACCATAATGCTAGGATTGGCATCACTGAATGAGGAAACTCTCGATGCTTCCTCGCTGGCCATTTAACCGAGCAACCCACACCCCTCGCCCATCCTGCTGTTAGGTGGAAGATCGAGCTTCCTCAACAGCAGGACGACTGTCGTCTTGGGCGGCAGCTGGAGCAAGCAAGTGATAGCAAACCTAGTCAAATGTACGTACATTGCGCTCATAATTTTATAACGTACATTAAACCCTTAAACCCCTAAAAAGTAGAAAACTGGAAATAAGTGTAAATGAACTGTAGAAAGTTCATCAGGAATTGCCCCTGAAAAGAGGTCAGGGGTAATGGAAGATGCAGGATAGAATAAATTGAGGTTCTAAAAATATGTTTCGGGTGGGAAGGGTAGTAACAATAATAATAGCAATAATAATTAATGTTTCAATTAAAATTATTAAATCAAATTAATACTAATTATAATACATAAATTAATATTATATTATTATTACAGAAATAGGTAAAACACTATTTAAGAATAGAGATATAACAGCGCATATTCATTATATAGCTTACCTGTAGTTAAGATCGAAATAATTTACATAAAAACAAGTGCCCTGGCAATGAAATGTCAAATACATGAATAATTGAATATTTATCGAATAACAAAAATCATGTTACATATAGTTGGAGAAAAGTAAGTTTCGGATTAATATTTTATGCATATTATTTTTAGTAGTAGTGCACATAAATCTTCTTTGTAATGTCTTTCAAAACCATATGATCCCAATATAATCCTTGCCTTCTAAAAAGTTCAGAGGAAATTAATAACCATTGATTACGCAACAAATGCTAATATTTTCATTACTTAATTTTAGTACTTGGTAAGTCTTTTGGAGGGTTAGGACCCCTGGACACCCCCTTAAATAAGTCCTTCAAAGCAGTATTATCCCAATATAATCCTTGTCTTCCAATAAGTTGAGAGGAAATTATACAACAAATGCTAAACGAGTATAATTACATCATTTAATTTTCGTACTTAATAAGTCTTTCGAGTGGGTGGGGGAGTCCGGACCCCTAAATACGTCCTTCCTGTTCTTCAAACCTGTATGATCCCAATATAATCCTTGTCTTCCGATAAGTTCAGAGGAAATTATAGCCTACAACAAAGGCTAAACGAATATATTTTTCATTATTTACTTTTAGTAATAATAATAATAATAATAATATAATCCAATATATATAAAGCCCCAATCCCACCACTCACTCACTGACTCACTGACATAAATGTTCTCCGTGAAGGAAGCCCCGGAGGCGAAAAATGCCCGATTACGACCCCCCATGAAATCGTCCCAAAAGGCCGAGAAAATTCAAAAATCGCTCAATCGGCCCTTCCTTAAGGGTGAAAATGCCCTTTTCTCACGTCCTTAGCAACCGTTGCCACGGGCATTTCTTTTGCACACATTGTTTCCTTCAATTCTTAATTGTCCAGCTACATTATATTTCTCACAGATAAGTAACACACAGATGAATCAACTCCTAGTTTTGAAAAGGTGCCTGAAACAAGGGTGACATCTACATAATAAGGAGTTTCAGCCCAGATACAATTACGTATATATATTGTTATACTCAATGCGTAAATATCTACATCGTGCTTGTTTTAACTAAATGTTTAGGGGGTATAATGACATGCAATTCCTTAGAGCTTGCCGTGCTTGTTGTTCACCATGGAAACGGACGTTGCTAGGGAACTTAAAGAAAGTTTATTTTCACCCCGAATGATACTGTAAGGGAATTATGCTAGAGTTTTCGATTGATTGATTGATTGATTGATTTGGTGTTTTAAGTCCACTTTGTGCACAGTATTAGAGTTTTCGAATTTTAAAATGTGAGCATCAGAATTCATTGCAGAGGAGAGATAGAAATTTGCGAAGAATGAAGGAAAACATTTCTTTATTTCAATTATGTTAAAAAATGTAAAACTCACTACAGAAGTAAAATGTTACTTTCGTTTACATAAAACATCTAACTAACTATCCTGAAACTGTTATTACTTACCCAGCTTATTATTAACAAAGAAACCAATAATATTTTGATTATTTGTACATATTACAGCGCATACACACATAAATTTACGTTCAAAACTTTCCAAATAAGCGAACCACGTCGGCGAGCGCACGAGACGTGGCCACAGGCCACGTCGAAAGTGCGCGAGTCCAATATATATATAGCCCCAATCCCACCACTCACTCACTCACTGACATAAATGTTCTCCATGAAGGAAGCCCCGGAGGCGAAAAACGCCCGATTACGACCCCCCATGAAATCGTCCCAAAAGTCCGAGAAAATTCAAAAATCCCTCAATTAGCCCTTCCTTAAGGGTGAAAATGCCCTTTTCTCACGTCCTTAGCAACCGTTGCCACGGACATTTTTTGCAGCACACATTGTTTCCTTCAATTCTTAATTGTCGAGATACATTATATTTCTCACAGATCAATAGCACACAGATGAATGAACTCATGACTTTGAAAAGGTGCCTGAAACAAGGGTGACATCTACATAATAAGGAGTTTCAGCCCAGATACAATTACGTATATATTGTTATACTCAATGAGTAAATATCTACATCGTGCTTGTTTTAACTAAATGTTTAAGGGGTATAATGACATGCAATTCCTTAGAGCTTGCCGTGCCTGTTGTTGTCCATGGAAACGGACATTGCTAGGGAACTTAAAGAAAGTTTATTTTCACCCCGGAAACTACTGTAAGGGAATTATGTAAGACTTTTCGTATTTCAAAATACAAGCATCAGAATGTATTACAGAGGCAAGGTAGGAATTTTAGGGGAATGAAGGAAAACAATTATTATCCAATTACGTTTAAAAATGTGAAAATGACAAAAAACTCAAATATTGCATTTACAAATTTAGAATCGCTATTGAATTCATTTATGCAACACATCCAACTAATTTTCTTTAAACAGTTATTACTTACTTACTCACTTTATTATTAAGAAGTTAGACAATACTATTTTGAATATTTGTACCTTATTAGAGCCCATACACACATAAAGTTACTTTTTAAACTTTTCAAATTAGCAAACTTATACACTTGTTCCCCTTCATCCAATACAACATGCAGACATTTTACCCTATCTATAATATGATTACGCCCACAACGTGGCCGAAGGTCACGTATACAAGCGTACAAGACGTGGCCAAAGGCCACGTCGAAAGTACGCGAGTAAAATGTATATAGCCCCAATCCCACCACTCACTGACATAAATGTTTTCCATGAAGGAAGCCCCGGAGGCGAAAAATGCCCGATTACGACCCCCAATGAAATCGTCCCAAAAGGCCGAGAAAATTCAAAAATCGCTCAATCGGCCCTTCCTTAAGGGTGAAAATGCCCTTTTTTCACGTCCTTAACAACCGTTGCCACGGGCATTTCATTTGCACACATTGTTTCCTTCAGTGGCGTGGCGTGGATTTTTAAAAGTGTTACCGGTTATCAGTAGGACATTTAAGGGAGTCTTGGGCGCCTCCCCACCTCATGCTCCCCCCCCCCCCAATGTCTTCCAAGTAGTTCATATAATATTAATCTGGTACGTATGCAATTCAATACTAGATTTTGGTAAAGTTATTAATCAGGAAAAAAAATGTTGACATAAGGACTTAAGCAGTGGCGGAGCGTGAGCTTTCCAACAGTGTAAGCCTAGCATGATGAAGGCTATTTCCCGTTGTGCTTATTTTGGGGCTGGCATATTGATCCCCCCCCCTTTTCCATTTTTCAGGGCTGGCATAAGGATCCCCCCCCCTTTTCCATTTTTCAGTTCCCTAGAATTGTTCAGAAAAGCCTAATTTTTGCACTAAATTTAACCTTACACCCCTTAAAAACAAAGTGACGCTACACCAGATTAAAAGTTCTGGAAACATCCATGAGCGTGGTGTTTTCATTGCTAGGCTGTGTTCTTCTACATTGAGAGGAATGGTTGGTTGATTTGGTGTTTTAAGTCAACTTTATGCACATTAAGGCTAATCGGGATTGGACCTACAGTTTAAAGTGGGATCCGAACCACTATGTGCCTCCACCAGGTATCGAATACATTGAGAGGAGAACTAATAATTACGCCAGTCTTATTCCTATCACTATGAGTAACCTAACAATAAAAAAAACGCAAAGTTAGATAAAATATAGAACGAAAATAGTTCGATTCAGAACCTCTTATCTAAATGAATTTTAAAATAAACATACCTCTTACATGGTACTGTTCCATTACAACTTGTAGTTCAAATCCAGGCGGCGATTTTTTTCGGCAAATATGTCAATCACAGCATCATGGAAGGTAGGGCTCTTCTTTAAATCCTTCAAGAGAGTTCTCTCTATTGCCATCAGCGATAGCTTAGTAAGTCTCTCCTGGGTCTGTGTGCTGCGCAGGTAGGTGTGTATCCTCTTCAAGGCAGAGAATGTTCTTTCAACAGATGCACTAGTTGCAGGTATGGTTAAAATTAAGGCAGAAAGCTTTGTTGTTTCAGGAAGAGCATTGCACAGGTTTGTTGAAATTAAATATTTATGGAGGTCTAACACTGAAGGTTTCAAAAACTCCTGCGACGAATAAATAGCAGTAAGTTCGGTTTTCAAAATTAGAGGATCAAAATATCGTCCATATGATTTCAATAATGATTCGTAAGCATTTATTGGAAATTTCAGAGAATAATTTTGAAAATTATCAAAATCTAGCAAGGAGAGCAATTCTAGTTTCTGGATATCGGAGAATCTGTTGGCTAATTGGACTTTCATTGTGTCAATAATTTCATAGTAAAGTCTTCGATAAGAAGCTTTCCTCTCATTACTGATGAGAACAATTCTCTGTCTTTTTCTTGGCACCTTTAAGTGTTCTTCTCCCAACCTGGCACTGTCGCTTTCGGACCACACTTTTTCAAAGTCTTCCCTCTTAGTACTCAAGAAACTTTGATATTCTTGTACTTTTCGAGTACAGTAGCCGATGTCATTCACTCTGGTTTGCAAAATTTCGAAAAGTATTTTAGCTGGTGGAAGAATGGCCGAAAATACAATTAACATAAAATTGAAATCAAAATCATGGAGAGTAGCAAAATATCCACGAGAAGAGAGACGCGTTTCTCCATCCCACTGCTCTTGGTTCTGTATCACTGATTCAAAGAAATTAATTAGATCTGTTTTCAACTGGGAAACAACTTCAACCAATCTCTCTGCGTAGAGCCATCGAGTAGGAGCAACTGATGGCAGACGTCTGCTTACCATTTTGTCCAGCGCTGCTTTCCTCTTTGAAGATTTAGAAAAGAATGCTGCAAAAGCCGACAAAGTTTCAAAAAATACTTTACATTCTTTGATGCCCTCCACAGATTGTTTGAGAACTAAGTTTAACTTGTGAGCATAGCAATGGACAAACAGCGCTGTCTTATACCTGTCTCTTATCAACTTTTGCAAACCATTGTGTTCTCCAGCCATGACAGCTGCTGCATCATAGGTTTGAGCGACTAATTTCTCGCCACACTGGAAGTAATTTATTACACCAAAAACATGGTCTGCCAGGGCAGCAGCCGTGCGATCCCCACTGACATCCTTAAAACCTATGAACCGCTCCTCTACGTTACCATTTGAAGTTACATAACGTAGCACCGATGAAAGTTGGGATTTCTGAGAGGCGTCTACTGTTTCATCTTCGATGACAGACACAAATAATGCTTCTTTCACTTCACTTTTTATTTTGTTCATCATCAAAGCTGCAATTGCGTCAATCAACTCATTTTGGATATCGTGAGAAGTGCCAGCAAAAACTGTAGATGATTCCAAATGATGACGTAGTTTTTCATCATAGCTTGCCCTATAATGAAGCATTTCTACGTAATTACCTATTGTTTGAATCTGAACCCTCCAAATGACCTCTGAAAGGGAGTTCTTGTTCCGCCAAAAAACAAGCAGTGTCGATTAAACAACCAACGATGTATCTGTTTGCTTTGACTTTTTCGTTGTGTTTCTCTCGGTTTAATTTGAAGGCAAGGTTTAAACAATCTTCAATTCGCGTAGTTCCAAATTTCAACAACGCAATCTTTGAATTTACGTGTGCTACGGAGATCTCATGTCTTTTCTTTAATAAATGATAATTATTAGCGTCGCCGACACCTTTTGTTGTCCAAGCAGTTTTTTCTGTTGAAAAGAGAAGGCAGGGCCAACAGAAAAGTGCTGAATACTTTTTACAACCACATAACCAAGTATCAGCTTCGTACCATGAGTCACAAAACCGGCGCACTTTATTTTTTGTTTCCGTTACCATGCCTGCTAGAGAAGGAGTGGACCTACCTACATCCACAAGTTTCTTCTTTGCAGCAAAATCCTTGCTGGAAAACGGCGTCTTCAACAAGTTCTCCACCACACAATCACACTCATTTTCTTCCATAATGCACTTCGTATCACACCACAGTACAGGGACAACTGCACCACACCGCCCACTTTTCAATAGATGGAATTCGCAAAAAAAAAAAAAAAAAAAAAAAAAGCACGAGAAGTTAACGATGCACACAACAAGAAAGGGGAGAAAGGGGAAACAAACCAAACCCAAAAGCAGCCACTGCCCAAAGCAGTGATATTCCGGACTCAGAGTGAAATATCCCTTTTGGAAATAAATAAATTCCCTCTCTGGCCTTAAAATTCCCTATAATTCGTAAAGTGAGAAAGAAAAAATAAATTCAAAAATAAAATATAAAATAAATGCTCACTAATTGTAGAAGTTTATCCAGAAATTTCTATCAAAGGAGATGTAAGTGATTTCTAAGGGGAGTGTAAAAGAGAGACAGACCATAAATAAGCTTTCCGTGCATTTTCGGAGAGTGTTTAAATTACGGACTATGTAATTAATTAATGATATTTCGTTCACATTTGATATGATAATTTGTAAAACTGGTTCAATCTTAAGTTTTCATCAAACATTTAACTTAAAGAAAAACAACTTTTTGCACTATTTAGCTCAATTACTACAAGCAGAGTTCAAATTAAAATCAGAGATCTTAATATTTCCCATGTATATACTAATCCTACAAGCAAAAACAAGCGTTAAGCACATTAATGTATATATCATTATATTTTATCATTTTCTCGTTTTTTGCTCATTTTAGGTGTTTCTCTTTTTCCCATTCCTGTTAATTTATTTGCTTCAAAATTCCCTTTTCCTGTAAAAAAAACCTCCTTGAAACACCACCGTCTCAAATTTCCTTTGCAACCACCTCTTCATACATAGTTGCCAGATGCTGCAGATGCTGCAGTTACGATAGAGACTTAGAAAGTCGTCTGCTACACTTTGACTGAGTGCACTGCATACAGTTCTTGAAGTGAGGACAGGAGGTGGTGCTGTGTTGCTAGCTTTCTGATCTTTCCTTCAGGGGGATGTGCTTATTGGTCTTTGTCAAGTGTGGTCTTGAACAATGTAAGTTGCTAAAACGCCATCAATATCAAGATCGCCTTACTACAGAATGCACATCTGGCCAGTTTCCACTGTTTCCTGGCTAAAACCCGACAACGCTGTGGCTCCCTCCTCTTGCGGGGCAATCGGTGTCTCGCTGGACCGTATTCACGGTTAGCCAGTGATGCCACCCAAGCATAATGGTGCTAAATCTCGCACAAGTTTAAGAAGTCGTTGGACAGTCGGAGATGGTCGGAGATATAATAAAACAAGAGGGCCGCTGTTCGTGGGGGTTGAATTTTCTCAATCTTTTCACGTTAACGTCGAACCCATCCCGTTGGTTGAACCATTCTAATTTATATTATACGGAAGAAATTCCATATTTTACTTAACTATAGTATGTAGCTAATTAATAATGCAATTTTAAAACTCTAAAATAGATGCATAAATTGAACTTGAAACTAGTCTTAGGAAAATAATAAATTATTGTTTTCTTTATAAATTAATATAAATAATATATAGAGCCTAGAACAATATAGTAGCATGTAGCATAATTTCAGAGTATAAACGTCACAATCGATGTTCGGTAAGGGTAAGGAGGGGAGGCCCTTCCTGGAATTAACAAATTATGTTAATTATTGTAAGGGCATTGCAGAAAAATGTTAAACTTCAAATTGAATTAGTATCTTTTGAGGAGGCAACTCTATTAAGGGGGAAAATGCCTAGTTTACCCCCACCCCCTGGAACAAATACGGGTGGAAAGAAATACTGCGGACGTCCCTGAACAACATTTTTTCTAAACATGAGGTTTGCAACGCTGCTGTAAGCCTCTGACCGAAGGTTTACAGACCTAGGGTTCTGGCCCGCTCTTCTCCACGCAGATATAGTGATGGGTTCAAGCCGTTCATTTGTGCGAGTCGACTCATGAGCGCTCGCTCACTGAGAAGAGTCGTTCAAATGAGTCGTTCAAAAGAGTCGCCAAGCTTCTTTTTCTCGAAACACATGCCTGAAGAGGGGGAAGGGGGTAGGAGGTGTTGAAGCAGATGATTGTATTTAAGTAAACGAACACAACGTACGTCCTTCAAGATTAATAAATTGTATTTCATTTTTGTGTATATGTGTGTGCGTGTAGCCGACTAGATGGCCAAGATTCTGAAGTAATCGACATTTGATCTTGCCACAGAAGTTCCCGGGTTCTAGTCCCGGTCTGGTCAAGGATATTCTTTACGAGTGTCCCTTCATCTGTATCATCACGCATCATCCTCATCGTCGCGATTACTTAAAATTTGAAGAAAAGCGGCATAAAATAAGAAAAATACAAATACGATTCTGTATGTGTATGGATATACATATATGTGTAAACAGTAAACACACACACACACACAAACAAAATTTATTGCACATACTTGTTTTCATTACTCTGCCTCATGAGTGAGATTTTCTATATTTGTATCTTGTTTCAGTTTACATTTCATGCTGCGGATAATGCAAATTATGCAGTACGATAGCATACACAGAAATGCTATATAATTATATCAACCTTTTATTAGTAATAACGTGCATTTACATATTCTTCCTTTTTTTTCATTCGATCACTGGTTTTAATATCGCAACAAATGTGAGAAAGCGAGTCAACAAAATGCATTCCAGATCTGCGCTGCGACACATCATCGCTCGTTCACGACTCTTGAAACAGCACGAAGAGTCACAGCACAGTCCCACGACTCTTTCCCCATCATTCGTTCACGACTCTCGAGACGGCACGAAGAGTCATTAAGCACCTTAACGACTCGCTCGCCTTAGCGACTCTTCTGCTCACTCATCGTTCACGACTCTCGAGACGGCACGAAGAGTCGTGGAGCACCTTAACGACTCGCTCGCTTTAGCGACTCTTCTGCTCACTCATCGTTCGCTCGCGAGTCGCGAGCTCTCTTACACAAGGCGCGGCGGCGGCAGTCTCGCCAGCAGACTGGATCTACAGTTTAAAGTAGGATCCACCCGCTCGCTCTCCGCGGATGGCTAACAGCTGTGTTTAAGAAATATATATCGTTCTTGAACATTATCCATGTCCATCCCATATCCATAGCTTTTTGTTGTTCTACAGTCATTCAATATAAGTTTCTGCCAATATCATAATGTATGATCGAATTTCTATAAAGCGGGCCAAATTATACGTATGTATTTTTTTTAATGTTGCTATCTACTAGTAAAACACCTTAACACGTAGGCTCACCGCAGATGGCCAACAGCTGTTTATATCACTCGTGAACATGACCCATGTCCATCTTACGTAGTTGTTCCTAATTCTGCAGTCATTCAATAAAAGTTTTTTTGCAGTATCATGTACGATGAGATTTATGATTAAACTTCTATATTTATTCTTTAATGCTGTTTTCATTAGTAAAATATTTACACGTTAATGTTAATGAAATATTTCACGTCATATGAAAACGATTTTGTCAGACAATGTTTAAAGTCCACTTTTATGCTCCAATAGGCTAATCGGGTCTCCCCGATGGCGTAGTGATAACGTCGCCGGTAATCAAGGGGTACCGTGTTCAATACAAAGTGGAGGTTCGGATCCTCCTTTAAACTGTAGGTCCAGTCCCGACTATCCTATCTGCACATAAAGGCTAATCGGAATATTGTAATCAAGAGGTCTGTGCCTAACACCTTCTCAAAATTTTTACAAGACTCCCCTAATATTTTTTACTAACATTTAATTTCTTGTAATTTTAGCGCTAATGGTTTGGCCGAACTTGAAACTACAGGACAAATTTGTTGGCTGTTCTTCGCTGCCCGTCATGGGCTGAGGTTGCGCGCTCTCTCTCTGCAAACAACACTCGCGAGTCGCGAGCTCGCGAGCTCGCGAGTCGACTCTTTCCTTCGTTCAAAGAGTCGCTAAGGTGTGCCACGACTCTTTGAACGAAGGAAAGAGTCGACTCGCGAGCATGCTCCTTCCCCTCTCATCGTACACGGCACGTTTCAGCCAGCTTTACGGGAAAAGGAACAGAGAGGACCCCCTCCTCCCTCTCCTCTCCAGTCCCCATTTGCTGCCCGCAGAATCGACTTGCTTTCTTTCAAAAATTCCGGCCGCCAGGCGAGTATACACTTGCGCATGCGCCTTCCTCGCAAAATTCGTGGAAAGGAGAGGGAATAATGGAATAATAGTTGCTTGGCGGGCGGAGGAGTCGTGGCACACATACGACTCTTTGAACGTGTCGTTCAATTCTGGTGAACGAGTCGTTCACCGCTCACAAGAGAGAGTCGTTACTTTTGAACGACTCGTTCACGAACGACCCATCACTACGCAGATAGGGTAGGCAGAGAGAAGGAGGGTAGGCATTGCTCGCTCGCGGTCAGCAACTTGTAAGGCAAAATTCAGAAGGCTTACAGCTTCCCACAGGCAAAAGGCGGGAGTTCCCATGTGCTGTGCCGCCTAGTGCTGAAGTGTTGCAATCTCTAACAAACAGGATCTTGAACACTGGTGTCGACCCAAGTTGAACTTTTAACTTGTTTACGAATTTTGCCACATAATTACATACATTTTACTGGATGTATTAAACTGTAAGCCCGGCTTACATGGCTTACATGGACGCTCCGCGCCTGGACTTAAGTGAAATCGCAAACATTGGTTGTTGACACAATAATACGTAATTTGATACTTACAGAAACATCGAAGGCTACTTATAGAGCAGATCAATCCGACTTTGAAAATTGTTATATGATGCTGGGATCCCGGGTTCGAAACCTAGCTTGGGCATGGGCGTTTGTGATGTCTATTCATCAATTTAATCATATCATCACTCATCCCCATCTTCGCAAATTAACCAAAAGTGGCACAAGCGAAGCAAAATCAATCAAATCAAATCAAAAATTTTCTATGATGCTGTCATAAAGAGAAGTTTTTCATTTGAATTTGTTGAATTTGAATTTTTGGGTGCGTCATGGTCATGGTCCATGTTATCCACATCTAAATTCGACACGTTTTTTTTTCACCCGAAAATAGAGTACATGGCCAACAAAAGAGTTTCGACAACTGCACACATCCACATAACCACGGATAGTCGTTATACCACGAAACATTGAAATGTCGGTCATATCCAGCAGACGACTTGGTTTTTAAATCGTTCAAAATAGGCTTTGGCCTACCTTTCGCCACAATTTCAATTTTTTCTGCAAAATAACGAACCGAAAGATTGCTTCAAAATATCTTCTATCGCACGATTACACATACTGTCCAGATAGGATGAACCCGCCATCTCGGAACTCGGAGCAAGCTTCATTAATTAATTGACAATGCCCGAAAACAACATAAAGACGAAAGACACCAGTCACAAAACTCCCACTGCACAGTCCCTCCCACAAACCGTTGTTTACTTTTGTAACACGTGAAGCACCCTCCTTGCCCCCTCCCCTCCAGCATCGGCCATTCCCCAATATTTCCCTCGGAACCTGCAAGAAGTCCAGTTCTACTAATGTTGCCATCTTAGTTCTTTTGAAACCAGATTTGCCCAAATCGCGAAACTTTTCGTTTCAAATAATTGATTGATTTAGTTTATTTTACTTCGCGTTTTGTGCCTCTTGGCTTATTTGGGATGAGTGATGAGTGATGAAAGGATGAAATTGATGAATGGACATTCACAAACAACCAAGCCCGACCGGGATTCGAACCCGGGACCCTTGGCGTCGCAGCGCGATGTGCTAACCACTCGGCCACAGGGTCGGGCTTCGTTTCAAATAAGACGTATGTAGAGTAGATGTAGTCTTCATCTGTTTCCTAACTACTCCCACTCCCATGTTTCGCTAAATCCACTGAAATCTCATTTCTGACACCACTACTATTTCGTATATTTTACGTCCCTTGCTACCTTTAAGGCTTTCGCTTTATAGGATAATCGTGACGATGAGGATGCATGGTGAATTATTGAAATAAAATTATTATTTCTTTGTGTATGTAATTATTAATTTTTATAATTATGTAAGTAAAATAATAACAACGAACATTGAAATAACCATTTCTTGCTGAGGATTCGAACCTACGACACCTGACACTTCAGAGCGTGCTAAGATAACAATCGGGAAATTATGCTTGTAAGTATTGTTTTCACACAAAAACAGTTCTACCACCTCAGAAACATTGCTTCAATCCGAAATTATTGCATTCCTGCGACAACGTATGTCAATCTCAATCAGTATTATCAACAATTATTATCACAAATTCCTGTAACTGAAATAATATTTTATGTGTGAAATATAGAATTTTAGGTTGACATTTTTAGAAGGACAGCGGACCCCTTGACCATACCCATCCCTCTCCTCTCCTTCTCGCCCATGATGTCGAAGAAGGACAAAGAGGACTTTCATAATCGCTGATATTTAGTGTAAATACAAAATATCACTTGGTAGTTTGCTTTTGCCCCAGAGTGATTTGATTTTTTTAAATTTTGATTTGGCGATTTAAGTCCACTTCATGAACAGTAATGCTAATCGGGACAGTTTAAAGTTGGATCCGAACCACTTGTGCCTCCACCGGGTATCGAACCCGGAATCTCTTGATTATAAGGCGGCGACGCTACCACTGCGCCATCGTTCCCCAGTGTGACTGGACACCTTCAGAGTAAGATAGACCCGATTAGGCGACTTAGCTCTTTTCTGTCAATTGAATATGGCAACACTGGTATGTTTCCGGTAAGGATCACCGGCAACTGCGCCGGCTAAACGGAATGCCATTAACCCGCCTCCTCCTCCCGCCGTAACAGTCTTTGCCGCGACGGAAAGTCTTCCTTGGGTGGGCTCAGGGCCCCTTCCTCATGTTGCCTGTGGAGGGTACCGGATCAGTCCTCTTTTCGCTTTTGCCGGTGTCAGAAAAAATGTCAGTCTGCAATGTTTACTTTAGGACAATATTACCAGTTTATGTACGTAATAATATTTTAAGACGGGTTCTTCTAACTAACTAACTAACTCTCTAGCCTTCTTAAACCCGAAGGTTCATGGCTGCAGCAACACAGGCCTTCCATCTTTCCCTATCTTGAGCAAGTTCTATATACTCTTTTCCATCCCTACCGATTTCCCTTAGGTCCATCTCAACGTTGTCCCTCCATCTTCGTCTTGGCCTTCCTACAGGTCTCTTACCATCAGGTTTCCCAACAAGAATCCTGTAAACTCCTCTTTCCTCTCCCATTCGTGCCACATGGCCTGCTCACCTAAGTCTTCTTGATTTAATTATTCTAATAATATCTGGACATGAATACAAATTATGTACTTCTAAATTATGTAACGGGTTCTTCAATTCTTTATATTTTGGTGTTACCTGCGGTAACAGCGGCTACATGCACGCCACGCCTCTGGTTTCCTTCAATTCTTAATTGTCGAGATACATTATATTTCTCACAGATCAATAGCACACAGATGAATGAACTCCTGGCTTTGAAAAGGTGCCTGAAATAAGGGTGACATCTACATAATAAGGAGTTTCAGCCCAGATACAATTACGTTATACTCAATGCGTAAATATCTACATCGTGCTTGTTTTAACTAAATGTTTAGGGGGTATAATGACATGCAATTCCTTAGAGCTTGCCGTGCCTGTTGTTGTCCATGGAAACGGACATTGCTAGGGAACTTAAAGAAAGTTTATTTTCACCCCGGAAGCTACTGTAAGGGAATTATGCTAGACTTTTCAAATTTCAAAATACGAGCATCAGCATTTATTACAGAGGCAAGGTAGGGATTTGAGGGGAATGACGGAAAACAGTTATTATCCAATTACGTTCAAAAATGTGAAAATAACAAAATATGTAAATATTGAATTTTCAATCTAGTCTCTATTCAATTCGTTTATGCAAAACATCCAACTACTTATCTTGAAATGGTTATTACTTACTCAGTTCATTATTCAGAAAATATACAATAATATTTTGAATATTTGTACCTTATTAGAGCCCATACACACATATAGTTACTTTCTAAACTTTACAAATTAGTGAACTTGTACAGATGTTCCCCATCATCCAATACAACATGCAGACATTTTCAAAGTCATTAAGGTCATTGAGGAACCCCATCTATAACGTGATTGCGCCCACAACGTGGCCGAAGGTCACGCATGCGAGCGTACAAGACGTGGCCAAAGGCCAAGTCGAAAGTACGCGAGTCACATATATACAGATGGGTCTAAAACTGAAAGTGGAGTAGGAGCAGCTCTTTATGATACTGAAAGAAATATATCAAAAATGTTTAGGTTACCAGTGGAGGCATCCATATTTACAGCAGAAATATATGCAGTATATCAAGCTTTGATTTATATTGGTACAGTTCCTGAACAGAAATTTCTAATACTTGTTGATTCGTAAAGTGGTTTACAAGCAATACAATCTAATTATAAATATTTATTTAAAATATCACCATATATCATCAATTGTATTCATGCAACTAATAGCTTAATTAGCAATGGAAAAGTAGTTCATTATGTGTGGGTAAAATCACACATTAATATTTACGGAAATGAACAAGCAGACAGATATGCTAAACAAGCTGCTCAGATGAATGAAACAATCCAGTTATCATTGCATTACACAGATCTTTTGCCGAGGGTTAAGAAGAAAATTTTTGAAGAATGGAACTTATGGTGTAAAAATGCATTAGCAAGTGTTGGTGAAAGTTATCGCCGTTATGTTGATTACACAAGGAAAAAACCTTGGTTTTATAATTGTAAAGGTTCAAGAAATGCAATTGTTTTAATAAATAGACTAAGAAGTGGTCACGCGAGAACATATCATCATTTATTTAAAATACACATTTTAAAATCTCCGAATTGTGACTGTGGTGATTTAAGGGGTGATGCTCATCATATTATTTTGGAATGTCCAATTCACTCAGAGAGAAGAGAGACTTTATACAAAACATTGTCAAAAATTAATGTTCCTTTCCCCATTAATATGACTTCAATGTTGTATGCTCCAGATGTTAGAATTGGATATGTTATACTTTCTTTTTTGAGAAAAGCTGATATAAAATTATAATATATTTCTGTTACTGACTGAGTTGATGTAGTTATATAAAATTGTATTTAAGAGCGTTTATGAACTTTGTGTGTAAAATTTATACTAAAAATGTATCTTATGTACTTTATAATGTATGATGGGCATAAACAGCCACCTGTAAAGCTGTAAGTCCAATAAACCTTGTTGAGTTGTCTACTTTGCCTACATGTATACAACACAGACTTATCACATAACATTAGTTCACAAAAGCATTTGCAAGTTTTACAATAAATTTATTTATATTACAGAGTTTGAACTACTACTGCCACATGAAAATGAATAATACAGTTCAATACCTTGAAACAGAGTTAATATTACTCTTAAAGTCAATAAACCTGCAACTTTTTATTTGTTTTAGTCATTTTCAACATATGTAAACTAAATGTTTTAGAATTCCAGTGGAATTTGCAATCTGCTTCACTGTCACCGTGATTTGTATACAAGTCAAAATGGAAGGATCTTTCACTCTGCTGGATTGATTGTTTTGCGTTGTTGCGAAAATTTACAAGATAATTGCAGGCACTCAATAGTCTGGAAGCAAAACATTTCTTAATTTCATTATTTGTAAGTTTAGTCAAGCACCCCCATGTGGTCGAGTCTCATCTTATTGACTTGTATCTCGGCCCTCTTCATGTCCTTCATGGTGGTGGAAAACTTTCTCTCCAGCCTGGCGTTCAGTTCTTCGATGTCTTCAAGTTTGTCATCGAGATCCTCTCGCTCCTCGTCTTCTGGAACTATGAACTCGTCGATCATGGTCTTGGCGTCTTGCATGTTGTGGATCACCATCTTGAGCAGCTCGTCACCCGACTGCAGTCTGGGACCGTCCACGTTCTTACTGTCGAAGATGAGCTCCGATTTGTCTTCCGGGCAGAAGGGCTCCTCCGAGAGATCTGCCGACGACTTCCCCGTGACGGTCTCCAACCGCGTCCTCATGATGGAGGCCAAGATGCTGGAGGTTTATGAGTGCCAGCGATGCCAGGAGGACGAACGACACGAAGATTATCCTGCTTGTGAGGGGCACGTAGGTCTCCCGGTGGTTGAAGACGTTAAGGTACTCGTACTCGCCCAACATCATCACGACGGTCTTCGCGAACGAGCAGAACGGGTCCTTGAAGTCGTTCAGGTCCACGAAGAGAATGAAGAAGCTGAAGAAGAAGCCGAGGATGAGGCAGAGGAAGGTCATCAGAACCCTCAGCATGTTCTTCACCACCGTGCAGAACACCAGGGAGTAATAGCCGATGTTTGGGAAGCGACCGAGGAGGTGCATCAACTCGAGCCAAGCCAGCAGCACGGAGACGGCCACCGTGTGAGCGACCCACTCACTTCCCTCGACCCTGAAACCGGAGTTGACGGTTGTGAGCGCGAGCGTGGACGTGCACAGGAACATCCACGGTTCGAACTCCTTCAGGTAGAACGCGGGGAAGAACACCAGGAGCATGGAGGCGTAGAGGAAGATGAACGAGATGCTGACGTTGGTGATGATCCTCGCGGCAATGGCGGTAGATTCCAAGGTGCAATCGTTCATGAACAGCTTTTGCACGTGGGTGGTGCTGTTTCCCTTGAGATCGTAGAACTGGAGGAAGATGTAGCTGGAGTACGCGAGGACGTACAGCAAGTAGAGGCTGAAGAACGTGAAGAAGCAATACTTCAGTTTCCTCCATTTCAAGTACAGGAACGACAGCACGAGAGGATGCTTCATGACGATGCTCGCATCTTCCTTGCAGTTGGAGCTGACGATCGCTTGAATCACCGTCATCTGATTGGCCTGATGCGGATCGGGCACCAGAATGCTGAAGTCCAAGGAAACGCAGAACGCCTTGTGGCGAATCGGAAGGTCGTTGCAGTTGAGGCAGCCGTTGAAGACGTGGACGAACAGCTTCACGGGTCTAGGGACGTAGTTGAATATGACGTCGGCCAAGGTCATGCCGCTGGAATCCTTCATGGAGAGATCGGCGTCCTTGGGGATCAGCTGCTCCAGGATAGTATAGCGTCCGTTGACGGCGGGGATTTGGACGGGGGTGTTTCCGTCGGCGTCGCACTGGTTGATCACCGCCACGATGTCAGGCGACGTCATCAAGGCGTGGACCAGGTTATCCACACCCAAGGCAGCGGCCAGATGCATTGGCATGTTCAACCCGTACCCCCGGACGTTCACCTTAGCTCCCCTCTTGATCAGCTTCCGCACAACCTTCTCCGACAGCAGGCTGACCACCGTGTGCAGCGGGTACACCTCTGCACTTGCGTCGAAGCAGTTTGGGTTCGCTTCTTCGCCTAACAGCACGCACACGATCTCTTCGTACCTGAAACAAAAATGCACCGAAATCCCTGTTAAAAATATATTTGTATTTTCTCCCATAAAGTACAATTGCAAGGTTACTTGGAGACAAACGATTAAACAATTTTCTCCAAATATCTACAAGGAGCATTTACATTAATATTCCATGCAGGTATTTGTTGATGCAAACTCGAAAAACTTCCAAGAACTCACCTGGTCGATACACTGAGAAATATTTTTCCTCGTGTTTATGTTGTCTCAAGTTAATCTTAACTCAGAAATTGTTTTTGGAATATCTATTTTAGGAAAGTAAATGTCTTTACTTCACCCGATCAAAGAATTGATGCTGATACGTAAGAAGGCACAAAAATAAGTGACTGACAGAAGTGTTATGCTTATTAAACACGAGGTTAAAACGGCATTACTTTCGAGCACCCCGCACTTTATGTAATACGAATATAAATATATAACGGGTAATGCAAAAATGGAATAGCTTACTGAAAGGAGAAACAAGTCTGATATTAAACTTGTGTACAAATTATTGTTAGGTAATATCTGCTGTTATTATTTATTATTAATTAGTTATTAGCTGTTTTTGAGCAGTGCAGATTTATGTGTTTTTGATTTCCCTAATTCCAATTGTATTACAGTAGATTGCAAAATGATTTCTTAAAAGGACAGTACAAGCATATCTATAGGTTTTTGAATTAAAATATGTCCCACATTAAATGCGAAACAGCTGTCAATCTTTTTCATGAGAGTTTCATGGTACAAGATACAACTTCACGGTGAAGTGTTCAACAAGTCGTTTCTCTTCATTGGTGATGTTGCGTATGACATACAGGAGCTGAATAATCATGGAGAAAAACTACCTATGAGGATAGACGAACTAAAAAAGCAAGGATAAAGCTCAAGGTACACAGAAACGTCAAGGAATCTACGTATCACATGGATTTCACTAACATTTTTTTTTTTTGTATTTATAAGGTTTGCTGCAGGAAACAAAAGCATGATTTTACTTACCTCCTGACCCTGTCCTTCTCTCCAGCGTGAACACCAACCCCAGCCAATGACAGAGGAGTGACGCCATTAATGGCATTTCTTGCCATTTCTAAAACAAGAAACACAAACTGTTATCAATATTTTCAAGTCGACCTAGATGGCGGAGTGGTTATCACAACATGCTGCGACGTCATGGGTTCCGAGTTCGAATCCCATCCTTGACATGGGTGTTTCTTGTAATTGTCCCTTCATCAATTTCATCATATCATCTCTCATCCTCATCTTCGCGATTAGCCAAAAGTGGCAGAAAAGCGAAGTAAAAAGAAACAAATCAATCAAGCAAATCGATGTTTTGATAACATGTCCACGACGATTCATAATTCTGAATACAGCTTGATCGTATTCGCTCAAAAGCCACGACTGTTCTGTACTCCAGTCAAGTTGCGCAAGAAAGTTGTAAGTAATACGATTTGTGTTAATCTGCTCATCAATTGCTGCCTATTTACTAGCATTTGCTCCTGCTTGGGTTGACAACGCTAGACAAAGTAGCTACAACTACACCTTTCCTTTGCAGAACAGTAGTTCACTGCAATCCCTCAATAATGCTATGCCCTACTTCGATACATTAAAGAAGAATTTCCGATTTCCATTTTACCTTTAATAATAGGCATGTTCACGAAGTTCAACATTTTTCATTTTGTTATTATTTTTTTGATGCTACTCTTGATAGTATTGATAGTCGTGTGTAAGTTCAAAGTTCAAATGCGTTAGCTAAATCTTCGATACGATATTGAAGAAAAGAATATCATATCTGTAACTAATTTCCTACTCCAATTTACAGCCACAGCCAGAGATACAAGTGTAAGAAGGTAGTTCGTCTGCATAAGAAGCCTGCCTACCTGTGATCATGAAGGACAGTTTACTGACATAATGGATGTAGGTGTTACTGAGCCTTATTTAATACCAATTTCAATTAATATCCTAGCTCAGGATAAACAGATTGCTTTTGTCTATCAGGATACGTACGATGACTTATAATTGAATTAAATGCCAGCATAACTTCACATTAACTCTACATTAACTATAAACCTAGTCTAATACAACGTAATACAACTTAGCCCAATCCTATCTAATCTAACATAAACAAGCCAGAAACAAGTAGTAAGAGGATTTATATATAAAACATTTCTCTTGCTTGCTTCAGATGTAAACCATACGTGGTAGGAATGCCGAACATATCATTACAATGTAATCTGCAAAGTCTTGTTTCCCATAAAAATATATAATGTTTTCTTTAGCACATAAAACACATTTTTATAGGGAAAGAACATATAATTTACAAATTTTAGACATTCCAGACAAGATAGTTTTCGCATTCTTTGTGTAAACGCATATTTTGGAGTTAATACGTTGGCCACGTCTTGTATGCACGCTCGCATGCATGACCTTCGGCCACGTTGTGGGTGGAATCACGTTATAGATGGGGTTCCTCAATGACCTTAATGACTTTGAAAATGTCTGCATGTTGTATTGGATGATGGGGAACATCTGTACAAGTTCACTAATTTGTAAAGTTTAGAAAGTAACTTTATGTGTGTATGGGCTCTAATAAGGTACAAATATTCAAAATATTATTGTATATTTTCTGAATAATGAACTGAGTAAGTAATAACCATTTCAAGATAAGTAGTTGGATATTTTGCATAAACGAATTGAATAGCGACTAAATTGAAAATTCAATATTTACATATTTTGTTATTTTCACATTTTTGAACGTAATTGGATAATAACTGTTTTCCGTCATTCCCCTCAAATCCCTACCTTGCCTCTGTAATAAATGCTGATGCTCGTATTTTGAAATTCGAAAAGTCTAGCATAATTCCCTTACAGTAGCTTCCGGGGTGAAAATAAACTTTCTTTAAGTTCCCTAGCAATGTCCGTTTCCATGGACAACAACAGGCACGGCAAGCTCTAAGGAATTGCATGTCATTATACCCCTTAAACATTTAGTTAAAACAAGCACGATGTAGATATTTACGCATTGAGTATAATGTAATTGTATCTGGGCTGAAACTCCTTATTATGTAGATGTCACCCTTGTTTCAGGCACCTTTTCAAAGCCAGGAGTTCATTCATCTGTGTGCTATTGATCTGTGAGAAATATAATGTATCTCGACAATTAAGAATTGAAGGAAACAATGTGTGCTGCAAAAAAATGTCCGTGGCAACGGTTGCTAAGGACGTGAGAAAAGGGCATTTTCACCCTTAAGGAAGGGCTAATTGAGCGATTTTTGAATTTTCTCGGCCTTTTGAGACGATTTCATGGGGGGTCGTAATCGTGCATTTTTCACCTCCGGGGCTTCCTTCATGGAGAACATTTGTGTCGAAGTGAGTCGTGGGATTGGGGCTATATATATATTGGATTATAAGTCTTTGGGGGGTGGGGGGCTGAAATGCATCCTTAGGGCATAAGAAGAAGATTGGGCCAGAAGGACGTCTAGCATGACTTGGCTTTCCACTGCACATAAATGGGGTAAAAAAAAAGCCAATGAGAAGAGCAAGGAACCTGTGGAAAGATCGAATAGTGTAGTGCATGATGAGAGAGCAGGTTTGGACAGTGAAAACGAGAGGACTGGTGGAAGGAAGGTGGAGTGCAGTGGCGTACACAAGGGGGTGTTTACGGGGTTTAACCCCCCCTTGAGCTTTTGAAATAATATAAAAAATGCTGTGGAAAAAATAAAAATGACCAATTTATCACTGTCAAGGACCTGCGACAGTACTACTACTACTATTACTAATAATATAATAATATGAATTATTATTCCTATGCAACACGGAGAAAAGCACAGCATTCCAAACATGCATCATTAAGAGTGAATGCCTTGAAAATAAACACGAATTCTTGAAAATAATATATAAGGGCAACTATGATTTTAAAGAGCAAAAAAGTTGTTTTGTATCTCGGCTGCAACAATGTTCAATGATCATGTATTTTTTTATGTGTGAACAATGAGCATTAACTAAAGAAAGTTCTTGGTTCGTTGAAAGCGGCTAATGTATAGACAAAGGCTAGGCCGACAAGAATAACACAGTCATCAGTCTACCTTCCCGCGACATGTTTGAATTTGTTAATTCAAACGACAATAAGCTTAACTATTGTAAAATGTTTTGTTGGTAACAATAGTGAGACAATCCAGATGTGAATTATCGGAGATATTTATGCGGCGACAAAGCCGGAAAAATTCCAACCAACTCCGGGAATCGAATCCAGATCTCCAGCATGATTGTCAGATGCCCTACTGACCAGACCCCCGCAGCTTCTTGGATGAGTTCCGTACTTTGATTATTTCTATTTATTTTAATATATTTTCTTGTTTTTATGGATTTTCTTCATACTTAAAATGTCTCATCTCGTTGAGTAGACAATTATTTTTGTAAGAAAGAAAAAATGTTCTAGAATTTGTTAAAAATCGAATTACTAGAAATTAATTTCGTTTTATTGCTTTCATAAATACTATATTTATGTAGATCTGTACTACTTAATAGTACTATTGGTATTAGTAGTATTATTAGTAGCAATTCAACTAATTAATTAATTATAAGTATTATTAATTAATTATGAGTACTATTTAATTAAAGTATAATAAAATAATGGTAATGTGAATTTGGAGAAAGTTTTAGATATAACCATCCCCTCTTGATGAAATCCTGTGTACGCTACTGGTAGAGTGGCTTGACTTTTGTGTTAACCCAGACAGAGATTGGAAACAGCAAAGGATATGATGATATGTGGAAAGGGGAGGATTTGTTTTTCTAGCAGGAATAGATTTTTACAAATATACTTCAAGTAAAGCTGAGAACCAATTCACTTCATTCGTGCATGTTTAAAATACTTTACTGAACTCAAATCTTGTGTTGTTTAATCAAAGGAATAAAATGTGACACATTTTTGCTTCCAGTAATGTATTTACAAAGAATATCGCAATTTACATTAGAAATGTCTATTAATCATGTATATACAGACACATTTCAACAATGGAATTTTACAATATATAAAACACTACCACAAGCACATTACAATTCTTACAACTTTTTCCACATGCAAAAGTTTAAAGAAATGTTGAATTAATTTCGCTGAAATATGTAACATTACATAGAATATCCAAAAAAGAACAAAAAATTCTGGAATTACTTAACATTTGTTTAAAAAGGCATGTGTACCTCTGAAATTAAAAATACAACATTTACTTTTAAATTAGCAAAATGGTCATGTTGTTAAAGTTATATGCCATCTGTACATAAAATCTAGAGAGGAAATGATGATAAAGATATTCAACTGTGAACTTTGAACGAACTTAACTATTATATGGTGTGCATTACAGTTGTGCAGTATGGTGCAAGTTAACCTCCTCCCCACCTTCACCAGGTAATAAAGAAAACACTAAAAAAAAATACAGATTCCACACGTAGTATGTGCTACTAAATGAGATGCCTCATTTTGCAACTAGAATCACATTTTGCGACATGTCAGTGTCAGTAGTCGTTCAATAGCCTCACAAGGTCTGGAAGGTCGTATGGAAAACATATTTAACTTACGTAGATTGCAATATTTTTTCCAAGGTTACCGGAAATTAATTACATTACAACAACCTAAATTTTGTTGTGTTTCATGTCAGCAAATAACAAATCTATATTACCATACCAAAAAACAGTAGTTACTTTAACGACATTTCTGTTCATTACTACTTTATTAATTTCAGTGGCCACTGGTACCATTGGTGGTACTTAGGTGGGCAGGCCATGTGGCACGAATGGGAGAGGAAAGAGGAGTTTACAGGATTGTTGTTGGGAAACCTGATGGTAAGAGACCTGTAGGAAGGCCAAGACGAAGATGGAGGGACAACGTTGAGATGGACCTAAGGGAAATCGGTAGGGATGGAAAAGAATATATAGAACTTGCTCAAGATAGGGAAAGATGGAAGGCCTGTGTTGCTGCAGCCATGAACCTTCGGGTTTAGGAAGGCTAGGGAGTTAGTTAGTTAGTTTACTGGTACCATTCGCCTAGCAACTTGGCGATTCTGTGCTTGGCAACAGTCCAGTTTACACAGTTTTACTAACAGCCACTAAGTGTGCTGTCAGAGCTATTTCATATGTTGATCTGTCTGTAACTGGATAGTTTGGTTTGTTTGAGTTTTAAGTCCACCTTATGCAGAGATAGTCAAATCTAGATTGGACTTACGGTTTAAAATGAGATCCAAACCACTATGTGCTTCCACCGATTAATTATCAAACCCCAAACTCCTTGATTACAAGGCAATGGCACTACCACTATGATACGAGGGACCCCCCTGGATGGTTTTTAGTTTAATGCAGTAACGATATCCAAATGTGGTGAACTTGCCCATTATTGATGTTTAATTCATGAGGACAGTGACTATTAAGCCTACTTCTTTGATTTGTGGCTAAAATAAGTACAGAGTGATCACAAAGTCCCATTACCCCCTATGTATTACATAGATGTTAATGAATTGTTGTTTCTTATTGTTGCAGGATCTACATCTAAATCATCACGCCAGCAATGTAGAGGAGAATTTCCCATCGTACATGGCAGAGAATCATACTCTGTTATGAAAACGATGGTGTACACACAGACACTCGGGACTAAATCATAACAAATAGTCACACTACCTCCGAGTTGTCCTCTGCCTTGATCTCACATTAATACAATGCGACCATCTATGATGATGTGGACACGCGGTAGGGGGTAATGGGACTTTTGAGATCACTCTGTACTTTTTCCTTGGCATATTAATGTGTGTGTGCATTTTCTGGTCACTTGAAATATGTACAAACCTACACACGGTACTATTGTTTGGGGGGGGGGGGGGGTAGAAAAGTTCTGGTACTCTTCAATTTGTTTTGTTATTCTTATTCTGTTCATCATAAGAACTACTCAAAATATTGTGGTATTATGTTCAGAAATTATCACCTGTAAAAAAGATACTGGTATGGCATACCGTTGTGAACCGCCAGAAAAAAAGCACTGCCTATACATAATACAGAATGAATGCCAGGAGCGTTCATATAACTTCCGCATATTTAATATGGTAGTAACATGTAGTTATGAGGGTTAAATTTACAATATTTTCTTTATCAAGTTGAATGAGGAATTGTTCTACAATAAGTTAATACAAAAAACATTGAACTTCTGGCTTGTGCAGGAGAGTGGTCAGTGTAGCACACTATGGAGTCGGAGGGTTTCAGATTCGAATCTTGGTTAAGGGCAAGAGGAACATTTTCTATGTCCAGCCAGTCACGAGAACCCAAAACTGCTTCTCACCCACCGCTGGGGAAAGAGGTCTGTGCGCTGGATGGTTGTAGGAGGAGGAGAAAACTTAGCATTACGCTTATGAGAGTATTGTTTTGCTTGTTCCCTTGGGAATATCAAACTTCCGATGGTGTAGAAAAACACATCAGCGGGAACAGGACAGGTTGAAGATTTTGCTTGTGTTAGGAAAAGTTAAAACTTCCATTTGATTTAGCCATAACTTGAAGTTGTTTGTCCATAAGGCATGGGAGTCTATAAATAATTATTCATCATATTTTTTACAGGTCATATCTAGCTTTAGCTTAATAATCAACTTAAAAAACCGCTTGTACTTGCAACATGAGGAATTCATACTCTCTCTCTCTTGTCCAATGTTTTGCTTTTTTCAATAGCGGTGCTCATTCCCACGATATTGAAATAAATGCATACCTTGTGCGAAACTGTCACTCTTCTTCGCCTTAAAGCATCATTCATTTCATTAGTTCATTATTCATCCTCATCACCATGACTAACCCAAGAAGTAGAAAAGTAACGTAAAATAATAAAAACAGATAGAACAAACATCTTACTCGCGTAACTCACAGACTCTATTAAATACCACCCTTAATTACAGGTAATGTTTATGTACATAGAAAATTTCTACCCACAAAAACATTATAAACAGTTCTTATATTGTTAACTAGTTCATCATTTTCCTTTCTTCTTAGGTTTGCCTTATTAAAGATAGCAATCTATGATTTAGGATATGAACTACTGAAGTGTGTGATATCACAATACCAAGAATCAAATACAGGAGCTCTTGATTACAAATAGAGGCATGCCAAACAGAAACAGAACTATCAGCTTCAATGTAAATCTTCAAAATAAAGAAAGTAATTTGTGTTACAGAAAGGCTGATGTACACTGCTGTTTGTGAAAATTGCAACACCCAGAAAGAAAGGCCCGAATGAATCTAAGCTCGGAGGATGTGTAGAACAGTATACCAGCAATACGTGATTAAGATTGCAGAGAGATGGCGTATACGTAGGCCCAGCAGCGCCCTCTCTTGTGTGACCGGAAAGGTCAGTGTTACGCCAAGCTCAGTCAGTGAAGAGCCGTCAAACGAAGTGGAAACGTGAAAGCAAGTGATGGTATGCCTCATGAACGTCAAAGGGTGCAATATCAGCATGTGAGCGAGTTTGAACAGGGCAGAATGAGCGGTCTCCAGGAAGCAGGTTTGTCATACCGTAACATTTCGGCTCGTGCAGGGCATGCTGCTATGACAGTGATGCGTGTGTGAAACCATTGGATAGAAGAGAGTTGTACACAGCGATGGGCAGGTGCTGGACCACGCAATGTGACCACAGCACTGGATGACCACCTGTAACCAACCATACAGCTTCATCCACAGTATTGACTCAACACTGGAGCACTTCAATGGCTGTGGGCCTGTCTGTGTCGATAGTTCAACGCCGTCTGCTGCAGGCTGAACTGGTGGCATGAATGCCATTGCATTGGCTTCCATAAGAAACCACAAATGCCTCAGACTGCAATGGGCACGTGAACACCGTCACTGCCGTGCTGAGTGGCAAAATGTAGTATTTTCGGACGAGTCCCGCTTCAACTTGTTCTACAGTGATGGCCGTATACATGTTAGCCGCTACAGTGGTGACCGCAATCAGGCAGCCTGCATTGTTGAGCGGCATAGCGGACAAATGCCAAGTGTGATGGTTTGGGGCGCCATTGGATGCAACATGCGATCTCGCCTCTTATGTATTGAAGGCAATCTGAACAGCAACCGCTAAACCAGGGAGGTTTTAGAGCCCGAGGTACTGCTCCTGCTTCAGGCAACTCCACATGTCATATTTCAGTGGCCACATGTGGCGAGGAATGTGCAAGCAGGCTTCAAAAAAACGACGGGTACCACTGCTTCCCTGGCCTGCAAGTTCGTCTGACATGTCGCCCATCAAACATGTCTGGGTTGGTTGGTTGGTTGATTTGTTGTTTTAAGTCCACTTTATGCACAGTAAGGCTAATCGGGACTGGGCCTACAGTTTAAAGTGGGATCCGAACCACTTGTGCCTCCACCGGGTATCGAACCCGGGACCCCTTGATTACAAGGCGAAGACGCTACCACTGCGCCATCGGGGAGGCCCCAAACATGTCTGGGATATGGTTGGTCGGCAACTTGTTCGTCACGGTCCTCCAGCAACCACTGTTGATGCTTTGTGGACTCGCATACAAACTGCGTGGAGGGGATTCCCCAGGAACATGTCCAGGCCCTCTTTGATTCCATGCCACGACGTGTAGAGGCTCTGTTTGCAGCACGTAGGAGCTTCACACCATACTGAATTCTCAAGGTCAGAGATCATGTACAATTCTGTAATCCTAATCATTTGTGTATTGTCATGTACCTAATATGTGGTATAAAGTTCATTTCAATCACATGTATCCTTCTTGGTGCTGCAATTTTCACAAACAGCAGTGTATATTTCAGAACATATTTTCAGAGATTCTAAATTACCTTTCTTTCAGAATATGAACTAACCTCACATCTCTTTTCAATTCCAAATCACCCACTCCCAGAGACACTTTTCAACCAACTGACGACTTTCACTTTATATACACACACACACGCATACTGTACACCTGCCCCTATATTGGTATTAAAACACACACACAAAAAGTTATGGATGTCTTTTCACACAAAAAATGAGGCAATTTGAGGGCTATAAGGGACAATGTAAAATTTCTTTCCTTTTCTTCATTAAGAACTACAAAAATTTTCACATTATGCAAAAACAAGGGAATAAAAATGAAGACAATCCTGTCAAAAAAGTTCATCGAACACATGACTGTAATTTGCTACATGTATCACATAACAGAATGATGGAGAAAAGCATCATTGGTTTTAGAATTCATTTTTTAAAGTGTTGACAATCATATTATTAAAGCAAGGTATCCTGTTTGCACATTTTACAATTAATATTTTCAAATTATGTATAAAAGTTGTTCTAACAATATGGAAGATATCACATGATCCCTGACACAAAACAGTCTGTATTAAAACAAGAAATTAAACTTAAAAGCTGCTCTATAAAAATAAAAGTTGCAATAGTACAATACATTTCTATAACTTCTCAACATAACCTTCACCTCACTTATTTAATTTCCATCAGCATTAATATAATGCACTTTAAATCATATGATTCATGCATACATTACATATATTTATAATACTTACACTTGTTAACAACAATGTTCCTCACAAACAACAACATTGACACACTGCACAGCATAAATAGCTCAATAAATTATTCATTAATATAAAAATACTACATTTCTAAGAGTTCCCTTTCACCTACTAAAACATTATTGAAATAAATACAATTTCATAAATGCATTTAAAAAAAAAAAAATTCCATTTATAAACAAAAGGAAGAAACAGTAAAATAATATATAATTTTACATATAATACATATGTAACAATTTAATATAAAAGGGTCTTGGTAAATATGTTAAAACTTATTGACATAATAAAAAGGTACTGGGCAGTTTCATTCTGAAATAAATTCTGGTAAAACACTGGGTTTCTGGGAAGTTGACCACATTTTTTAAAATACTTCCATTCACAGCAAGTGAAATATTGTATCAATGAGCTGCTACGGTATCACAGATCCCAACTAAAGAGGTGGTGCTTCACAAGCATGTCCCTCACACCATCTTTTAGTGGCTGTGATTGCTCCTTCTTGGCTGGCAACTCCCAATCAGGATTCAGGTTGAAGGCAAACTGGGAAAGAATCCTAAGTTCACATTTGATCTGCACCCAGCCTGGGCTGTTGATGAAGCTCCACGGATGATACCTGCAATAATGATGGCAAGTGTATTTCAAATATCTAGTATGCAAAACCTTGCTACTAATGTCCTACAGTTTTTTGACTTGATATTTTGGTACATATAATTTAGCAGGATTTTCTTTAGGAGCTTTCACAGCTAAGTGACACATGACAAGAGGGTAGATCCTTTATACAACATGGGAAAAATACTCCAGACAATAAAAGATACAGTATACAATTAAAGTATACAGTATCATATAAAATCTAAACCATAAATTAATCTGGCATAAGTTAATGGTTCCAATAGATTCAGTATCATGTATAGAGACAAAAAGATAGCTTTAATGATCTGGATACATTGTTAATATACAATATCAGTTTTTAATCAAACATAGGATTATAATATTGAACCAACTTACTGACTAGAGACAAGAAATGTCTACTAAAACTTGTATTGATACAAGTATGGTTTCTGACATTGTATTATGGACTCTATGCTGAATAAAATAATATTGTTTTCTATATGAATCCATTTAAATCAAAGTTCTTTGCACACTTTTTATTACTTCGGAATTTCGTTTGAAACCCAATTTGGGAGGTCTATTGTAGAGATGGACGAATAAGTGTTATTCAAAGAAAGATAAATATATTGAAGTTGCCTTTATTTCTTCATTCTGATGAAGTTTCCCATCAAAAATTGAGATTTTTTGGTGATTTAATTTAAATGCTCATTAAAGTTCAACTCACAATCAATGGTAACTCCAAGGTCCTTAATCACATCTATTTTACTGACAAGTATCCTTCAATTTATGTTACTATTGCATAACCATGACAACTTCAAACTGAAGTAATGTTTTTTTCTTGGGGGGACAATGTTATTTGGGGTCCCCACCAAAAAAATCCCAATGGTAAACACATATCTAATATATTACAACCTTCAGCATTCTCTCTTACCATTTGTGAACAACTTCAATACAGGAGCAAAGCACTTCTAACCACAAGTGAAGCACCTGTTCATTAAGTCCAAGGCAGATAAGGCTGCGTAGTTTTACATCCATTTGAACATGTGCATTGTCATGACTTAGGTTAACTGCTTGCACACACCTGTACAGCAACTAGAATAAAATGAAAAAGTATTAACAATTCAATGATAAATTCCTTATACATAAAAAAAAATAATAACAGACAGAATTAACTGCTACTGATGCAAAATTCTTTACTGTAAGTTTTAATTATGAAGCTTTCATCTGGCTATATGATTTTACAATATATTTTCTACATTATTCACAATGTAACAGAAAGCTGTTTATAAAAATCTGAAAAAGTTTAAATAATTACCGTACTTACGCATGTATAATGCACGTGTGTGTATAATGCACACCCAGGTTTTTGATGGGGAAAAGTGATAAACAACTATATCTCGTATATAATGCGCAGTACAATCCAGTTTCAAGAAATGGCATTCTTAGTTGGTTGTAAAGCTGTTGCTATGCCGATCAAGAGTGAATGACATCATATCTATTCAATGAGTCACCTGTTGCAATGTGGACCAAGAGGAGAATATTCTAGTGTCGACAACAAGTCACCAACCCACACCATTTCCCCCCCTCTCCCTCCACTGTGTTTAGCATCCCAAATCTTACACTCTTTAACCACCTTATTTATTCTGTAATAGTAGAAAGTGAGATCAAAATTAACTTTGCAGTGCTCAAGAAGTTATTTTATATTATTTCTCGCTCAACAAATACCACTGATGCGTATCCCATGTGACGGGAGGTGAATTCCCAAATTCCACCAGAACGGCACTGCTTTTCTTGGTTTTCCAGAACATTACATTACAAAGTAAAAAATTGTGGACACTGCCTTTAAACTTTTATACATGGTTTTGCTCATTTCCCCTTTACTTTTTCTAAACAAAACTTAAAATCTATAATTTTTCCATGACTAACGTAGCATTTATAGAAGGCACATTCAGAATCCTCAAACAAGTATTTAGGAGCACAATATTTCTTCCATTAAGACATTCACACTCCATATATATAATATTATTTGGCCAGTAATGCATTTTAATTATTGTTTTCTTTTTCCTTATCTTTTCTTTCATCCAAAGTACCACAAAAATTAGAATGTTTCTTCATTTTGTGATGTGCTCTTTTTAACCGCATTTCACATTACTGTCACTATTATGACTGGAATACTATTGCCATACTCAGAAACTGCAGGATTTAAGCTTTACAATGATATATAACATGATAGGGGTTCCGTCAACATGAAAAATCAATGCAGGTGTCAGAAAATCATGGAATGACCCTGTACGGTTACATTGGATTGATTTGTTGTTTTAAGTCCACTTTATGCACAGTAAGGCTAATCGAGACTGGACCTACAGTTTAAAGTGGGACCCGAACCACTATGTGCCTCCACTGGGAATCGAACCTGGAATCCCTTGATTACAAGGCGACGACGCTACCACTGCGCCATCGGGGAGGCCTGTACGGTTTCATGTTGGCTGTCCGAATTATTCCGTGCATAATACGCACCACATTTTTTGGTGGCAAAAATTTTGGAAAAAAGTGCACATTATACATGAGTTAATATGGTAAATGGTTACTTTTTCACAAAAATTTAAGAATTTTTAAAAAATCACCTCTTCTGGTGTGAGAACTTTTCCATCTTCATCTAATCGATAGGTTTTGCAAAGCACCAATCGGCTGTAAACAGAATCAAAATCTCTCTCCACTTCTTTCGTGGCTGCCTCTTCAATGAAAAGCCATGGATGACAAGGACCACCTTCAAGAGAAAACATGTATTGGATGATTCAGCCTAAGGTTCATCTCTAGAAAAATATAATGATACTTTCCTGTTAAAAATCACATAAAACAAATAAACAGCATGGTAAAAGGCACTTTAAAAGTCTGTCCCAAGTTCCGATATTGGAACTTCGGCCACTTCTTCCTTTCTGTCTCTCGGCCAGCCCTGACGATGACTCCAGGATGGAGCCGAAAGCTTGGACAGAATTTTAAAGAGTATCTTTTATCATGCTGTTTAACAAGAATGTTGCTGTCATCCAACATAAGTACACTATGTGGAAGAAAGTCATTGGACACCGCATGTCAGCGGATACCATCAGTTTTCTTGCAATCAATAGGAGGTCGGTCTGCCTGTGGCAGTGTTAACAGCAGCCACTCATCGTGGTAAACTGTCCACAAGGTCGTGTAGTACACCGAGTGGAATATTCCGCCATTCCTCCTGCAGCAGTCACCAACCTTGGAAGTGTAGAAGGGCGAGGCGATCGCAACCTCAATCGGCGCTCCAGTTCGTCCCATAGGTGTTCGACAGGGTTGAGGTCAGGGCTCTGAGCAGGCCAATCCAGTCGGGTGACATTATTTTCTGCATACCACTCCATGCTCGCCCTGTAAACATGACAAGTCGCATTATTGTCCTGGAACACACATTCTTAGTTTCAATAGAATCGCCATACCCACACTCTCCCATCTGATCGAAACAGTGTGAAGCATGATTCATCGCTCCATGGGACCTTCCGCCATTACTCCACCGTCCGGTTTTTCTGCTCTTTACACCAGAGTAGTCTCTGCCGTTTATGTTTTTTTGTTATCAGGGGTTTGTGAGCAGTGGCTCAACCATGATAACCGAGCGCATGCGCCTCCTTGTGAAGTGTCTTGGTCAAAACACTCAAATTGGTCGCACTTTGAAACTGTTCTACAACCTTAGTGACAATGAAGTTCGACCAGTCACAAATATAGGAGTGCGTTGTGAAAGAAGGAGAACACATGCATATGCTGAACATATTTTATTCAGCAGGCTACATGGAACAAAGGAAAACATAAATTTCCGCTGCAACGCAGCAATGTATGGTGTCCACACAAAATAAAACATTTTCGTCCATCTACACGTGACATTGAAGTTCGACCACTGTTAGAGGGGATCCTGTTTACCATGGTGTGACGCCGCCCCATCGGGGAATAACTGTGGCAATGAGTCGGGGCATGCTGCGGACGAGTCGTTCAAGGTATTCCACATCGATGCGGTGCCATTCCTCCTGCAGGCAGGCGATAAGAGCAGCCACTGTCGTGGGTCCCCTCTGTTGCACACGTAGCTTAAGAACGCGCCACACATTCTCAATGGGCGAGAGGTCGGAACTCGATGGTGGCCATGGCAGAGTTCGCACGTGATGGCGAGTCAACCATTTTCTTGTCAGCCGCGCTGTATGAGGACTGGCATTGTCGTGTTGAAAGATGAGACGCCGCCTGTGGAACATGTGCCTTCGCACTGTGGGAAGATGCCGCTCCAGTATGCGTGTATAGGCGTGTGCATTCACAATGCCCTCACAGACGTGTAGTGGGCCAACCCCAGATGCCGTCATGCATCCCCATACCATCACTGACGCAGGTTTCTGTACCCGACGTGCATAACATTTTGCTTCATTCTGTTCCTCCTTCCGACAAATGACTGTTTTCCGTATTTTCCCCGTACACAACATTGAAAACGGATTCGTCCGTCCACAAAACCCTGTTCCACTGCCGAAATGTCCATCCCCGGTACATTCGTGCCCACCGTAGTCGATTGCCTTTGTTCAACATGGAAAGGAAGGGTTTACGTTTCACCTTGTACACTCGGTAACCACATCGCTGTAGGTAACGGCGAATGGTTCTGGTTGACACTTCAATGTGAAAGCGTTCTCGAGTCCACAGTCGTAATTCGGCCACAGAAACATGATTGTTGGTCTGGATATAGCGCCTAAATATCCGTAGGTTACGCACGCTCAGCAGGCGTTTTCGACCGGGGGCCTTACCTGGCTCTGTAGTACCCGTATTTTGGTGGTGTTTGATGATGCAGTGGACAGTTGACTTGGGTAAGTTCAGTTGGCGCCCTATTTCCCGTTCACTGAGTCCATCCTGTTGCAACTCCACCACTCTTCTCCTCACGGTGTTGTCAATAGGTTTGCCCCTGGCCATGGTGATGATGCACTGCGGTTCCTCGGTGCACAGCACGTGCTTATATACGGCGGACTCCCTTATCGTGTCCGTGACGTCATGCTTCCGTCGAATGTGCCACTATCTGGAATTTACCGTATGGGTCTGGTGCCTGGTCGAAGTTCAATGTCACGTGTATAGTTCCCCGTTTTCGTTCTTTACGTGACCTTGGGTGCAACATGCTGGGATCACGATTCTTGCCTGCTCATACGCCGCCTCTTACACACATGCGTCACTTCTGCGGGTCACCCATTCCACCGCCTATGTCTCTGTGCATTTAATCACGTATTCCTTTCTGGTCGAACTTCATTGTCACCAAGGTTGTACAATCGAATGCATCAGACGGGTCCTGTTTTTCCGAATCTCCCCCTTCAGCACTCTCCTGTCCGAGTCATCCAATTTTGTGGGTCTTCCACTTCGTGGTGCATTGCTGCAGGGTCCATTTTCCTTCCACTTCTTGATGACAAAGGCTACAGTTGATTTAGAGACCTGTCGGGCATCAGCTATGCTACATATACTCATGCCTCCTATGGAGCAGCGTACTATGATCCCTCTTTCAAACATGTTGAGCTATTTCCTGTCTGTCATTTTATCAGCGAATGATCTGAGAAGCCTCCTGCTGCCATATATATATACCCATCTGTACTATCTTTTCCATGAGGAGTTCGTTTCAGAGTTGAAACCAATGACTTTCTAACACATAGTGTAGTTTTTTAATATCATATACAGTGGAACCTCAACTTTACGTTCCTGGATTTTACATTTTCGCACATTATACATCCAATCTTGATGATCTCAACACAGTAAAATATTGTAAAATTTTCCTCAATTTTACATTTTAAATTTTTTCAGCTTGGTCCCCTAAAGAACGTAAAATCGAGGTGTCATTGTAAATATATATTCTTAGGAGTAAATTAGATTACTTTTATACTAGTATGAATCAGTACACATTCATACCATGGCAAATAAAGTTTTGAAAAATGTAATTTCAGTCTCAGACTTTTATTTTGTTCAGATGATATTAATAATTGGTTCTTAGGTTCTGGTTCCAGAGTGGTTTTTAGTTCTGGTTCCAGAGGATTGGTGATCACGAGCAATCCAATTCCTGGGTGAGATCGTGTGTTTCCTACTGACTAACCTGCGAGAAGCAGACTGTGCAACTTACCTAAAAAGTTAGGTCTTTTCATGCCATGCTCTAAAACTTGCTTCACAGCAGGGCATAAGGTTCCTCGAACGAGATCAGTCACTGCCTCAGATACACTGTCATCTCCTGCACATGAGTATTGCTTGCTTCTTTCATCCAGCAATTCAACAAACTTAGCAGGAAACCATCCTATGGAAAAAAAAAAATTGCAGTTAGCAGCTAAAATATAAAAATTAATTTGACATCAAATACTTCACATTAAATGTTTCCGACATTCAATCCAACAAAGTAGAACTCAAGAGTGTGACATACTTTATGCTGAATTATAAAGAATCATATTACCTTTGAAAGACAACAATACAATAGCAGAGCCAATATCCTCTAAGGTTCCTTTTCATTGGATGACATGTAGTTGCACGTTATCCCTCACGGCCACTTTTGTCTGGCTTAAGAGCAGACATTAATGGCATACGTTTATGTAATCAAACATTTAAATTGTCAATGTGACTTGATTTAATTTTGTTTATTTTACTTTGCTTTACTTTTGACTAATTGCGAAGGTAAGGATTCGTGACGATATGATGAAATTGATAAAGGGCCACTCACAAAGAACATCCAAGCCCAGGTAGCCTTCCCACTGGCACAGTGGTAGCGTCGTCACCTTGTAATCAAGGGGTCCCAGGTTCGATTCTCGATGGAGGCACATAGTGGTTCGGATTCCACTTTAAAACTGTACGTCCAGTCCTGATTAGCCTTACTGTGCATAAAGTGGACTTAAAAATACCAACTCAATCGATCAATCAATCCAAGCCCAGGCCAGGATTTGAACCCAGGAACCCTGGCATCATAGCACACTGTGCTAACCACCCTGCCAAAGAAGTTGGCAAATTGTCAATGTGACAAATGCTCTCAGTCCAGCTACATTAGCAGTATATAGGGGAGATTTCACACCAAAGTAACATGCCACATATGTCACTTGAGAATGAACCAATCCACAGCAATGTTTCACACCGTAACATGACGTGTTGCACAAGCCTAAAAATGGATTGGTGAAATCCTCAAGAGACATGCATGTCGCTTGTTGCTTTAGTGTGAAATCTTTAACATTAACATGTTAACTGCAAGGGTGGCTTCAACAATTTTTTCTCCTATGCCAAAGTGGTTATTGGACTTTATTTCACAAATTCGAAAATTTTGCTTTCTTTCCTGAAGAAAGAAAGAAAGAAAGAAAGAAAGAAAGAAAGAAAAAGGAAAAAAAAAAAGAACAGTCAAAAAAAATTTTACTCTGCACTCGACTACTCTGCCTTGTCGGTCATGTCTTACGCGCATCATTGCTATACTCGTGACAGACGGCACACTAGGAACAACAAAATCAAGCAAATCAAGCCACATGTTTTGGTCATTATGACCAACATGGCAGTTAACGTGTTAAGCAAAAAATGGGAACCATTTGTTATTAACATTCTGATGAATAAATGAACCACAAACAAGGAAAATTTATCCTCAATAGAAGTTACCAGCACTTGGAACTAACTAATAATTTTTAAACAGCATGTCTTGCAAATGGTTTGCCATATGCACCACTGGTGTTGATTAAAAAAACTAACACTGACCATTGTACATTATTCTCTGGCATGCTTGTGTTATTCATTGGTTGAGGTCACTGAATGTGTTAGGTTTTGGAGTGTGCAGAATAACTCAAGGCACAAATTGAAAAGATCATGGAAAGACGAAGGCCAATTCACATCCTCAATCCATGAAACTACATGTACTTTAAATGAGCTACCAACGCACAGCAGCCATGCTGATATGAGCTCTAGCTCTAATAGAAAACAAATTGGGTCAAGCTGAAAATGGGTAAGTAGAATCTAGGTTAGTAAATATTTCTGGGTTTACATAAAGTGTTCTTCCATATAGAGGTTAAAACATGGCACCAGGCAATGTAGTGTTGCCTACGTATAATGTCCGCAAACTATGGTTTTGCTCATCCCTGTAGTATGTGAATGTATGTATAATTAAATTCGAACTCACTTCCTGTATTAATGGCAATTATATTTACCTCTTAATCCATTCAGTTCACCGACCCAGCAATGCTCATCCTTCTGACTGACGATGGTAATGATGTCATTCTTCCTAAAACCCAACTCATCATCATCATGACGTTCAAAATCTGAAATTAATCAGGCCAAATGTTCTGTTAGAAAACTCTATGTAAGTCAAATATTTTCAGTTAATTTCTAAGAATATTGTCTCATTTTAGAACAAGCGGTATGTGAAAGGCACCTACCAGTTACCCAAAAGAAAGAAGAAAAGTTAGTACACAAAGTTGATAAATTTCTGACATAACCTAATTGTATTTAAATCAGTCTAACATTGACTGCATGACATTTCTTCACATATATTTAACCAATGAACTGTATTCTTACTGGAATTAAAGCTAACTGTGTTTGTGCTGCTTTGAAAATATGAAACCCCTTCTTTATGAAATATGATCTACAGTATACAGTAGTTTTTTAAACACGCGAGTCTAAATCTCACAATGCTGTATTGGTCATTGGTTTGGTTTGGTTTGGTTTGAGTTCCTGTGTTAAGTTCACTTTATGCACAGTAAGACTAATCGGGACTGAACCTACAGTTTAAAGTGGGATCCGAACCACTTGTGCCTCCACAGGATATCAAACCTGAGACCCCTCGATTACAAGGCAATGACGCTACCACTGCGCCATGGGGGAGGCTCCAGTATTGGTCATGTTTGAATGTTTGCTAACATCATCATCTTGTAATCAAGGTTCAATCCCTGACGGAGGCATATAGTGGTTCGGATCCCACTTCTAACTAATTTAAACTAAAAAGAGAGGTGCATATTATTACATAAGATGAATTATATTAAATTAAATTATAATTAGAAATAGTATCACGAAAATTTCCTCCCTAAGTCCAGTCCTGATTAGCCTTTCTGTGCATTATTGAACTTAAAAATTTAGGATAAGAATCCAAAAGTGCACCAATACAATATTTCATAACTGTTTCTTTCCATTTTTATTTATCCACCTTTCTGTGTAATTTCCTTTTCTTTTCTTGACCTACATGCCCACCTCAACCCCCCCACCCTCTCATAAAAAAATTCTAATTTCAATTACACATAACTAAAATGCATATATTATTTGCTCTACTAATCAAATGTTTTCAAAAAACAGTTTGACAAAATAAAAATAAAAAACACTCCATCTTTTTAGAAAAAACACAATCGTCAAGGAAATTTTTTATTCATAGAACTCACCTAACAATGCTTTTGCACGTCTTTTACGATTCCGAGATACATTTACATAGTTCTCGTGGTCGTGACCGTGGCTCTCCATGCTATAGTCTGCCACAAGAGATACCTTGGCATGCTTCGGATCTACAGACATGAAGTGCCTTGCTACTTGCAAAATAGCTTCTCGCAAGTCAACCAATATCTCTGAAATAAACAAATTAGATAAATCGTAAATGTCCGTAATATAAATGATTTGGCTACATATGAAATGTACATAAAAATAAAACATTTAATGGAAAACATGTTTTTCTGTTCATATGGCTTGTACTCCCTAATATCACCAAGTTCCTCTTGTATAATATCACAGGGTATTTGTAGATCTTTGTCTATTAAATAAAAAAAATATGAGAGGTAGGAGACAGTAAACACTTACCACAAATGAAATATTAAACCAATATTTCGTGAGCGAGCCGCATGATCATGGAGAAGAGACACAGACAGTACATCGCAGTGTAGCCAGAAAGTAGACTGGTATTAATGAAACTGCGAGCCCAACGGGCTACCCAATGTCCCCACCCCCTTCCCAGCCCTCCCAAACCCAACCTACAATCAAAATGCAGTATACACTGGTATAAGCACCTTTTCATCAACGCCTGTCTACTATCTACTTTCTGGCTACACTGCGATGTTCTGTCTGTGCCTCTTCTCCATGATCATGCGGCTCGCTCATGAAATATTGGTTTAATATCTCATTTGTGGTATTTACTGTCTCCTACGTCTCATACTCCTGTTTATCCACCCTTCTGGCACTTTTTCTTATTCTATTCCTGTGCTTGTCTATTAAATGATGTTTCAGAAATAAATTTTCAAGTTCCTAGTCAAAATTAAATTTGTTGCTCAATCTGTGACTGTTCAGTGGTCGACTTCCCATGTGCCACCAAAGTTCCCACTTTCAAGACCCAGCCTGGTTTTGGACATTCAATTTCATCATATCATCACTCATCCTCATCGCCAAGATTAAACAAAAGTAGCAGAAGAGCAAAGTTAAATAACAAAAATACAAATATCAAGTGTTAACTATTTTGTAATTTTTGGATTACTTTCTAAAAGCCTAAAAATTGTTATTTCAAGTTGACTTACCTTTTGCCACGGAAATTCACAGGTTGCCAAAAAAGTCGAGTCTATGCTCACATAGGCTAACTGGGACTGGGTTCTTTATTTTAAATGCCCATGTTAACACAGTTTCATATTTTTGGAAAGGGACAAATTAATAGGGACATCAGTATATTGGTGAAATTACTGAAAAATTACCAGTCAAATTTATATTGGTAATTTAATTGTATTGGCAAATATTTCATACCCCTACCATAAATAACATCATCTATTTTAGCAGAGATGGACTATTATTTATACATAAAAATCTAGTTCTCTTTATCTTGAAAAACTTATGAAATCTTAGATGTTTAAAAATTAAATATTTACTTCATCATTTGAGGGTATTAAGAAATTATTAGGATGTGAATTTCATGGATATACACTATGCAATACAAAAGGAGCACACAAATTACACATTTGTAAAAAAATATTCACTGGAGGTAAAAATCAAAAGAGCATACCAAATATGAAGAATTTGCAAAAGGCTAGTTTAATTGAATTTCACTTTGCTCAGAAATAATAACCAATATTGTAATGCATTCAGTGAAATCAAGCAGGTATTGAATCCTGACAATTAAGCAAATGATTTTAAATCCAACTTTCCTACCTACTACGTAACTGCAAGGAACCATGAGGATTTTATAAATTGTGTCAAAATCTTTCTCCCTTTTCATGTATTCATTTCAGAATGGAGAAAAGTATGACACAAGCCAAGAAGCAGTTTCCGACAGTTACCAATATATTGGCGATCATTTAAATCATACTGCTGTAGCCTCAGTCATTAAAAAAGGACAATGTAGTGATTATATAATCCATAATAATTTTCTTACCTGTTTGCCTAATATTTTTTGATTTGATGTCCTCTTCCGTAGCTTCATCACCAAATAGCAGAAGTTGTATCATAGATTTAGATTTCTTCATTTGGCGTCTACAGGTAAAAATAACAACAACAAATGGTGAGGGACACATATTAAAATGCCAGTCCAAAATATTTTGTTTAAGTCCACTTTATGCTAAGAGAGATTATTCGGGACTCGAGCTCCCCTTTAAAGTGAGATACGAACATCTATACCACTATACTTTTGAGGACACACGTAGGAAACTGTACGAGGGGGTGCTGAAAAGTTCGTAGCCCAACCCAGAAGGAGTGCACGTGGAATGATGACATTTTACAGTTATTCTACATACTCCCCCCGACGTTCAATACACTTCCTTGCACGGTGCTCCAATTTTTGCAGACCAGTGAAAAAAATTCTGAAGGCTGTTCCACACACCACTGTTCCGATCACCGCCTTATCAGATCCAAAATGGCGTCCTTTCAAGTGTTGTTTGAGTTCGGGGAAGAGGTAATAGTCTGACGTAGCTAGATCAGGGGAATAAGGGGGATGATCTAGACATTGGAACCCTAGATCATGCAATGTCAGTTGTGTTTGCAGTGCTCGATGGACAGGGGCATTGTTCTGCAGGATCAGAATTCCTTTTTTCATTTTTCCGCGGCGTTGCACTTTCAATTTGTCTTTCAATGTTGTGAGTAATGCAGAGTAATACTCTGCATTAAATGTCTGACCCTTGGGCAGATAGTCTATGAGTACGACTCCATCCTTATCCCAGAACAATGTTGCAAACACTTTCCCAGCAGACTTCTGCCTTTTGAACTTCTTGGGGCGAGGGGAACCTGAGTGCCGCCACTCCATTGACTGTTGTTTCGTTTCAGGATCATAGTGGTACAACCACGTTTCATCCATGGTTAATATTCGTGATAGAAATTGGTCAGCATTGCGTTCAAAATTGGCAATGACTTCCCTTGATGTCCTCACTCTTTCACACTTCTGATCTGCTGACAGATTTTTGGGAACCCATTTTGTCGAGAGCTTGCGCATGTCCAAGTCATTATGAATTATGGTACCAACGCGTTCCCGAGAAATGCCCAAAATCTCTGCCACACGTTTTGCTGAGATTCTGCTATTTTCAAGAAATAGGTCATGAATTTCATCCAAGATTTTGGGGACAGTCACTGTTTTTGGTCTTCCTGCACGTGGAGCTTCATCTGTTGAAAAATTGCCACGTTTAAACTGTGCCACCCACTTCTTCACCACTACATATGATGGAGGAGAGTCCCGTAGTGTTCCACTGATTTTCTCATGAATTTGCTTCGGCAACTTTCCTTGGTGGTACAAAAATTTGATGACAGCTCTGATCTCGATGTTTGTGAAATTAGCTGGCTGGGCACACATGATCACTTCAGGGGCTTGAAAAGCACAATAACAATTCCGTTATTAATATGAAAATTTGCATGTGTACATACCAAGATATATTCTTTAAATCTGTAAAGTTTCATCATTCCACGTGCACTCCTTCTGGGTTGGGCTACGAACTTTTCAGCACCCCCTCGTACTATGTCATATTTGCAATAAATTTCAGGGTATTTACAGAAATATCAGATTGGTTAATATTATCAGGAATTTTATTAGCATTCAATGTTAAGTGGGCATTATCCGTTGCCTAATGCATTGAACTATACTTATTCTAACACTACATATTGAGAGAGCACCTCTTCTCTTCTCTTCAGGAGAAAAAAAAATGTGCAATTAACAATTAGTTCAACATCCAACTAACACTGCATGCTCATGTTAGAAAAATCGTGACTAACATTCAGAGAATTATAGGAATTTTATGCTGATATGTCAATACTTGTCCATACCAGCCAGGCCCCCCACCCCCTTCACATTGTCATAATCCCCATAAAGCAAGGGTTCCCAAACTCTTATATTTCACGGCACCCTTAGTGTTTCAAGCCAGAATGTAAGCCTATCTAACACTTGCAGTACTAAGGGTGGTTAGGTTGCTCCCCTTAAGTTAAAAAATAAACACATTTCTAATTCAGAAACATTTTACATGTAAAAAGTACTAAATAAGCACATATTTGGAACAATAATATCTATAACACTGTGTAGACTAACAAGTAAGTGTCATATCAGTGAAAATATTGGAACATTTCGCTGCACCCCTGTAAGCCAGCCACGGCACCCAAAGGCACCATGATGCACACTTTAGAAACCACTGCCATAAAGTATTTAATTACGACACCGAGTCTACTGCTACCCCATTACTGAAAGTCACATCTTTTAAGCTTCTTTAGCCCCCATTAAGTTTTAGTTTTCTTCATCTAACAGATTAGACATGGTACACCTAGCAGCAAAAGTGACTTGGAACCAACTAACTTAAATGAATTACTACGGAAATATATTCTGGTTCCCCTTCCCTCATTGCACACACCACAGCATGGTGCCAAGGTGTTAACTTTCTTTCATATATATTTTAGAAAAATATATACTTATAAATATATAAGTGGTGGCTCAGTCGGTAACGCGTCTGACTACCATGCTAAAGGTCCCGGGTTCGATCCCCGGCCGGTTCAAATCCGGGAACTTTTCTAACGTTGGAAGCGGCCCCGGCGTCCACCCAGCGTCGAATAACATGGGTACCTGGGGGAAACGCTGGGGGGTAAAGGCGGTCAGGGGCTTGATGCTGATCACATCACCCCCACTCACGACCGGATCAAGAAAGTGTGGGGCGTTACCCCCACACCCCCTATACGCCTTCATGGCGTGGTGCTAAGCGCAGGGGAGCACTTTACCTTTTTTTATATATATACTTATAAATACAATATTTTATGTTATTTTAAGCAAGGATCCCCCTCCCAAAAGTTTTGATGGCACGGTCTGCACCAATATCATCCCCTGTGGGCACTCCTGATACCAATCTGTCTTGTGTTTCAGGAAAAAAAGATGCAGTAGCAAATCAATAAACTCAAAAAATGTACTTATCAAGAAACTGGTTTACAATGTTCCATTATTAATTAAATAGTTTCATGGATAAGTGAGTACTTCTTTTCAGTATATTAATCTGTCCTATTGGTACTTTTAAGGAACAAAAAAAGCATGAACCCTTGGCAGTAGCGTAACTAACATGCTCTTTGCCCCCCTGCAACTTTCAGCTGTTAAAAAAGCTTTCTTTCATGCCTACATTTATATTAGGTATATACAAATATGAAAATACATTCATGTAATTCGAATCAATGTAAAAACTAGTACGGAAGGTTAAGACAACAGACAAACTAAAAAATTACATACTATAATTATTCTATGAAAATTCACTGTTACTACAAAAATTATGATATTGTTAAATGTCCATTACAAGTCCCCTGCGTTTTTTGATGGAAGCAAATCCTTGTTCTAGTTTGGTCAAGTCCAGTTTTCGAGCCCTATTGCTTTCAATGTTTAACATCGCCAGTCCACTCAATCTCACTCTTGTCGTTGTGCTTTTCAAGTAATCTTTGATCAATTTTAGCTTGGAAGACGACCTCTCAGCTGATTAAGACATCACAGGTAGGGCCAAATACAGCATATAAGCAGTGCATATGTCAGGAATGCTACTAGCCAGAATATTGATTTCTATCAAGAGGAATTCTGCAACTTTGCTGATGTTCGACTGTTTCATCTTTCGATTTCAGTTGATACTACATCCCGAAAACAAACTATTTCTGTAACTACAGTGCAAGGTGAATTTTCTTCATATTTATCCAAGAAATTAGTAGCAGATTCCACTGTTCGTCGTTTTTTTTTCCCGTTAGGGCAGTGGGGCTTGAAAAGGTGAAGCTTTCTTTGATTTGTTTCAAACTCTGAAATCTACTGCTTACTTGATTTACTAGAATATCTGAAGCAGGGAAGAAAAGCACAATTTTCTTGCCTGTCGACTATCCTTCGATGATGTAATCAATGACTTGAATTATTCATCTAATGAAGGATTTCTTCTAATCTGGGATTTCAATTTCTACTTTCCTAGTGATTTGATTTTCCCAGTTTGTTTGCAGTTGTAAAAATAAAATGTTTGGTTATAAAATGGCGGGGGTGTTATTTACGCCCCTGACCATTGGATATAATTACGTATCACTAGAAGCATGCATATTTCGTTTTTGACGAAAACACGAAATGTGAAATAACATGCTGTAATATCCATTTCTTAGGTTTCTGAAAGTTGAGAGGTGCATTTTCCTACCCTGTTTTGTCACGAAATGAACTGTAAAATCCGAAATAGACTTAAATTAAACACGAAATTTAAAGTTTATTTACCAATATCATACTTTCTAAAGTTTGAATTATCCTGCAAATTATGCAATTCAAGAAAAATTGATTAATTCTGCTGTAAATATTTGAGAATCAAAAATTGACCCCTTTATACAGGAATAAACTTAATACTCTTGTAACTACATAAATGTGCTATAAGAAGGAATATATTTATTTTGTGTAATAAGTGCAGTTTTTAAATCAAATTTACGATTATATTCACAATTTCTAAACCAAAATGTCATTTTATATACAGTTTTTGATAAAAATTGACTCTTGTTTTTGTACCGAAATTTTGCTTTTTAATTTACCAAAAATATGTGCCTCTACATATCACCATCTCTTATGTCTGGGTATCTTGCAATCAGCATAATTTTTTTTTTTTGTGGAGTCGAAAAATCCTGGAAACACTGTAACAGTAGTATGTCGTTGGGGAAGTGCACATATTGAAATGCCAGTCCAAAATATTTTGTTTGTCACCTTTATGCTAAGAGAGATTAATCGGGACTGAAGCTACCGAGAATTCTGATTATATGCTGCCAGAACATATTGTAAACTTTTGATCCTGATGGCGTAATGGTAAAGCTATCACCTTGAAATCCAGGGTTCGATTCCCAGTGAAGGTACATGGCACAGAGGTTTGGATTCCACTTAAAACTGTATGTCCAGTACTGATGAGCCTATCTGAGCGTAAGTAGACATATAACAAACTTTGAATGGCTCTCTCCAGGAAAGAAGTTTCTTTATGTATGTCTCAAGGTTTATAGCAAGAACACAAATCAGTACAATGAAGAGCTATAGGGGGAAACCAATACCTTAGGTAATAATCCTTCCTAATTAGATTTGAGCAAATACTAATGCATCGGTACTTGCCAATATAATTGGTATAGGTATCGAAAAAGAATCAGTGGGATTTTATTTGCCAATACTGGGCAATACTTCTCTGGCATTTTGATCATTTCCAGGGTCCGCAAAAATGCCACGTGGCCAATGAGGAGCCTATCCTGGGAGTTATGCAAAATTTGAAGTTTGCATTGATTTTGTACCAATATAACATGAGAAAATATATTTTATGATTATATAACATGCATTTTAATTAGGGCTGAGCCGATGCCGATGTATCGGTATCAGAAAGTATAGATTGGAATATATTTATCGATACTTTTCCAGCATTTTGATTCTCACGGACCACTTCAAAATGCCACATGGCATTTTCACAGAATCTCATTATCTTGCAAATTATGCAAAATTCGAATTTCCTTTTATTTAGAACCAGTTTTGTGCAAAAAAACTGAATTTTGTGATAGCATGTAATTTAATATTGTGATGAAATTCTCAAATATCTGAAAACAAATATGTTGGTAAATTGATGCATATAATTAGAGTGGAAAACTCGCCCACTAATATTAATTAATATTTTTAGGAATTTTAATTATTTTATTTAAGTATCGATTTCGGTTCAGCCCTAATAACTATGTTAATGAGGGTAATAATTATGAATACATAATATTAATACATAGCTGTATTTTAATTACAATTACTGTTGTTATGATGTTAACCTGTGAACATAACAGTATCGTTATATAAAATGTCAATTACCAATTTTCAAAAAAGTACCATGTGAAGTGCTGAAATGTTACCAGAAAAAGACAATATAGTACTTGTTAAGCATAACTGACACAGACAGGCATTTATTATTTTGAAATGAAAGTGCATAGAATGAAGAGACTGAAATTACCCAGAGAAATAAAATAAGCCTTCAATTCTTAACATATTTTATTTAAAAGCAAAGCAGAAATTTTTAAAGCATGCTGTAACATGTGCAACATGAAGCTTATATGACAGACAGTGCACTAACAAGCCCAAAATACACCACTCCTTATTGAAAAATGTATTATTACATTTGCAAAGCTGCATATACATAGCTATTTTAAAAGCAAAACATGCACAATAAGCAAATTAATGAAGAATAAGCTACAGAAAACAGAAATCAACAAATACTGTACACATCTTTGAAAAGTTAAAATATGCATACAAAGTTGCATATACTAATGTAAAGTTTCAAATTGTTAATTCCACAATTATACACTGTTAAAGAATCTTATACAAAATTGTCTACACTCTGTTTCAGCTATCTCTGGAGCAGACGAAGTGGTGACGTGAGACGGCTTCAGCAATGAACATGTGAGAGGAATGGGATTGCGTGGAGGTGGGAAAGTGACTGCAGTTACCAGCCTTCCCAGTAGTGTGTACTGCTTCGATTTGCCCACTTGATTCCTTCCCTCTCCTCCTCTGCCCCTATGCACAGCCTTGCTCCACAGATAACTGGTACAGGGTATACATATAATCTTAATCATTGTACTCAATGCCCTAAATAATGCAAGAAGAATTAATAAAAGTAATAAATATATCAATATTTTTTTTCAGACCCCATCCCAGAGTCATCCATCATCAGGGCTGGTCGAGAGATGGACAGAAAAAAGAAGCAGAACCTAACCTAACCTAAAATTTAAACGTACTCTGAACTACTTTGAACTGTAACAATGTTCAAGCATCAGTTTCGGTAGAGGTGGGAGTCAGTTCAAAGGGGTATCAGCCAAGCCCCAGTAATTATGAATAATAACAAGAATTCACTTCCTAAGTGCTGATGTACACAGAATTTCAATTCAATCAATCATGTTCAGGTATGTCTTTCAATGTTATTGCATCTATTTCAGGACTAAAATTTTTTTGTTCTTATTTGAATTAACTCTAGACTTATAAAAAAACATTAGGTATACATAAACCACATGCTATTACATATTAATATGAGTTGCTGACTAATGTTCCGTAGCAATTTTTTTCTGGGTATACCAAATTTATTTCCACAATAAAAAATACTATCACAAGCCCACAGTGGCGTATTCTGAAAATTTGACCTGGTTTACTGCAACAATTTTTATTTATTGTATATATTTATTATATATTAATTAGATATAAATGAAACACCAATGTAAGCATGCAAGTAAAACAGAAATCCGAAAACTTCAAATTTCCTGGCTATTATTATAGTATATATGAAAAAGTTGGTTTACCGGCAGTAAACCAGGTTTCATGGGATAATACGCCACTGCAAGCCCCGTCTAGTTTGTTGCACTTTTTGACACCAGGCGTAGTGCACGTGCATCCCAGTGTCAGGCTGGTGCAAGGGAATTGTGTTCAACAAAGTAGAAGCTGTATACAAGAATAGAGGGGTTCGGGTTCAGAAGATTCAACAAATGCCTGTCTGCTGTTTTCAAAGTTCATTTGATTGATTAGCAAATACCATGTGACCATACACCACACCACTCAAGAACACAGTGCAAATGGTGCAGACACCAAATCAAAGAAGTAGACTACTTGGTGCTCCACTTCGTAAGCTACTAGTTATGTGAGTGCAAAGAGAATAAAAAACTAGACGGGGCTACAGTACGGAACTTCAAAAAATAAGCAAAGCGATCAAGATTGAGCAATATAGCAGATTTCTCTCATACAAAGCTACCAAAAGCATAGAGTCACGGAACTAATACAACAAAGCTGGTAGCACAGTAATAAAGCTTCAGGCAAACTGATACATGCACAATATGTAATATGTAACACCCTGTGCCTAACTCTACAAAAAAAATTCGTACCAGATTAAGTGAATTCCAAACCAAGCAGACAAAATGCAAGCCATTCTTTTCTTTCTATTACCAGTATTTCATGCAGTAAAATTCCATTCTCCACAAAATTAGCAATATACATATGGTAAAAGCAGTCTTACAAAACATCAAGATGAATTTGCATTGATGTATTAAGATCAAGGAAGCAAAAATTTAAAATAAATGCATGAAAGCAGATGCACTATTTTGAGCTTTTGCAATCTTTATGTTTAGGAAACACCATACAGCCAAATAAATATCTAAATATACTCAATATGTTTTTTAACAATGTCTTTCCCAACCTGCTGAGATGTTGCTTTGGCAAATTAGGAACTGCTTCTGGATTGCCGACTAGAGCCCCTTGATCCGCCATGAGATAAGCCAAATGCCGGCGTCTGTGGGTTTCGATCACGACCTCATTCAATGATGATGCAACTTGGAAAGAAACCTGAAAAATAAATTGGCATGTTTATTAAGAATAAAAAACAACATGTAAACATTCATGTTATCACTTGAAAAGGACATGTCTCAATGTCATTCATTACTGAAACAGTGGAAATACTGTGTTTAAGAAACCATATAAGTGCCACAATAACAATAATAGAAATCTCTACAATTAAGCTAATACCAGAAAATATCGGTCGAATTTCAATCACAGACACTGATGCACAGAGTACCCCAGAAAGATTCAAGGTACCACTATTGGAAGAAATAAGTTTGGTGCAAATTTTAAAAATTATTAATACTAAAACTCCACAAATCCATGAAAGATGGTCAGTATTTTACTTTATATACTTTATATATATATATCGGATCCGTAAAATAATTGATAATTTTTAGGGCTGAGCTGAATACCACTTTGAACTGTACCGATGCCAATACTCCTACAGATTACCGCTGACATCGATACTTGAAATTTGCAATAATTAAAATTTGATCAAAATATTGATCAATATTGGTGTAATTATTTACCTCAACTACCATGCATCAATTTACCAAGAAATTTTCCTTCAGAACGTTCAAGAATTGATTCAGAATATTAAAATAGATATTATATAATCACAAAATATAGTTTTTCATGCAAAATTGGTGCAAAATGAAAATAAAGTTTGCATTTTGCAAAATTTCCAGAATAACTGCACCCCGTGAAAGACCAAAATGCCGGAAAAGTATTGGTAGATGAATTCCAACCGATACTTTCCAGCTCAGCCCTAGTAATTTTACCGATACACCGTTGTGCCTATATCGCTGATACCGATAGGTTACTGATTAATTTGTCCCATCCCTATCACATAGAATAACTGGCCTGTAGAGAAGTATCAGTACAACTAGTAGCAGTTAATACTGTTATGTTGGTAGTGGTACTGCCTCAGGGTACCTGGACAAGTGCTGGAGTGAATATTATGCACATTTACTCGACCAATGAAAAACAGCTTTCACTTATCAACTGGTTACTTACCTCAAGAAGATTATCAACATCCTCTATATCTCCTGGAATGTCTGACAAAGCATTAAATATCTGCGCAGAGTTCTCCAGTTCTTTGAACTCAGGTTCTGTAAACACACAATAATAAAAGTATTTTTATTCAGCAAGGACAATGATAAATTTCATTGTCATTTTTTAATTTTCATTTTCTTTATTACTAAATGAGATAAAGTTTATTTGGTATATATTTTCAAGGCTTTTGGATTGCATAAAGTGATAAAAAAGGGATAGTATAATCCAAGTTTTGCACTTAATGTTTCCTAATGGATGTCTAATTAGGACATTATTAGTATGTTGATGCTTTATTGGTTTCAATAAAAAATATATCCATGATTGACTTGCCTAAATGTGAAAATGGAGACCAAAAGTGATAAGATGACTGACTGTTTGATTTGATATAGAGTATTGATTAATTTCAGTTGTGCAATATCACAGAACCAAAACATTGGATACCTCATCATCAGAATCAGCAACTAAAGTTCAAATCACCAACCCTGAGAGCTTCTGTAAAGAAACACACATGCATGCAGAAAGCATTGCAAACTCATAGAAGTAAAATAATCCACACGAAAATCCAGCGTTGTTACAGGATTCATTACGTAAGGTAAAACAACGGCCAATTTGTAGTATGGGATACGCTGCCGCAAATGACGTCTCAATTTAAACCCAATGCTCTTTCTTTTTTACTTATTGCTTCACCTTTATGGTTAACTCCTTGCACCAGTAATCATTTCCCATAAATTTGGCTTCTTTCTTGCATGCGAATTGAATATATTTTACTTGCATTTTTTTAGACAAAATAATATAACATGGTAATGTATATTCTAAGGTTTGATACAGATAGGAGTGTATTTGAAATTTGTTTGTAGATTTTATGTAAATTGTAGCTTATGTAAATAAAATATATAATTGGCATAAACAGCCATATGCAATGCTCTAAGTCCAATAAATATATTGATGATGATGATCAAAACAAGACAAAGAAAGTTCGTAAATTTATTGCGGTTGGAAACTTTGACAAGCATCCTAATAACGATTTTTGTTCCGCCAAATATAGTGCACTTTGTAAAATAACTTGGTGACATAGCAAGGCAAGATAAATGTGAACATTTTGTAGTAACATATTGGTTACGTGCGTGTTACTCACTAACAATAAACAAAAATATGTTAGAGTATTCAAATTGGTCTACTTACGCAAGTGAGTATGTATTCTTATGTGAACGACGTTTCGGAAGCTTTACTGCTCCCTTCCTCAGGTTGTCGTTTTCGGCTCGGAATATCAAGCCACGTCAGAGAAGTGTCATATAAGGATACTGGGTGAAAGGTTTGGGTTAAAAACACTTCATAGTGCTTGAAATATACAGAATTAAAACTCCCTTTGTTAAAAACCCTTAAAACTCACAAGAAAACATGTTAAAACCACCGCTCTGGTAAACTGGAGTTAGTTAACTCCAGAAAACATGTTAAAACCACCGCTCTGGTAAACTGGAGTTAGTTAGTTAACTCCAGTTTAGTTAACTCCAGAAAACATGTTAAAACCACCGCTCTGGTAAACTGGAGTTAGTTAGTTAACTCCAGTTTAGTTAACTCCAGAAAACATGTTAAAACCACCGCTCTGGTAAACTGGAGTTAGTTAGTTAACTCCAGTTTAGTTAACTCCAGAAAACATGTTAAAACCACCGCTCTGGTAAACTGGAGTTAGTTAACTCCAGTTTAGTTAACTCCAGAAAACATGTTAAAACCACCGCTCTGGTAAACTGGAGTTAGTTAGTTAACTCCAGTTTAGTTAACTCCAGAAAACATGTTAAAACCACCGCTCTGGTAAACTGGAGTTAGTTAGTTAACTCCAGTTTACCAGAGCGGTGGTTTTAACATGTTTTCTTGTGAGTTTTAAGGGTTTTTAACAAAGGGAGTTTTAATTCTGTATATTTCAAGCACTATGAAGTGTTTTTAACCCAAACCTTTCACCCAGTATCCTTATATGACACTTCTCTGACGTGGCTTGATATTCCGAGCCGAAAACGACAACCTGAGGAAGGAAGCAGTAAAGCTTCCGAAACGTCGTTCACATAAGAATACATACTCACTTGCGTAAGTAGACCAATTTGAATACTCTAAAACATTTTGTAGGAATATGCATAGTAACTTTCAATGAGCTTAGATATAACATAATGATATTTTATAACATTGGTTATTTTCTATAATAATCATGTGAACAGCAAGAAAGTAGTGCCACTTTCAACATGGCGTGCGGGAAGGTCTGACGCGGAGTGATACATCGAATCGGTGAGATGGTTTGTTTACAGAAGGTCTCAGGGTTGTTGATTTACACTTTAATTCAAATTGATTCTTTTTTTAATACCGATATCCCTGAAGATGGGGGTCAGTGCACTTCCATTCCTGACATATAATAATGAAGCAAAACAGTTAACAAAGAGAAAAAACAAAACCTTAATACAAACACAAGCACAATGTGTCAAGTCGAACAAAAAATAAATATTATCACACTGTACCTTTTATTTTCAACATTCCTAGAGTCACTTGGAAAAGCACCATTGATCCATCGAAGAAGAACAGGTCCCATATTCTAAGAAGAATCTTCATATGAACAACAGACGCAAACAGTGTTAGGAACCAATGGAGAGTTATCAGAGATAATTCAATATCATGCTCCTTCAGCACCAAATCAACATCGGGGAGGTAGTTGCAAATCAGTGTCCTCAGGACTCTCTGATCTGCCTGGATCCCTGAAATAAAACAATGGAACAGTAAGAATTTCAAGTATAATACAGTTAACACCTCATATGTCAAAGTACAAATAAGTAAAGTGGATTTAATTACCAGACAGTAATTACTTGATGCTAACAACATACTGTATCAATATCTTCATAAAGGGTATGATAATTTCAGTGATCCAATATTCCTACCAATAGCATGGCTTCCTTGCAATATTTCTACACTGTCATTCCATACCAAATCATGCAATGGTGGTTCCATGACCATTTTAGAAAAATGTCATTTTTAGAACATACGCTCCTACATGTTTCTAGATATCAAAACCAATGTTCAAAAAAAATCCCTGTCCTTGGCTATCCTGGGGTGGCCATTTTTCCAACATGGTGCATGGCTTTTTTTGCTCATGTAGCAGTTCACAGAATCCTTAATATCTCCAAAACCATTAGAGCTAGAGACCTGAATAAAATTCATTTCGTAGCTAATGAAGTATACTATCTATGATATTCAAGTATGTCTTGCTCAAAATTGCATTCTAAGTATGAAAATTATGGTGGAAATTTAGGTAACAATAGTTAAAAAATTGGATTTTTAAGCCAGGGTTTTTTTAATGAAGGGGTCTAGTCTAAGTCTCGAATTTTTTTTTCATTTGTAGACCTACCTGCAGGATTCTACAAATAAATGGTAGTTTATGTAATTTTAATAGTTTCTGGGGTTAAATACCTCAGATGGGTCCTCATGAAAAATTCTGAATTTGACATAAAGGAAGCCCTGTATGAACCTAACTCATAGCACAAAATCTCAACTTTTAGACAACTCGTTTGGTCAATATGAGGTGAGGCAGTTTATGAGACCTAATTTGTGACATTGCAGAGCAAGGTTAAGCTATATGCACACCTAGAATAACAAATCCTTTTCTTTTTTAAAGATGGGTTAAAAAAGCATCAGAAAATATAACAACATAGGATTTTAATACTTGACTTACCAGAAATTGAAATCAATACTTGACTTACCAGAAATTGAAATCACAAGGTATGATAATTGAAGATCTGTGAAATCTCATTACAAAAGGTTTGATTTATTTGGTACCATGTTTGAACCCATGCTGAGAAAAGCATTTCTAAGCACTGATATTTGATTTGCAGACACTCTGCAATTAGGTCTACACATAAAAATATTCAACCCTTACACTAAACCCCTTTATTAAAAAAATTTAGCTTAAAAATCCAATTTTTTAACTAATGTTACCCAAATTTCCACCATAATTTTCATACTTAGGATGCAATTTTGAGCAAAGCATAGTTGAATATCATAGAAAGTATACTTCATTAGCTACGAAATGAATTTTATTCAGGTCTCTAGCTCTAATGGTTTTGGAGATATTAAGAATGCTGTGAACTGTTACATGAGCAAAAAAAAAAAAAGCCATGTGCCATGTTGGAAAAATGGCCACCCCAGCAGAACCAAGGACAGGAAAATTTTGAACACTGGTTTTGATATCTAGAAACATGTACAAACGTATGTACCAAAATGATTTTTTTCTAAATAGGTGGTTGATGATGGATGAGGTAAAAGCAGTTTAAGTATTACCTACATGAAGTTTCGTGTTTCCACATTGAACAAATGGATAGCTTTTTCCAATTACGTAATTTTGAAGGCTCACTGCCTTCATTCATTACGGGTACGGCATCTGGAGCAGAGATGGTAGTGAAATACGGAACACGAAACTTCACATAGGTAATACTTTTATGTTTCTTTTTATCTTCTTTAGGCTAATTGCAACTATGAGTATAAATGATGATTCTAATGTGAGGACCCAAACCTTGGACCAACTTGTATCATCATATTAAATGTTTTATTTACTGCAGGACTTGTAACGAGTATTTTTTGGACTAAAATACTCATCTTGCGTATAGTGTTAAGATTACTGATACAGCTGCACACCATCCAAGATCATTTTTAGGTTACGGCACTAAAAATAATGCAAAAAAAGAGAGTACAATTATACTAACGGTATATCAGAAATGTATTAACAATACTGGCCAGGTCTGTAAAAATACTACACAATACTTATGTGTAAGCAGGATATGCTGAAAATTGAGCAAAACTTTCCAAATTTACATTTATTTTTCATTACGTAGCATTGCATATACATAAAAGAACTGAAGCTAATCGAAATTGGTTACAACTTTTGACATTAGTGCAAGTGGTTCTGGCTTTGATCCCCCTTCCGGAGCTCCAAAATTCTGATGTTGATCAGTACCAAGAAGAAAATTGCGGAACAACAAAATTATCAGACCCAGGTGAGACAAACTGTAGCAATGGGGCACAAAGCTCTGTCAACACATCATCACCCAACGAACCTGGTGTCAGAATCAGACCCAGAATAGCTTGCACCACAGGCGACAGTGCTAAACATTTGGCTTCATCCCACTGTTAGTAAAAAAATAATGTGCTTCAGTGAAACCTTGGCGTGTCACTCAAGAACATTGTGTTATGCATTTTCATAATCTAAAACATAGATTTAGTAAATATCACTCATTTCGTAAAGTTGCAGAAAAAGTGGAAATTTGTTTACTAAACCTGCCGCAAAATTAGTTTGGTATTGAGAGCTGAAGGAACACGCGTCACGGTGTTGCCATATCATGCGGTACTGTACGGAACGGAGTGTAGCCGTCTGACGATGTGTTGAGGAAAACGTGTTATGAAAAGGAACAACAATGATGAAATGTGTTATTGTTTTTCGAGGAAAACGGAACAATGATGACAACAATGATGAATGTGTTATTGTTTCCTTTCTTCATTTCCATTTCCCTTACAACATGAACGAATTAACGAAACGAGCATTGTTTACAGGTTACCTTTTCAATAATCATTTCTTTCCGAGGTTGCCGTTAAAATCTGCCCGTCTTTCAATTATACTGCAACTGAATTGCACAAAAGTCCAGTTGGTGGAGCGTCTGACTTTCACGCGTGAGACCCGCGGTGGTTTGTGGAACTTTTTCAAATATCCCGAGCGGCTCTGGGGTCGACTCAGCCCAAGTGAATGCCTGGGGCAAACCTGCGGTAAAGGCGGTTGGTGAAGCACATCACTGCATCACCTCCATAATATGGCCTAGGTCAAGGTCGAGAATGTGTGGAGCTCTACCTCCACATCACCATATGCCTCCATACTTTACTTTATTTTGCGCCCATTATTTTATTTTTATTTTTTGTATGAGAATCCCAGATATTTTATGACTGTCCTTAAAGATGTTTCCCCACCTTGAAAAAATGCCGAATCTTTCAATGAAACGCGTAGTTTCCCAACTTTTATTTACAGAAATGATTGGACATTATTTGCGCTCAGAACAAACCATCTCCCGCGTTTGTCCTTTGAGAAGAATTCCTTTTTCTTTTAGTGCATGGCCTCTTTGGTACATTGTCATCTCGAATATTGCCTCCTGTGCTTGACATTCTTCACACAAGCTCACGACACACTCAAGCAGAACACAGAAAATTATGTACAAAAAATAACCCACTAAAACAACACGCCATATACAACAAAGAATACTCTAAATTCAATAAACACTAAACAAACGGACCAGTTAAAATATCACAGCAACGCAACGCAACAAACAAACAACACGTCCTCTCCCAACAACATGAAATCTGATCGCAGGAAGAATCGCCCGATAAGCGGCAACACCGAGATAAACGTTTTCTGTTGCTAGGTAACCAGGGCTTGGGTGAAGCACTGGGAAGATTTTGATTGGCTCGCATACCAGCAACACACCCTCCCACAGTACGTACACCCGATTTCAACACGTGCTTTACAAGCGTAAATACCAAACTAATTTTGCGGCAGGTATAGCATAGTTAATGCCATGTTTATTTCTGGCACTGGCATACCTATCAAAGTTGAAGAATAATATGAAGCTGGTAAGAGATCTTCCACAATGGTACACATCATCCAAAAGGCATCCTCTTCTTCCAACAGCAACAATAATGAAGCAGCCATCATTCCAGTGCCCTGGCAATATCTGCAACCATATACATCCAACGTGATTACATTCAATTACAAAAAATACTATAAACAAACAGATAACGTTGTTTACTTACTGGTGCACATTGCTTATCAACCCTACCACATTTTGATGTAAGTACAAATGAAATAATTATTTTACCATATTTTGGTAATACCGTATTTACTCATGTATAATGCGCACTTTTTTCCAAAATTTCCAAAAATTGTGGTGTGTATTATGCACGGAATAATTCAGACAGCCAACATGAAACCATACAGGGTCGTTCCATGATTTTGGGACACTCGCATTGATTTTTCATGTTTACGGAACACTATCATGTTATATATCATTGTAAAGCTTGAATCCTGCAGTTTCTGAATATGGAAACAGTATTCCATACAAGATAACGACACTAATGTGAAATGCGGTTGAAATAAGTTCATCAAAACCTGAAGAAACGTTCTGATTTTTATGCTACTTTGGATGAAAGAAAACATAAGGAAAAAGATAATAAAAATTAAAATGTATTACTGGCCAAATAATATGATATACATGGAGTGTGTAAATTTCTTAATGGGAGAAATCTTGTTGTGCTGACTGCTATTTGAAAGGTCATGAATAAATGTTACATTAGTCACGGAGAGAAAAAGTATATATCTTGAAAAAGAAGGAATGTGCAATTGAATAGGTATGATGTCATTTACTCTTGATCAGCATAGCAACAGCTTTACAACCTACAACTAAGAAAGCCATTTCTTGAAACTGGATTGTTTTGCGCATTATGTATGAGAGATAATTTTTTGTCACTTTTACCCATCAAAAACCATGGTGTGCATTATACGCGCACTATACATGCGTAAATATGGTAGTTATTGCACATTATTCTCCTACATTTATTACACTAACTTTAAGCAAGATTTGTGAGTCAAGTGGAACCCGAAATAAAATGTTATTACACCGATATACCCATGGACGTCCGCAGGATTTTTTTCCAGGGAGGGGCAAGTAAGGTATTTTTTCCAGGGGGGGCAAACAAGTCACATTTTCCCCCAAAAGAGTGTTGTTCCCTAAAAAAACATTGCTTAAATTTGAATTTATGGTGTTCATGCAATAATTAACACATATTGTTGTGGCTAAAATGAAATTTTTTGTGTGAAATACATAATTTTTGGTTGAATTTCATTTTCCAGGGGGGGGCCACGGCCCTCCCTTGCACCCCTTTCGGACGCCCATGGATATACCCCAATTCTTGGTTTTCATAATTTCATGATTAGACAAAAATGGCAAAAAAGTAATAATATATATATAATTGGGTAAAAATATAAAGCTACCCACTGTACATGGCAACTTGCTGCAAAGGCATATGGAGGTATGCAATCTGCACCATGCTTCGATCACCTTATCCCCCAGGTACCCTTTTTGGTAAAGGCTGGGTGAAACACAAGAGCCAGTCCATGCAGGTACATTGCTGCAAAAATCAACCCCCCCCCCCCTCTTCCGGGTCTCCAGGGTGGATGGCTTCAGATGGAAAAAATGAGACATTTCTCAAACATAGTGACATGCTGAATCAACATGATCATTTGCAGGCATGGCAATTACACCCAACAAACCAGGTTATTTTTCTACTTATTTCACCAGCAACACTGGCATATCTGATACTGAATGAAATATCTATACGTACCCGATATCTGGATATAACCATGCCAAACCTCGAAGAACCCTTCTTAGTCTTGGGATTCCAGTACTATTCAGGTTACTGAAGCAAGCATTTCCAGGCATGGTCCTTAATAAATCTTTTTCAATTTGCTTTGAAGTCATTAAAGCATCATTACTGGAAGCTTTCACAATGTCTTTATACGAAATTTCTGACGATATCTTCTTCTGCAAGGCTCCTAATGAAAAGAAAGCATAATTCAGTAGTTTTTCAATTCATGATTGGAGAATTGATATTGAACTCAGATACAATTATGATATACTTCCATGATACTGAATCTATAAAGGTGGTACCGAATATTTTATGGTATGGATGGGACAAGTTAATACGTGCTGTGTTAGTATGAGCTGATATTGGTATATCAGTATATATTGTAAGTATGGACAGATGTAAAAATTTAATACTAAAAAAAGTTCCACTATAAAATAGCATGAAGAACATAATGAATGTAATGTATGTAATAACTTAGTAATTGAAATAGGGTTTTCCTTAGGAAAAGGAACTGTGCATTTAGATATTCAATTTGCAAAACCAGCATACACAAATTACGCTTTCATAGTTAATAATGGAAAATTGGCAAAAGGATAAAACTATTTTTTAGAAATATTGGATCGTTAAAACTATCAGCAATGTTATCAATAAACCAACACACTGATATATCGGCAGAGTACCGATGAACCTTTAAATGCTAACTACCTCCTTCTGGGACCAGCTGTACGTGCCTCTACTCCCAAACAGCTCTTGATATTTTATTCCTGTTATATTTTTCGAGTTTGAGTTTTAAGTCCATTTTATGCACAGGTAGGCTAATTGGGACTGAACCTACAGTTTGCAGTGGGATCCAAACCACCATGTGCCTTCACCGGGTATCAAACATGCGACCCCTTGATTACAAGGTGATGTTGTTGCCACTACGGCATCGTTTTTTCTCTTTTTCTTTACATATATACTTTACAATGCAAGTATTGAATGTTTGTTGAAAGCTGGTTTTATCTATCTTGAATAAATCTATTTGAATTCAAAAGTGCATTTCAAATATGACGATACATATAAACAACTCTTATCAAATGAGAACTGTTTGTCATAGAATATTGATGTTTGATTTAATCTGAGTGGAACTGCAAAGGACTTTCACAGGAAGTAAATGATCAAATCCAAATGCAAAAGTGTATGCCTGAAACCCTAGTGTAAACTAAAGGTTAATTTGTCTCATTCCTAATATATATTGAATCAGTCCAAAAATATTCGTTCTTATCAGTAAACTTTATCAGCAATATATTACTATTGTTAAAAATGTAGGGAGATTTTCTGTCACTGGCCAACTAGGGGAGACCGGGGTAATTAGAACATGGGGTTATTGGAACATGTTAATGTAGAATAATTTAAAACGAAAAGACTGGTGTAATAACATTTCATACCTATGTACCTACACTAAACCTACATGCAGAAAATTTGTTATTGGAATAACTACACAAAAGTAAGTTTTATTTTACTTTTATTATACACCTGCAAAAAATGATGTGACACATGCTTGGTGTTTCTCTGCTTCTGCATATACTGGATGTGAATGAAAGAACCCTTGCAAAATTTTCTTCACCCCCATAATAAAACATAAGGGCACACATCTTTTCATGTGAGTTTGGTTGTCTATGGGCAATTTGCCTGGTTTTTATAAGCAAAGTTCTTATTACCCCAAAAATTTCTGCAAAGGGGTTATTAGAACATTGCGTAATTTGCTTGATTTCGCTTGGGTATACTAGATTGTACATGTAACTATTAGAAGTTTTTTCTTTACTACATTGTAGAATGGCCTGTAACCTTTCAAATAAATCATAGAACACTGATTTTCATTCATACATGTTTGCTTCACAGCTGGGAATTGAACTTTATGAAAAAAGACGTTAACTTGGGATTTTATTTAAACAAGCATTGATAACTCCAGAAGAAGTAAGAGCTATTGTGTTCAAATTTGCAGGGTAAATGGGACATTTATATATGATGTTCTCATTACCCCAACAGCAATCTAAAGCTATTCAGTTGAAATTTCTAACTTATGTTCCATTAACCCCAAATGGGGTAATTGGAACAATTTTATGGTGTCATGACAATTTTTTTTTGGACGAGTATTTGCAATGCAGGTATGGTCATTATTTTTTTCAAAAATATACAAAAGATGTCCTTTTAAATAGTAGAATTTTTTAAAAAAATCCATCAGTAACTTTCTGAGTAATTTACAGTGGAACTTCTACAGGCTGTTTCCTGTTCTAATTACCCCGGTCTCCCCTAATAAGTAAAATTACTGATTATATTACCAATCCAATATTTATAAACAGGGAACATATTTACGTATTTACGTATGAAGCTCAAATCAGTTGTATTTTGTATTATCTTTGCACACCATGGCATGTACACTCCAAAAATTCAGTTTTGAATTTCCATATTTGTACATATACTAGATTTTGGCCCATATTTTAGTTATTTTTACATATTATTTACATATTTCAGAACATTTCTTAACATATACTCTATGTTTGCACAATAACTATACATTTCCCCATGTGACTGAAGAGTTGGGTTGCGAATAACTGACAAAGTCCGAAACGATGTTAAACAAATTAAAGTTTACGACCGTTTTTATAGCCTTCAATTGTCATAATTACAAGTTTTCTGTCATCCAAAAAATAATAATACATATATATTTTCAATTTTACATCAGCAGCAAAAGCAACGATTTTGTGGCAGATGTACAGGATTCGCTTCTGGTTTCTCTTGAAGACAGTCATGGTAATAGAAAATGAGGAGACTGTATTTTATGTAGCTCGTGTTATGTCTTAAATTATTAAAAAGGTAAATTTTACAATTTTAAGTCCATATTTATCTCCATATTTTGATAAAAATAACAAAATAACTAAAATATCTACATATTAAGCACATTTTTATTACATGTAAATCAGTTCCCTGTTTATAAACATTCTATATAATTGAATGGAAAAATTGACGAAAAGGCACAAAGCTAAAAATCAGGTTGAACTGCTTACAGTAATTGTATGATTACCTGACAATCTCATCCACATCTGAGGACGTAGGGAGTGAGGAATGCCAGCTCTCACCATCGACCTTAACTTCTCCGTGCGTGGTAAACGAACCTCCACTTTGTCCCATGTCAAATCACAAACTTCCTTGTTGTGGCTGAACTCCAAATGGGCAACCCACTGAAGTCTGCAATTTACAAAAGGAATTAACACTTGTACCTGGATGGAGAAAGTAATGCATAAGTTACGCATGCTCCAAAGTACATGTACATTTTTACACTTTCTCTCAACTCAGTACTGGCCACTCTTTGCGGGTACCACCCAGTGGTTTCAAGATTCAGTCTGTCACATTTCAGTCACTGAAAATGACAGTGACAGTGTAAATACAAAACAATGACTGAAGTTACTGCTTTTTATAACACTTAGCATGCGGATAACATACATCTTTTTTTCTTATCATTTTCAGAAGCAAAACAATGTTGCAAGAGCAAGCTTACAAAAAATCATGCTTACAGCATCTACATGTGCATTGATGAGCAGGGCCAAGAATTTTATATATTTACACTAACATACTACTTAATTTGTACATAGTCAAGCAAAAACGACAAATGTCAGAGAATTATAATGTTAACAACAATATACGAGGGCTATTTTTTTTCAACCTCCGGTGGTGCCGCTAGGTGGCCTGTGAAGCACTAGGAAGCGAGGCGTCACGCAGCGTGATTGGCGTCCACCCTGCCACTACCATGACCACTGCCAAGGCCAACGCTTCAGTTGAAGCTGAGCGACGGGCCTGTAGAGATGTCTGCTACAATCGACTCTCCCCCCAAGTGCGAGGTCCGTAGTGTGATACGATTTCTACAGGCAGAGGGGCATAATTAATGTGACTGAATACTGTGACACATTGCATGCACAGACTACACAGAGCCATCGAGAACAAACAGAGCAGCATGCTGTCTTCAGACATTGTCTTGCTTCATGACAATGCCCGACAGCAGGTTGCTGCGTCAACCCAACACCTTCAACGATTTCATTGGGAAGTGTTTGGTCACCCTCCCTACACCCCAGACCTGGTGTCGAGTGACTTCCACCTTTTCCTGGAGATGAAGAAGTGGTTGGGAGGAGTGCGCTTCCACACCAATGAGGAGCTTCGGGGGCACTGTGCAGACCTGGCTCAACAGACAGGCAGCACCTTTTTTGCAGAGGGTATTGGAAAGCTGGTGCATCAGTACGATAAATGTCTGAATCTTCTTGGTGATTACGTTGAAAAGTAGATTATACATGTACGTAACTTTTGCCAATAAACCAATTTTGCTATTCACTGTGATTTTGATTTCATACCCTATCGGAGGTTGAAAAAAAAATATCCCTTGTACAAGGTGCATGGAATCTATACACAGTACTTGTTGGAGCACGGCATGCATATGCAGCCACTATTTTCTTCTTCATACTCAAGAGTCCCTTTCTTTTACTTTCTCAAGCAATTCATAGCTACATACCTATGTTGAGGATCTTCCACAAATGGAATTCCAAGCAGTTTGTTTGAATTTTGCTCAGGTCCATCTTCTTCTTCAACTCTGAAGCCAAACTCATCAAACCTATAAATAGAATTGATGTGATTACCAGAAGTATGAAAAGGTACAATAAAGGAGTTGTTGTCAGTGACTTGTATTTCTAGAACTTGCATCCTGTTCTGAAAAACAACTTGGCATAGTGGATTACTTCTTGATATTTACCATTACTTAGCTCGTCTGCTATGAAATAATATAAATTATAGAATTATTGGCATCAATGATTGATTGAAATTAAAATTGTGAGTTTGTCAACACTCCGGCTATTTGCAACCGTCACATTCAACGGGGTCCAGCCCCTTACCATAGCTAAAATTAATACTAAAATCTCCTTACCTAGTTGAAAGCTCAGCGCATATATGGACAAAACACAGCCCTACAGAGAATTATACTGACCATGTTCACATGGCAGATCCTCACTGTCCTGCAGGACTGCACTTACTGGGGTGCACTATGCAGAAGTGAGGTTGACATTTGGCTGCCTTTTCGAAAGGTCACCCCTTATACCTCAATTATTGGTGTGTTTTAATGACACGATCTTTTTCTTGACTGTATGAGACATGGATTTAAATATGATAAATTTGTCATTTTCTTGAATCTTTGCATAACCATGGACTTCACAAATATTTCTTTCTTTAGAAACTGTAAACTTACACATATTTATTTATTTATTTACTTCTTTTGGATGGCGAAGTTAAGGCACAAGCCTGTTCTTACACTTAACCATCTCTACTTCACATTTTACAAATTTAGTTGAAATATCAAACAGTTTGCAAAATATAAAACATCTAAATACCAAAGAAAATATAAAACACAAAGAGAAAAACACAAAAAGAAAAAAGACAAAACACAAAAATATACATATATGCTGTAAGAAATGTAAAAAATGCACATACAGCATGAACACACACATAACAAAAATACCTAAAATACAGAAAAGTCGTTCGGTGTTTGTTCTACGAATTTAGATCAAAAAAGGTTTCCTTTTATTTTCTTTCCTTGTTTTCAGTACTGGTAAGTTGCCTCCAGAAGATGCTTTCTTAATTTGAAATTGCCGAGACAAGAAGAGTTTCTTATGTCATTAGGGAGGTCGTTCCACGCTCTGGTGGCAGTGACAGTGAAGGAATTTCCGTAAAACGCTGTCTTGTGGGAGGGGATGGTGAGCAGGGAGTTGTTTCGTGAACGGGTAGCAAAGGTGTGTGCTGCGCTTAGGGGTTGAAATCGTGAAAGTAGGTAGTGGGGTTCTCTTGAATGCACTATTTTGTAGAGCGCTGTAAGAGCGTGGAAGCGACGGTGTGTTGAAAGGTTGAACCAGCCTAGGTCTTTGAAAGCCGGGGTAAGGTGGTCAAAATGTTTGGTGTTATAAATAAACGTACACATGCATTTTGTATTCGCTGTAGACGTCTTACTAGTTCACCGTTGGGGTCAACATACGTCAAGTCGCAGTAGTCTATTTGCGACAAAACTAGCGATTCCACAAGTGTTTTCTTTACCTCTTGTGGTAAGATGTTTTTAGGCGGTACAGTGAGTGTTAAGCTGCGTAAGATTTTTTGCATATGGCCTTCACATGGTCACTCCAGGTGAGGTTTTCGTCCACAACAATTCCCAGGTCTTTGACCGAAAGTGATAGTGAAATGGGTTTTCCGTCTACAAGAATGTCCGGGATGAAGGACTTCGCTGTTGTGGATATGAGGTGCCGTGAGCCAATTAAAATACATTTTACCTTTTCTTCTTTCCTCCCATATTTCAGATCTAAAAACATAGAATTACACTGTTCAAGTAGACAACTCTGTGTAAGCATGAATTCCTCTATCTACCTGTGCTCCATGCTACGGAGTCCTTTGATGCTGTATTTCTTTCCTCCCCCTTTTTCCTTGTCAAATCCATCACATGGATGCATGGAACACACCCAATGCCTATTCCTAATTACTTGTGTATTTACCTATAATCAGGCTGTGCATTCGGATCTTCTGGCTGGCCCAATTTGCTAAGAATATCCTGTGGCCACATGGAAGGAGTGAGGGCGGAGAAGGGCCCACCAGGCGTAGGGGCTATGCCATCTGCAAGGACACTTATGCCCTCTGAGATCTCTGGCATATAATTCTCCCCTTCATCTTCCGAGAGGGCTGTGTCAACCTTCTCCTGTAACAGAAATAAACTAATCAAGCAAAGCAATTATATAACTCAACACCATCTCTTCGTAACCTAAGCTCTATCTTCTAACTGATGCTTTTAACACAACTTCCGTTCACACTCATTTCGACAAACTAAATTCTTTAGCTTTTCCAGGTATTTTTAAATAACTTTCCATTGTTCAAAATGGAAATAACTAAACCTGACTGGATAGTTATTTAAACATACCTATAAATTTCAGAAAGTTAGATATAAATTTGTCTTGCATTAAACATAAAATAATCTACAGTGCTAATAGTAATTTCCAGGATTTCTATGGAATACTTTCAATGGTTAGAAGATAAGTTAATGATGCACTAGTTCTTTCTGCTTAGATGACAGAATATCAACAATGAACTGTAATTCAAACACACAACTTAGTTAACTTTCGTTAGTACCTAACGAAACATATCAGCCTTTGCAACGACACAAACTTTATAGCGCAATGGTGACAAAGGTTCGATAAATATATCATGTCAAACTTTAAAGGGCTCTCCTGACAAAATGAAAAATTGGACATAGAACATTTACATTCTCAGTGTAAGATTTGTCAAGTTATCAAACTTACATTATAGTCTTCCTTGCCACCATAGCCTTCATGAGGCCTGGAACCAAAAAGAGATTTTGCTATGTCCATTGAGATCCTGAAGGTGGCTCTTGTAAATATGAAATATCACCACATCCTATTGCTTACGGGTTTCAGACCATCTGCAATACAAAATAAATTTCAACAAAGTCTTTCATAACCATAATTTAACTTTGAAATATATAGTGAGATCTAGAAATTATAAATTTTTTAAGCACTTCTATGATACTTGAAATATCAAGTTTCTTGCTGCAACAACAACAATGCTGATAGGAAACACACAATGAAGCCATTCGACATACTATTCTATCCAAGGTTCTGGAACAATTGCAAAGATGGTGTTGGTGACACTCCCTACATTCTCGAGAAAGTGGAAAATTGTGCATGGTTTACGAAGATTGTGTCTCACATGAAGGTCTGTCGCAATTTTCAGCTCACAGAAATGCCTTATAACTGAAAAATTAGCAATTTTATGCAGTATCAGTTGTGATGTCACAATGTTATTCTTCGAATATGCACTCTGGAGAAAGTTGAAAATTTAAATGGATTGGGAAGATTGTTTCATATGAATGTTTGTCGTTTTCAAAATGCAGAGATGCGTTATAAGCTAGTAATTAGCAATTTCATGTGCTATGATTGGTGACGTCAGTGATTCACCTATGACATGTTATTTTCTGTTATTGCTACATGTTGCATGCTTAACGTAGAGGTGAAGGTCTTAAGTTGGAACCATATATTTCAAGGTATTTATATAAATTAATTTTACATTCTAGTCAGGTTAGGAGTGTTAGGTTTGATAGTGATAGTAATTTTGTTACTTTTTAACATACTGATTTGACTTTTGTTATTAAGCGTTGCATTTCTGCCACTTTTGGCTAATCGCGACAATGACGATGAGTGATATATGATGGACAGGGACACTCACAAAGAACACCCATACCCAGGACGGGATTCGAACCTGGGACCCCTGGCTTCGTAGTACGTGGTGCTAACCACTTTGCCACAGACGTCAGCTTTCTAACATATAAGAAGTAGGTGAATTTACCCTGCTTCCCTTGTGAATATACTGATGATTCTTTGATTACTACCTACATTTGTGGAACATTTACTGAGACTAATTTATGTCGTTCAAGTAGGGTGACCAGATTTTATTGAAACAAAAACTAGGACATCCATGGATGCATACGGGGAGGGGGGAGGGGATATTGCAGCTATAACTAAAAGAGCACAGGGTCAAGTGCCTCCTCCCCTCTCTGGCAAAGAAAAATTTCATGCTGCTTACATGACTCCTGAAATACACTCCTCAAAAAAAAGTTTGGAATATTGTTATATAAGCACAAGAAATTTGAAATATTATTATGTTATGCAATAGAAGACAGGCACAGTGGCATATGTCGGCGAAAAGACAAGAACGTCCACCAGATAGATACCATGTGTTGGCCATAGATACCATTTCAAGGCCATGTCTATCACTATTGTCTAACAAAACAATATTCCAAAATTTTTGTTAGGAGTATATAACACAATTCTCCTTAATCTGATTTCTTCTTGATTTCATTTGATTTTTGTTATTTAACGTCACCTTTCTGTTGCTTTTGGCTAATTGCAACAATGAATATGAATGAAGAAATTTATAAATTCATGAATGGACTCACAAAAACATCAATGCCCATGCCAGGATTCGACCCCCAGGACCCTTGACCACTCCGCCACAAAGGTCTTCCTTTCTTGTATATTTTCCTTTCATTCCTCCTTTTGCTTATCTTTTATAATTTTATGGATTAACCTTTCTACCTCTCTCGTTCTTACTGATTTATTTTTGTGTTTCCTTACTTTCTCAATATAAAGCATCCATGCATTGTGAAATATTAAAATATTAATCAATACTGAGAATATATTTGTATCTTGCCACAGCTGTAGTACAGCGCCTTGAATAACGTAGTGTGGAAAACGACCCAAGAAACTAGTTCCCCAGATGGATGAAAACATACATGGCAGTGCGATCAGTACGGGTGCTAATTTTTTATGAAAGTAATGTGGCTTAGTTGGTTTTTGGAATATATTGTATAGATTTATTTGTCTTGAAATGATGGAAACAGTTATATTTGTGTAGTGATTTGCAGTCACGAAATGGCATTAATTTGGAAAGAAAAGTAAAATAAAATTAATAAATAAATAGCATGCGTAACACAAGAAGAAACATCGCAAAGTGATTCCGGACGTCAGATGTTGGATTGTGTACTACAGTTTTATTTTTCTATGTTATTAGAATATAAATAGTATCCTGCGAGATATTTCATACCGAGGCGACAAACAACAAGTGTCGCTTGGAAGCGAGCAGTTCGTAATCAATGCAGCCTTTCGAACAGTAGGGACACAAGCTCTGACTGCACAGTTTCCTCAAGGAGATTTTACACCAAAGCGACACGCGACAAACGATACGAGGATTTCACACCAAAGTGACATGGGTCCTTTGGTCCAAGGCAACTTTCATACCGAAGCGACACATGTTGCTTGGAAACGAGCCAATCAAGAGCAACATTTCACATCGTAGCAGCATGACGGGAAGCACAGGCCAGCGTTCGGTTGGTGAAATCCTCAAGCAATAAGTGTTGCGTGCCGCTTGTCGCTTTGGTGCATAATCTCCCTAAAGCAAGACACTCATTGCATCGCGCATGCGCGAACAACAGAACACGGCAACATGTTGCAAACTATTGAGGAAATGGCCCAGTTTCAGCGACGCACAAGCGACACATGTGGCTTATCGTGTCACCTATCTGTTGTTTGCACAATTAGCAGCGAACGCTTGCCAATAGACTGAAGGCACCATGTCGCTTGTCACTTAATTGGAACTCCCCTTGTAGCGCGTCGTTTCGGTCTCAGCACCCTTCCTTTAAGGAGCTTTCCGACTGAAGTAACAAGTAGCACGCGAATATGAAAAATGAACGTATCTTTTGCTGTTTGGACCCTCATATGCAATGAATGCTATTTTACAGTCTGGAAGTGTGTGTCACTAGTGTGACAGTGTGAACATCCCGTGTCGCTTGTCCCATTGGTTTGAAAGTTTCCTTACATCCATGTCGATGGCACTAAGAAAGTTTTGTGGGGTTCCCCTTATCGTTTTATGCAATCATCATTATCATCATCGCAGCGATTAGTTTAAAGCGGAAGAAAAGAGACAATAAATGTCAAAAATACAAATGCTTCAGTGTGTATATCTTTAAAAGAAATGATGATAATAATAATGAACCGGTAAAAATTTACTATCCTTCGGACACCTCTATTTTTTTGGTTTCGTCAATTTTTGACATTCATACTTACGTATCTGCTTCGCGGAACATTCCTGAAGGTGTATTAACGTTGTTTTGATGAAATTAATTGCAATTTTTCACATTAGCAGAACGTCTTGTTTTTCCTTCACTGAGACACAATATCGCGAATACACCTTCCTACATAATTGCGCGTCCGGCATCTCTTTTGCCAAATTTTTGACATTCGAACTTACGTATCTGCTTCGCGGAACATTCCTGAACGTGTATTGACGTTGTTTTGATGAAAGTAAGAGCAATTTTTCACATTACGACTACTTCTTCCTCCTACCTTTCCGTTTGCCTCACACACAACATGGCGCGGACACCTTCGTAAATAATAACGCGTAGGAATGACGCATCGGCCTTGTTTTTTCTCGATTTTCAATTGTTATGCAGTGTTTCAACCTTCGGAACCCAAGAAATGCCCGTCGACAAACTTAATCACATCTATTTACGATTTTTTTTTTCGAAACCAATTTTTAACTATTGAAACCTTTCCGTGGCCCTACTAACCTATCCACGCGCCAATGGTTCGTGGGGCTAGCGCCAATGGTCCGTGGGGCTAGCGCCAATCGTTCGTGGGGTTATCTTTTTCACTATTGAAACCTTTGCGTGGCCCTACTAACCTATCCACGTGCCAATGGTTCGTGGGGCTAGCGCCAATGGTCCGTGGGGCTAGCGCCAATCGTTCGTGGGGCTATCTTTTTCACTATTGAAACCTTTGCGTGGCCCTACTAACCTATCCACGCGCCGATGGTTCGTGGGGCTAGCGCCAATGGTCCGTGGGGCTAGCGCCAATGGTTCGTGGGGCTATATTTTTCACTATTGAAACCTTTGCGTGGTCCTACTAACCTATCCACGTGCCAATGGTTCGTGGGGCTAGCGCCAATGGTTCGTGGGGCTAGCGCCAATGGTTCGTGGGGCTAGCGCCAATGGTTCGTGGGGCTATATTTTTCACTATTGAAACCTTTGCGTGGCCCTACTAACCTATCCACGTGCCAATGGTTCGTGGGGCTAGCGTTAGGTACTAGCTAGTACCCAATCTCGCTGATTCTTGAAATCTACACGGAACTTTTTTAAACCGTAACTTGCCACGTTCCTGCACTCTCTTTGAACACGCATATACCCACATCCCATTCTTTCTAACGAGTAGCTTACATTCACTGCCACATTTTGGACATTCCTTTCCTCTCTTAACTACCCCGTGTTCAACCAAAAACTGCACATGGTTCTCCACGCCCGGAACAAACTTGACCACACACCCACCACACGCCATCCTTCTACCTCCCGTTCCACCGTTCTAACTCTCGTCGCAAACGCAGACAGTTCGAAACACTGGATACCAACAAAACACAATCACGACGCGTCACGACGGTGTACGAAGGTGATGGTGTACGAACGTGATGGTGTAGCAAGATGTACGCGCCAACCGCTATCTCCGTCGGAGAATTAATTTTCAACAAACAACATGAATTTCATCTATGAAACATTCCCACATCACACAAAACACCTTCCCGATGTTCAACAATGCTACAGGAACTAATTACGGTAAGTAGTTTCTTCTGTAAAAATAAATAAATGTGTCCGAAGGATAGTAAATTAGTACCAAAAAAAGTTATTTATGTTGAAAAAAAAAACTTGAAAATTACCTTACGCATTTCTCATGGACAATATATTCTCAGTCGACAAGCGACAGTAAATATCGTAGAAGCGTGGGAATGAATGTAGAACTAAATCAGAACCTTAGTAGAATACATTTAGGGACTTTATTTTAATGCTAAGGGAACCTAACCACGAAAGCATATATTGAAAAAAACCTTAAGTAAACGCTAAGACTGCGCAGTCTGTGCTAACAGACGTACATCGAAATCGAACCATGTAAATATTGCATTTGTAGCATGAAGAAATGGCAATAAAACAAATGGAACTTGGGCCCAGATGAGTACCGATAGGTTTTACCCAACAAGTTTTAGAACTGCAATTATTTCTTTGCAAACTAACAATAAAGGGTATGAACAGTTTCAGAGGTAAAAAATTCGTCCGGATATTTTGCATGACATTCCGCAGGACGCTGTTGAAAAATAGGACATATTGATATTTTGGTGTAGCGTCGTAAACCGCAGGACATGACCCTCAAAAGAAAAGAAAAAGGACTGTCCTGCCGACGTTCAAGTTACCATTATTTCACAAATCTGGAAAAATTTATGACACTACTGGAAACGTTTCTTAAAATGAAACTTTTGATGACAATAAGACCATTTACTAAATTATTATTTCATTAAATAATAGTGCAAAACGCAGCGAGTTGATACAAAATACGTGTACTACAGAATAATCCATTTCCCCCCTTTCATTGGCACAACTACGACCCTGATCAATTTGACTTTCATCGGCAAACAATATGCTACTTTAATTAATTATAATATAAATATAATTGTGCCAAAACTACCACGTACCTCAACCTTGACAGTACCAGCTGTATACAGTGACTGAGTGACAGTATCGGTGATAAAAGTTTCTCATCCCTCTTTCTTTCTGTACGGACGAAAATCGGAACTGTTGAACGTGGGCTCAACAAGTACAGGGTCAACGACGTTATTAATAAGGTGTATTTTATACAGCGTATATTGATACACCTGTAAATGAAATTCTATCTTCTGCAAATATGCTGTATAAAGAATATGTGGAGTAATAATTGAGGTGAGTGTACGTGACATAAATGTCTGTCTTGAAAATATAAGCATCACAGTAAAGTCTCCGCATATCAAGTGAAACTTTTAATTATTTCGGTAGAAATTCATTGCTTCTGTTTCCAGTAGCGGTGTGCTAGATCCTAACTCAGTACCGGAAGTCGGGCCTCCCCGATGGCACAGTGGTAACGTCGTCGCCTTGTAATCAAGGGGTCCCGGGTTCGATATCTTGCGGAGGTACATAGTGGTTCGGATACAACTTTAAACTGGAGGTCCAGTCCCGATTAGCCTTCCTGTGCATAAAGCGGACTAAAAACATCAACTCAATCAATCGATCACCCGGTACCGGAAGCCGGGGGGGGGGGGGAATCCCCGTTCCAATCCCGACTTTGGAAAATGATTTCCCGACTTTTAAACGCCTTGTACACGATCAAGGAAATTCCACATTGTCATGTTTAAAAGTGGTTATTGGAAAATTATTAGTTCTTATTTTTATTCCACAAAAATAAATGAAAAATAAGGAAATGGCGTATATATTTCGAAATTTCCACATTGTCGGGAAATTTCTAACATTTTCCGTCCCGAAAGTCAGGATTAAAAATAAATTCAGTCTCGAACAAAAAAAAATCCCTCACACCGCATCAATACACCGGGGAAGGGCGCAGAGAACAACTTTTTTTACAGGCCCCATATGGATATGGGTGTGCTCCAGGTACTGCACACCGCCCTGTATCGAGACGAGACTCAGTAGAAGGTACTGGTACTCAGTAAACTTTCTCACCTATGAGACGAAAGACTGCCAAGTCTACTCTTGATACCATCCCTGCCCTCCTATTTTTTGTACTCTGAGCTTTGGACTGTACGTTCTATTCGACCCATTTTGAAATTGAAAAAATTAAGATTCAATTTTTTAAAAACATCTTGTTCGGTTTCTTCCCATCAATCAAAATGATAAGCTCAGGCAGGAGACAACATATGTAGAACCATCACAAACAAAAGACCCTTTCCGCATCTTCCCCCCTGTCTGTTCAACTCACATGTACCCACATGAGTATGATGCACACAACAGGTGGTTCTGCGGAGGTTCTTTTGGTTCTAAAATTTTGCTCTAGCTTAGAATTACATGCTACAGAAAAGATTCTCTAGGAATGTTCCTCAATAGATGGACAACTCAAATTCAAGATGCTGGAAACTTAGGGAAATCTTCTACACATGAGGGCCAATCTATGATTATCTCCACTATTACTGCACATTTCTTTAGGTTGACCATACAGGTTTCTGCACATGCGTCAACAGATTATTCATTTTCATTGCTTTATTGCATGTTTGATCTTCAGCACTCATCTTATTTCCTTCTTTTGTTGTTGCATGACCGTGCCAATCTTCATTTACACCAAAGAAGAACAGGGATCTGTGATCTGGTTTTTGTGTTTGAATTGATGTTTACAGAAAGGCTAATCGGGACTGGATATACTGTTTAAAGTGGGAAGGTATACCAGGAGCTGAAATCCGAAGACTTACACCACAACATGAGGGACTAACGTGCAAGTGACTTGCTACTTCATCGATAAGACACTCATCAGTTGTCAGAATCATGGCACTGAATTGCTCAATGTTTTCGTCGGTACTGGACTGTGAATAGGCATCCTGCTCCTCCTTCATACTTAACATTTGTTATGATTTATTATTATGATTTCCTTTATTTTACTTCGCTCTTTGTGCCACTTTTGGCTAATTTGCGAAGATGGGGATGAGTGATGATGATGAATGGACACTCACAAACGGTGTAGCGTCAAATCATCGCCGACAAAACATCGCCAACAAAACATCGACGGTACAAAACATCGACAGTACAAAACATCGACAGTACAAAACATCGACAGTACAAAACATCGACGGCAAAAACATCGACATCAAAAACATCGACACCAAAAACATCGACGGCAAAAACATCGATGGTAAAAACATCGACGGCAAAAACATCGACGGCAAAAACATCGACGGCAAAAACATCGACGGTAAAAACATCGACGGTAAAAACATCGACATCAAAAACATCGACGGTAAAAACATCGACGCCAAAAACATCGACGGTAAAAACATCGACGGTAAAAACATCGACATCAAAAACATCGACGGTAAAAACATCGACGCCAAAAACATCGACGGCAAAAACATCGACGGTAAAAACATCGACGGCAAAAACATCGACATCAAAAACATCGACGGCCAAAACATCGACATCAAAAACATCGACGGCAAAAACATCGACGGCAAAACATCGACGGTAAAAACATCGACGGCAAAAACATCGACATCAAAAACATCGACGGTAAAAACATCGACGCCAAAAACATCGACATCAAAAACATCGACCGTAAAAACATCGACATCAAAAACATCGACGGCAAAAACATCGACGGTAAAAACATCGACATCAAAAACATCGACGGTAAAAACACCGACGGCAAAAACATCGACGGCAAAAACATCGACGGTAAAAACATCGACGGTAAAAACATCGACGGCAAGAACATCGACGGCAAAAACATCGACGGGAAAATCATTTTTTGACAAAGTTTTCCACACTAATAAATTCATATCTAATCCCGAATATTTTGAGATGGGCTACCCTAAATTATAAAGTGTTTCAGTGAAACGAACAATGTGTAATGAGCCAACTCAAGTTGCCAACTTATAGTGCTACCGTGCTACCAATGTATAATGGTCATTGTTTTAAGAACGTTCCGCGAGGCCGAAACACGCCCTCTCAATAAAGACGTTATTATTATTATTATTATTATTATTATTATTATTATTATTGATTAAATTACAAACAATGAGATTGCGCAGTGAACGTGATTGTTTAGTTTCTGGTAACCATTTATCACTTCTCGCCGGCAGCGTTTGTGGTCGGGGGAAAGGGAAAGGAAGGCTCCTCCGTGTGAAACATGAAAAGACCACCGACTATTGTTATTTCTTGTTTATTAGACGCAGGAGACCGAAAGGACCAATATACAACTTGACTTTTCTGTAGTGACTTTCTTTCGGTTCATGCACTGGTACACACCGTGTGCAAGTAATATAACTGCCCCCTTGCAATATTGTCTTGCCCCCTTCCTCTCCAGACATTTTCCCCGGGTGTCGCACGACGAAGCGCCTTCACTGTGTATCAGTACCGCTGTTGTATTTGAATCAAGGTGTCCGAGGTTCGATTCCCGGTGGAGGAAAGTGGCACAGTGGTATGGATTCTTTAAACTATAGGTTCAGTTCCGATTAACCCTTCGTGGGTCACACGAGAAAAATTTTCTTGTTGATCGCCCACGGTGCCAGAGACCGGGATCTTGATATAAGTTAAATTAAAGGTCTAACACACCAAATCCTCAATTATTACGATTAAATATATATATTGTTTTTTGTTATAAATATATTTGCAAACAATTGATATTGTATAAAACTACGAATTGCATATTTCAGTTTCTAAAAATAAATATACAGGACAAAATAAATAACATTCCAAATACCGAAAATTTCAATGTTACATGTGCACCCATAAAATAATATTAATAATAATAGTTTTAAGTCCTCTTTATGCACAGAGAAGTTAATCGGGACTGGACCCAAAGTTTAAAATAGGATCTGAACCACCATGTGCTTTCACTGGGTATCGAACCCGTGACCCATTGATTACAGGGTAACACTGCGTTTCTTGCAGAGACAATTGGAAAAATTAGTTTCTTTTGCAAATAAAGTAATTGGTGATTGAAAGTATTTTTAAATTTTTCACTGCACTCTTACAAATGTTACAGTGATGGGTATCAATGACCATCTGAATCAAACTGTCCATCTAGTGAGTTACTTTCCCTCAGAATATTCGCTCTTATTCCCTTATGTCCACCTCATCAGGGACGGCGTTCCAGGCGGGCTAGGGGACAAAACATCTCTGGCTCCCTTCTCCCCAAGATTTATATAGTAGGTTAGACGCATTTCGACCAAAAATAGGAAAAACTAGAAGTTTTCTCACTCAATATTTTCCATTAACAAACTTCCATTTGGCCAATCATAACTCACCAAACTTGCTACAAAAATTGAATCACCATTATTAGGAATAGGTGTAACAGGTGCGAAAATATTTTTTTATAAGTAGGAGAACGTTCAACACCTAACGAACCTTTAAGCTTCATTTTCATAGGCGTGCGCACGGGAGGCAAAGGTGGCCGACTGTCTCCCCTAATCCTTTACTTAGAAATGCAATGTAATCTTATTGCAGTTATAATATTAAACTCTAAAAGAATGTTACCTATTTTTAAGTCGATACATGTCCAAGCAACTACGGGAGAATGGGTTGCTTGTATTACTTTTTATATAATTGAACTATTCCACTCCGTTTTCTAGGAAATTTCTTGTAATTACACTCACACATACTTTATACGTTAGCTGTAAGTTGTGAGCTGTGTAGCTTAATATGGCTGGCGAATAAATGGCTCATACTTGGAAATTAATAAATTATGTGTAGTTGTTTTGAATCTGAACCTGAGAGATTAATTTAAAGTCACATATAATTTAAACAGTGTGATCTTTTTTTAATAATGCAATACATATATAGCTTAATTGCAAGTAGTCCAACAAGGCATGGTATCTTCGAAAGCATCTTAAGAGATGCAGGATAGAAACTTATTCCTTTAAAGATCCTATCTGTAACAAGATGGGCTTGCTGTGCGAATGCTACGACAGTCATAAATTCTTTCCGTAAATATTTGACATCAGGAAATAGTCTCAAATACAAAAGTAACTGAAGTGAAGGCAATAGAAGAGGACTGCTTTCGCAAATGAGAATGGCGGAAGCAAGGGGGGCATTGGCCGTCTAAAATTTTCAGGTTTATTAAAATGTACAAGTCAATGGTACTTTTATTGACCTCTTCGGGCCAGAGGAGCAATTTTTATGATTTCACAAATGTGACAGTTGTTTCACAAAATAGAAATAATCTTGGACGCTATTTTTATGGCCTAGAAAACTTTTTCATCCTCCCCAAAAAAGTTGAGCGGCAAGTTCGATTGTGACCCCCTAAAGTTAGATTACAAGTTACACCCATGAACGTGGATAGAGAAATTCCTCGTCAAACAAAAAAATAGATAATACGTGGCAAAATTATGTCTAAATGTGGCGGCGATTGGTTTCCAAAACTGGGGGAGGGGGAGGGGGAGGACAAGGACAGTTTACTTTCCCTTGGTACATAAGGTTTAGCATAGTGCGAGAGAAAATGTGGCAAAATGTATGAGATGGTGCAACTGTCCCTCCACGTCCCCATAATCTCCGCCTCTAGTTAAATGTGAAAGAACATTTTTCTACTTTGCAGCAAATCATGGGTTACCTTCGTAATGGGATTGGTAACTGGAGGTTGAGTGCTGTATTTATTCCCTCAAATGTAACAGTTATTTAACAAAATAGTCCTGGATATTATTTTTATGGGATGGAACAACTTTTCGATTCTCGATTAGTGCAGTGGCGGCGATTAGGTTGGAATGGGGGTGCAGATGCCCCCCACACTTTTTGCCGCTTTTGCCCCCGCATTATGCTAAATCGTATGTACGAAGAGAAAGTAAATTGTTTGTCCCCCCACCAAAGTTTTGTAACCCAATCGCCTCCACTGCATTTAACTGTTGATGAATAACACAAAGCTTATAAAGTTCGTTAAAGGCAATTTTGAACGTTTCAACCATTGCAAGCAGTTGCTGAAGGGTTCTTATTGCTAATTCCCTTCCATATCACAACAGTAGTGAGCGGCGTAGGATTGTAGCTTTCCGTAGTTCATAAATTCGGAACTTTCTGAACTGAAACGGCCAAATCCAATTAACACATCACTTAGTGTCCTTAATAAAGCTTTCCTTTAATTTAGAAATTAATAAATCATAATTTTAATATTCTCTTCACATGTAGCTCTTCTGCTTTCACATGCTGGAATCGAAATGGCCTACTATGACAGTGCACAAATTATTTTCTGACCTCAGAAATGAGGTTAATATAAATCCAGCCAACTAAATACTGCAATACGGTGCAAAAATCAGCACGCTTGGGGAATGTAGGCATACTCCTAAGACTCCGAAGAGCATTAACTTGCCCAAGCGTGCTGACTCTTGCACAAATTGCAGTATTTTATAGTGGAATTCGAGCCACTTAATGAAATGTACCCCCACCAGGGATCGAACACGGGTACACTTGGTTACAAGGCAACAGTCTTATTGCCAGACTACCTAGGTGTGGAACTCAATTTTAATATTTCTAATTCATAGTTTGTTAACTCCTTGATTTCATAACGTCGTATTTCTCTCTCTCGGAATTTTTAGTGATAAGGATATACGTATACACTGCCTTTCACGGCCGAGGTGGCCGTTGGGCGGCGGCTAGCGCGTCGGAAAGTAAGAGCACATCTGCCGGCATTTAAACCCACAACTGTATGCTGACCTTGACATTGGACACGTCCGTGCTTCAGTATCCAAACAGCTGTTGTCCAGTTTGCACGTGTTTGTGAAGTGTTAAATTGTTAACAAGTGTTTTAGATTGTTTTGTTTTAGTTTATGTATTACCAGTTCTTTCTGCAATCTAATAATGCCACGCTATCCGTACAATTTTAAACAAGGAATTTTTATATATGACTCTTACGTCATTACGAATTCTTGTAGTGAAGTTAGAATGCGTATTGCAGCAGAATTACCAGATGTTTCTGTTTCACACAGAGACAGTGATCTGTTACTTGTGAACAAATTTAGGAAAATGGGGTCTGCTCTTGTTAAGGTAAAACGGCACGTGCTTACTGAGGATAAAATAGACAACGTTGGAACATGATTGAAACATACTCCTCAGAAATCTCTCAGACGCCTTGCACAAGAAAGACATATTTCTAACGTCATCGTGGCGAGTTTTATACCGGAAGCCATATATCAGAAGAATTGAAAGAAAATATGAAGAAATAAATTGAAGCAATTTCGAAAGAGGAACTGATACGTGTTAGTGAAAATTTCTTATAAATATGTGGATGCAGGAGGACATCATTTCAGAAACAAGTTCTAGATCCGCCTATGTGTATGGCGACAACCTGTATATTTATGTCTAACACAAACTACTAAGAAAAAATTACAGCTAAATTATTCTCCTTATTTTCTTAAGTTCATATAAGGCTGTGTATTTTAAAAAATAAAACACGTTGTTTGTTAAAAACCCTTCATGCACAATCTACATTTGTGACAAAAATTCTAGAAACCCTTCTGGTGTGACTGGTAGAATTGATATCAGTTACAGATAAACCCTGATGTTTGTGAGAGACGATGTTTTGAAGGCTTCTGTCCAGTCGCTGTCACAAGGGGTCTGCTGTGTGAAGGTGGGCGGGGGAGGTAAAGCAAAGGGGCCCTCAGTCGGTTCGTACCATAGTCATAAAGGAACATTTCTTCCACATCCACAATATAACGAGCATACAACTATCCCGTCTATGAAGTTAAAAGCAGCAGAAGGAAACATGACACTTCGCATTGTTTACGATTCCATTGTTTGAGCTTTGGGGCAAGAATCAGGTGCTAATAATAATATTGTTTTGATGTCAGAAGGTGCGCGTGCAGCCCGAAATTATCGAATCAATGAAAATACCGCTCTTGCACAACAACCATGGCTGATAAGAAATCTAAAAACAAGATCGACCAATGTAGGCATGTTTGGTCGAAACAAAGAAGAGCTGTAGCTTCATGATGCTATTATCATAACACTAAATCCTATTCATGAAGCGAATCAAGATATAAATTTCAACTGGGCGAGTTGAAGTTTTAGCACCGATCTACTTTCCACCCTATTACTCACCCCCATCTTTCTACTCTGCTCCTCCTACTTTCCGCCTTCCTCCAATAATAATAAAACATGACTGCATTATAAATTAACAGTTTTAATGACAAAAAAATAGCGGTTTTTGGTGTCGATGTTTTTGCCGTCGATGTTTTTGGCGTCGATGGTTTTGGTGTCTATGTTTTTGCCGTCGATTCTTTTGGTGTCGATGTTTTTGGTGTCGATGTTTTTGGTGTCTGTTTTTGCTGTCGATGTTTTTGGCGTCGATGTTTTTGGTGTCGATGTTTTTGCTGTCGATGTTTTTCCCGTCGATTCTTTTGGTGTCGATTCTTTTGGTGTCGATGTTTTTGGTGTCGATGTTTTTACCGTCGATGTTTTTGCTGTCGATGTTTTTACCGTCGATGTTTTTGCCTTCGATGTTTTTGCCGTCGATGTTTTTGTCGTCGATGTTTTGTACTGTCGATGTTTTTGTTGTCGATGTTTTGTACTGTCGATGTTTTGTGCTGTCGATGAAATGTAGGCGATGTTTTTGTTGTCGATGTTTTTACGTCGATGTTTTGACGTATAACCCTCACAAACATCCATGCCCAGGCCAGGATTCGAACCTGGGACCCTGGCATCATAGCGCGATGTGCTAACCACTCTGCCACAGAGGCCGGCACTTAACTTTTGTCAAACTGTTTTTGAAGTAACCCATTTGAGTACATTTTGTCATGGTTTCCACTTTCCCATATTGTCATGCAAGCTTTCAGTGGATTTCAGCTTCTGGTAATGTCATCTTTGCCAGCTAAAATAATAGTTATTGAACCACACCCATCATACAGATATGAGATCTAGAATCTTATAATAATACAAAGAGAAAATCTACCTGATGCACACACACAAACAAAAAGTTCTCAATTGTTGAACACTATTAAATACAATGAAAGTATTCTAGTCCTAATCTTGTGCATAAAGCAATTCGACAACATTGATCAGATAAAATCAAATTACTCAGAAAAGTTTTTCATATTTCATTTCTGAGTCACAAACTGAGACAATTAAGTTTCTTAAATGTACAGGACCTCTAGGTGTAAACCAAGATGTCTGTTCACCCTAGATTAGTGTAGGCCTTGAGCAGTGGCACGCCCAAGGGGGTGTTGGTGGGGGTAATAACCCCCTGCCACCTTTGGCCCAGTATTTCGAAATATAAGAACAAAGTCTCTCAAATCAACGGAAACCTGGGGCATAAAGGTGGGCGGAGCATAGTACTGATTGCATCACCTCCAAAATAGTAAAGATGGAAAATGTGTGGGCCCTTACCCCCACATTCCGTAAATGTGCATTCATGGCATGGGGAACTTGACCTTTTACTTTGCCTTACTACTGATGTACTGTAGTAGCACATGATTGAAAGTTCAAAACATGATCTCCTTTTCATACAGTACTATATAGAATTTCTACTACAACAACTAATACCTTAGCATATCACAATCTGTCCACGACAAATTTAAATTTTCTTACTTTTTCCTATTATTATTATTATTGTTTGTTTAAAAACCTAGTTTTACTGTACACCAGGCGCAGTTGGATATATAGCGCACAGGATCAGTGAACACGGCAAATTATTTTGCTGAGAAAGAGAAACCTCGAGTCAGCTGCCCTAGTGCAGACTCTCAGCTGAACCCCCACAGGAGAACCCCTGCCATAGTGAAGGTTCGGGCAGAAGCTCGGGGTAGCTATAAGGGCAATATACATGGAAGAGGATGTTGAGGAACCTCGATCTCCAACAAACGGTCATGCGCAGTTCGTGCTCTCTCAGAAGCCGCAGCAGAAGGCACCGTCCTCGCTGTGAGTGGGACCCTTCTTGCCCTGTCAGGTTCAAGTTTGAAGCACATTCGTTACATATTCAATCTTCTCTGTGGAATAATTTTTGTGCCGAACTTCTTGGCATAAACGCAAAATTGTGGCAGAGAAGGATGAGTAGAAATGAATGAAAGCTGGAATTAGACACGATGAATTAAAATAAAATAAATACATTACTAAAATAACTCGTGCATGCATTCAGACTTTTTCCTTAAAGATGGAAACAGTTCGGATATGTGAAAGTAAAAAAAATGGCGCGATCTTAGACAAGAAAAGATGTGACAAACTCTGTTGGGGTCAATGTTTCAAGTTTGTTAGTTTTCGAAGTGATTGGATAGTTGTTGCAAAGTATTGATGCTCCAAAGGATGGACTATGTTACGTCATTTGATGCAGTGTAGGTGTTGCTGTCGGCGCAGGTAAGAAATGACCGCTAAAATGCATACAATTAACGGAAACAAACTATCTCGTATGTTGAAAGAAAATTAGAGATAATGTGTGTGCTGATCGACCAACTCCAAATTTGAAGAAAGAAAAAAAAAAAGCTGTAGCGTTTCAGTGAAAGGTCTCAGGTTTCTAGTACGCACATGCCATTGGTTGTCATTTCCCTTTAATAAGTGTAGGACCATTGTGATTAGTCATTTTATAATTGCAGACATGGACGTCTGAGGGGGAAAAGGGGCCACACCTGCCTGGAAAATTAATGTCAACCTAAAACTATTTATTATCCACATATAATTTCATTTCAGTCACAGTAATTTATGATAATTGTTACAAAGGTGTTGCAGGGACTGAAGGAGTGTTTTTTGAGAGAACAACACTATTGGAAGAATGTGCCTAATTTGTCTCCTCTGGAAAATAAAATGATCTTGCTTCCCATCCCTGGAACAAATCCTGAGGACGTGCACGATTCTCTAATAAAACCCAAAATTTCTTTCATAGAGGCACAATTTATTGTACTTAGTTTTAGCTCTAAATTTATTCGCACACCTCTACTATCAAATATCATTCTATGAAAAAATTATGAACCAATCTTTTAAGTCCCCTCCCCTCCCCCCGGATCTCTTTGTTTCGCAAAGAAAGCCTATTTGCGGAAACTGAATATGTGTCATATGACTTCGGTGAACCCCCAGGAAAATAATGCACGAGCCGCACCTGCTGCACTCGATTATGATAAACCTTATTTTTTCCAGAAAAAAGTGATTTTTCACCAACATTACCAAAAAAAAGTAAATTCTCTGACTCTTCCAGGATTTCCAGTCTGGTAAACACCTTGTGAGTAAAATATACTAAACTAGAGTCGCACTATCGACAGTAGTATTAACACTATAATGTACATATTGCCAAGATGTTTATTTTTTCTGTAAAGCTACATGAAGTGTAATTAGGGTGACCAGATGCATACATTAAAAAAAAGAGGACAGACATGGTGAAAAAGGAGGACAAATCACAAAAAAAGAGGACACCACAAAAAATGCAAAGATATTTGTCATTAATCTTAATTTAATCACTATAAAAATCTTACCTACAGTTTGCTTACACATACTTATCAGATGATCTGATTTTTTCCAACAACTTTGGAGTTTTTAAAAGATAATCGTAGAAGTCAATACAAGAATATTCTTTGAAATTGTATTGAATCATGATAAGCCCCTTTACAGAATCTACACTCAACCTGTTCCTTTCATCTGTCCATTGTGTTGATATTAGTGAGAAAATTCTCTCCACATTTGCATTATGTCCAGGTATCGAAAAGAAATATTCTGCTATCTTTAGAAGTTCAGAATGGCAGTCAGAAGACTTGCTTGATTGGAAATATGTGGTCCATTTCTCATTACAGCTCATATTTTGTAATTCAGGATTACCACTAACAAACTGCTTCAAGTTACAAAATTGGTCAAAACATTTAACATCGTCAATGTGAATTGCTTTGGACCCTAAGTATTTCATGAGGCCGCGGTGGCTCAGTCGGTAACGCGTCTGACTACCATGCTAAAGGTCCCGGGTTCGATCCCCCGGCCGGTTCAAATCCGGGAACTTTTCTAACGGTGAAAGCGGCCCCGGCACCTACCCAGCGTCGAATAACATGGGTACCTGGGGGAAACCCTGGGGGGTAAAGGCGGTCAGGGGCGTGATGCTGATCACATCACCCCCACTCACGACCGGATCAAGAAAGTGTGGGGCGTTACCCCCACACCCCCTATACGCCTTCATGGCGTGGTGCTATGCACAGGGGAACACTTTACCTTTTTTACCTAAGTATTTCATACATTCTTCAACATCACTGTACTTCAGATTTGTTAAATTCATCCACTTAAAACACTTAAACTCATCAAAACTTTGTGACCACTTTTGTATGTATTCAACACAAGACTCATACAGCAACATAGCATCCTTCATGAATTGTTCTACCTCTTTAACAAACCCATCTTTTTCAGCACTTTCAATAATTTCTCTTACCTTTAAACAAAGAAAGCTACCTTCTAATCTATTCGTCAACACCTGACAAACATAACTAAGAATGTCTATAATCTCAAGCACAGAATTTTGCTCTTTTTCCAATTCTTGGATTTTAGAATGGAATATGCCCATAATTGAATGTAAATGCAACAAATAAGCTTTACTTAACCTGTTTTCAAAGAACTGAATTAAAATTTCAGGTGGCTTAGGTTGTGACAAGAAATACGATTTTAATGCCGTGAACATTTCCAGCACTCTTTCAATGGCAGGGAAAAGTGACAACCACCTTGTTTTGGAATGGGACAGCAATTGCTTGTAATTAATATCAACAAACTCGCAGAAAGACTTTAGCTCCTCTGTTCTAACAGTATAAATTGAAAAATAATTGTACATTTTCAAGATTATACACTCTATGTCTATTGATAAATTATCAGCTCCATGCTGTACAGCATTGTGTAAAATATGAGCTGGACAACCCACACCTAATAGATTCTCATTTAGTGATTTCTTTAGGTTGCTGTAAATATTCTTCCCTTCTCTTCGATTGACTCCTCCAAAATTAGTATTTGTATTGTCCCCTGCAAAAGCTACACACTTATCTGACAAACCTAGATTTTCTAATGTTTCCTTAACATAACTTGTTATGGTTTCAGCTTTCTCATTTGGAGTTGTCTTTAGTTCAATTACTTTTCTTTTGATGCCACCCACTTTGTAATTGTAGTACTGTATTAGAATAGGAAACATTTTCATACACCCATGGTTACTTCCATCAGTTGATACTCCAAAACAAGAAATTCCCTTCAAACACTGAATAGTTACATCTAAGGAATGTGGAGCAATAACATTATTTATAATACACTGAGTTTTTGTTCTTCCTGTCGATACTTTCTTTGCAATATCTGAATCACTGTATATAACTTGATTTAATTTTGGTGTACAATCCATAGATCTGTAGCTAAAATGGTGCCTAACTGTATGAAATGCTAGACCTCCCTCGGCTGCAAGTACACGATGAGCTAGCGCTGAAGTAGACTCTTGTTGAAGAAATATCTTTTCCAGTGGAGTTGATGAACTGGAACACTGAAGGCTTTTCTTGTGTTTATGGGATGCAATATGATGTTCCAAATCTTGACTACCTGTAACAAAATATTTTAATATTAGGGCTCGGAAGTTGATGACGTAAAAAATGTAAAAAAAAAAGACCACCCCTGAACAATGAAAGCTTGATTTTTCACAAATTACAAGAGTAGTTGAATAATTTGATAAAATCAGTTTCATGGTTTAAACTATGAAAGCAAAGGGGAAAAAAGCAGTTAAGTGCTAATGTAATTTTCTATAATTTTACTTCAAGGTTATTTTAAATACTCCACAAGTCATTCACCTCCATTCAGAATGGGCCTTGCATGACAGTAGTCAGTCACAACCTGAAAATACAGTTTTGCTTCGTGAGCAATTGTGCTGATCACAGACCACTTAATTTCGGTTATTTTGCAATTTGTACGCGTGACCGCCAAATTTTAACTGCAGATTCGTGATTAGGAGAGCAAAAGTAGTGAGTATGTCGAATTTGAAACAAATTGGAGAAACTCCCGGTATTGTAAAATCGCTTCACAATCATGGCCTAAAAATAATAGTGCCCTCTTGAATTGACCATATTTATGATTAATGGCATACTTGCTAATAAGATGACCATGTGTGGTAATTTGGTTCTAGTTAGATATAGCGAAAACACATTTAACTCGTTTATTTTCAAATTAATTTCATTTGTACTTACCTCATATGCATAGTGAAACATTTTTCAACTTGGGATTACTTTTTTTTTCAAATCTTGATTCACGCTGTCTATTGTCAGCTGATATGCAGTGTTACCAAACTTATGAACCGATAATTGCCGCACAAACTATTCACAAAGGTTTTTTTAAGCGAAAATTGATCCACAAACCATTCACGGAAGGTTAGGTTAGGCAAAAAAACTCGCACGTTATCTTGTAAAACTACTGTGTGGTTGCTACACTAACACTTATTAACTGAAAAATAATGGTTTTTAGGCTAAAATTGATCCACAAACCATTCACGGAAGGTTAGGTTAGGTTCAGTTAGGTTAGGCAAACAGAAAATTAAATTGGAAAAAAAAAAATGCTCACACGTCATCTTGTAAAACTACTGCGTGGTTGCTACACTGACAGGGGGTTACATAATCGAAGGCACGGAACATTTGATTCACGTATTCCACGGTAATGGTGGCACAAGCTATCGTGCAACAGAGATACATGAATGTCGAAAATTACATTATTTACCGGCCGAATAAATTGCAGGAATGGAAAAAACACTATTCCCAGCTTCCAAAAGTGCACAGGAACTCAATTCCATAAGTACTTTCCCGTCTTTTCTCCTGTAAATTTCAAGAAATGTATTTTCGCTATATCTAACTGTTACCGGTAATTTATGTAAGGTATGCTAGCAAATGCATTTAAAATTCTTGAAACAACTGGGAGAAAAAAATGATACTAAAAATGCAACAAAAACAGGAATAATACTGCAAAAATGGACTAAAAACCAAAAGGGCAGAAAATGCAAAATAAAAACAATATTTTCTGGTTCTGACTGAAGTGAAACAGACTAGTTTCATGTTTAGTATTCTCTTCAACGCCCAGAAAAAAAGATGATTTGTCAATTCCCTGACCCTATTTATGATAGCTACTCAATGAAGTACTATGTAATGAATAGTATTATGATTAATAATAATTGCAATTTCGTTCCATCACTATTTTTTTGGATCGATTTCGATGCTTTTTGCAATATGAAATGTGTCTCAGTGTATGAAAACAACAAACAACAGATATAGGCTATTTCATCCTAAAGTACTTCCACCATTTATTCTTAAAATTTAGCTGTATGCACACACTATAGAAAAAACCAAAAAAAAACCTTGCAAATGATTTATCACACCTAACACTCCAAACCCAACAATCTACAATTATAAACACTACTAAATCTCAAACAATCTAAAATTGTAAACACTACTAAATCTAGCCCTTGTAACGATAATTTTAAATTTTGGTTTAGTTTTCAGTACGTCGTGTTTAATTTGCTTTATTTGATAATACATTTTAATGTAATGAATGGTTGCAATGTTGGAAACATGACTATTACTTTCCATATGCAAACATGTGTTCTTACTACGTATTTATCTACTTGAATTATTACATGTACCTACCTTTGTTTGCTACTGAGACGTAAGTTCCAGCAGTGCATATCTTACATTCAGCTTCATATTTGTTTCTTCCTTCCTTAAAAGCAGGATATTTTCTTCAGAGATCGTTAGTGAATTTACACTTTCGCTTCGGCATTTCATGAAAAGAAAATTCTCACCACATTTTTCTGTATCGCTCGTATGACCCACGTGTATCACAGATAAAACTTGCGGCGAATGAAAAACTGCACTCGTAAACAAGGTTAATGCACAGACTAAATGCACACACGCTATATGCGCACAGATTAGAAATAGGCTATATACGTTTCCGCTTGCATCTGGGACGCATCCAGTATCTACGCGTTCAGCGGGCAAAGCAACGAGGAGTTGGAATCTGATGACTGATTCGTGTAAAGTGTTCGTGGTTCGGATCGCAGATGATGATCAGTGAGCATTGCTCGAATACTTAACAAGCCAAGTGAGGTTTTTGGACGTAAAATAACAAGTGGTGATCGTTATGCGTGGAACAATTTCATGAGCAGTATATTGACAATGGTCCAAAAAGGAGGACATTTTCCGATTTTTCAGAAATCCGCCCGGACGCCGGACAGACACCGAAAAAGGAAGACATGTCCGGATAAAAGAGGACGTCTGGTCACCCTAAGTGTAATGGAACAGTAAAAATTATAGAATTCTTGCCTGTGTCCCCAACATGTTAATCAGATCTCACAGAGAGAATATTCCAAGGATTGTTTCCTCTCTGTGCAAAGTTTTATCAACCAGAATTTGGAACATCTAAGTTATTTGGTCTTACCATCTAGAAATGTGCCGAGTTTGCAAGATATTCTTGTTGTCTAATTATTTTGTCCTTTTTTTAGTCTTAACCGCAGAATTTTAAATATTACAACTTCTATATTATATACATAATACTAAATTCTATATCTTATGTAAATATATATTGATATACGTATTATGAAATTATTCAGCATAACTTACGCATACACATGTAACAGGAAGTAAATACTGAAGTAAAAAAGTGCTTTATATTACAACTTCTACGTTAAGTCTTTATTCATTTGTTATTAGTTCTACATTAACATGTGTAACAATATGCAATAACTGAATAAACTTGTATGAAAGTTACAATAAATGGCATTTTATATCGAGAGATATTACAAAATAAATTAATTGATACCTGCTCAAAGAACAGCATCAAAATCATTCTACATTTACACAACAACAATTACACATCTGTTACTCACAACCAAGTCCCCTGGAAAAGAAAAATCTTTGTACCCCAGCAGAACATTCTTAGTGTCTTGATTGATAACTGGAAATTTCTCTGCTAACAAGAGTTATGTAACTAATTATTCTTGTTGCACACTATTATTGCACTACAGATGAAAATATTAATTTTATATTAATAGTTACATTCACTCTTCTATACTGCCATAGCTGGAAGCTACTTGGCTGCTGGCGTTATATAGAATGTGTAGAAATGAAATAAAAACTATACTTTCTATTTACATAAAAAAATGCAAGTAAATTATACTACGGAATTAAAATTGCAGTAAACGAGAACATGAAAAATCATGGACTTGTTTTAGTAATGATTATGATTAACAAAGATGCATTTAACACTATGTGACTAGATCAGGACTGACAAGCTGCATATATGGTGCCAGTCTTTGACTTGGAAAGAGCCAACTCCGTGGCCTTCTTTGCGGTTTCCCTTGCAGCATCTTTCAACATCTCTTTCTTGTCCGTCACCGGCATCGCCTGGGAAGCTCCGTCTGGAGGGAACATTTTATGTAATACGTAGCTAAAGCCTGTGACCATCTTGTGGCAATTCTTGCGGAATCTGTCAAGACCAAATGCTTGAATGGCTCGACCAAAGCCGAACACCTGAGAATCAATCCACGCTGTTCTCTCGGCACATGTCCAGTTTGAGTTCTTGTCGTGTACCTTGTAGACTACTTTCTCTATAATGCTCTGGAATGTGAGAAACAATCAAAAATAAGGGACACTATAATTATGTTACAGAGAGGGAGTCAAACATCAGGTTAAATAGGGATTATAGTATATCTTCAGCGTGTACAGCCCCTGGCCAAATTATTAGACGCACCTCCAAGTTTTAGGCAAAATTTTAAGGATATGTTGTTATCTCGCCTAAATTTTTTGTTATTCTCTATTTTTTTGTTTTTCATTTTATTACATGAAATATTACATTGATTGCATGTGAACCTTAACAAGAAACACAATTACTTGATACATTAATAATTACAAATATAATGTCTTCCTGTGTTTCTTGAATATTACAATACATATGACTGGAAGTCAATTTTAATATTTGGTTGAGCTGCCTTTGGCCTTTATCAGTGCTTGGATTCGTCTTGGCATACTATCAACGCATGTTTGCACTGTCTCTTTTATATGAGGATGGTGATTCCACACTTCAATTATTTTTTCAATTAGGCCAATTCTCGTCGTAATCGTTTGCTTTGCCACTTCTTTTCTCACTAGGTACTAAACATTTTCAATTGGGTTCATATCTGGAGAGTTTCCTGGCCAGGGCAAAGAGGGACATTTTCACACTGTAGAAACTGTTTCATTGATTTGGCAGTATGGCATGAGGCTCCATCCTGCATGAATATGAACGGTTCTCCATTTGGGAACCATTCTCTTACTTGAGGTTGCAACTTTCTTCTAAGCACTTCCCTATACTGTTCTTCCCTCATTGTTCCTTGAACCAAATACAGACGTCATTTACCTTTGCCACTAACGACTGACCAAATCATAACTTTTATCGGATGTTTGACAGGCTGCCCAACACAATCAGGATTGTATTTTTCACCTGGACGTCTTCTCACAAACTCAAATTTATTCTCCAAGATTTCAAACATGCACTCTCCACTAAAGCAAATAGATATACAAAAGTTCAAATCTTTTTTCTTTGTGAGTTTTTGCCCAACGAAAACGTTTACAAATCATAGTAGGGGTTAATTTTGGCTTCTTATCATGTCCGAGTGCCTTCAGGTTCATATCAGAGAGCCTACGCCTTACTGTTCTTTCAGATGTCCGAACACCACTCTATTCAAGTTTATCTTTAAGTTCCTTTGTACTTGCAAATCTATTCGTGAGGCAAATGTTCTTCAAACAGCGTAAGGATCTTGGAGCAAAAATTATTTTATGCACACATCTGTCCTTCCTTTGTGGTTCACACTGTCCACCATATTCAATTTTCTTCTTTATTTGATTCACAGATACTTCAGACACATCAGATCTTCGAGAAATCTCTCGATTAGAGAACATTTTAGTCTTTATTAGTGTCTTAATTTCAGCAATCTTTCTCGGTGTCAAGTCACTTTTTATTACCCACGACTCCCTAATGTTGATAATTAAATTAAAAATATATACTGGCAGTGTACAAAAACAAAATCACTGAAAAATTTAGCACAAATACGATTCACTATTCGCAAGACGTCCTCCTCTCAACTCAGCTTGAATTGAACTGCGGCATATTTGTTCAATAACAATGATGTTTGGTGTTGGTGGTATTGTTTGTAATAACAGTACCTCCTCTTTTCATATTGTTCATTACGATAATCAAAGTTCAGCCACAAAGAACCCTAATGCAAAACTTTTAATTGGAAAACTAAGGGAACTGTTAAAAGTGTCCTCTGTGTCGAATTACATTACTTTGTATTATTATTACTATTACTATTGTTATCAATGTTGTGCAAGATAGTGCTTTGTACGTATTACTCGTATTTGCCAGGGTTCAAATAACGTTCATGAAACTTTTCACATAACCAATGTTCAATTTTGTATAATTTTCCACTTCAAAACTCTTATTTTTTAAAAAAAAATTGTGGTGCGTCTAATAATATGGCCAGGGGCTGTACTCCTTGAACATCAATGCATTTGTGCACGTGAAGTTTCCAGTTCTCCAGAACCTTTTGCAGAACGTCTGGCACAATCATGTCTGAACATTGCACAATGTGTTCCTTCAGATGCTGGATGTTCTGAATCTTAACTGAGTAGGAAAACAAAAGTGATCCATTGATCTCAGGTCTGGAGACTTCGGTGGCCATGGCAACCGATCCATGTACCATGAAACTGCACAAAACAGACAAAGAAAACTTCCTATGTAACCTGACTTTTGACTCACCCTGTATTTTATTCTGATTTAAAATTCACTAACAAAACAATTCAAACAAAGTAGGTTACTTGTGAAAAATTCAAGCTACATACAAATATCAAGTAATTTTATAATTTTAAAGTCATTTTTTAATATATTCTTTTAAGTCATTAAATTGCAAGCTCTGCTCATGTCACAATACAGAAATAAATATCTGGAACATTACCAGAGTTGCAGTATGTTTTCAAAGAAAAAGGAAAATGAGGCATCCTGTGAAATTTGTGTAAATACAATCTGACAAAATTATTTCCAGTATGAAAAATACATTAAGCTTGCTGTCTTGTGAATATCGCAATCTTACATGAAACATATGGACTGTGATTTAAATTCTTAACATAAAAAATTTCATGGGTTCAATAATGTACCTAATGTAAATAAGACTGAATATTACATAAAGGAAAAGGGACAAAAATGTATTGTCTGGAACTACGTATATTGTAGCACAAATCAAAACTACACTTTTCCTTTGTATTGACTAAAATTGTTAATTCTCATATTTGACAATTACATATGTGTCTTTTTCGATAATTATTAAGTCAATGAAAATAAACAGGTTAATCAGTACAAAGAGAAAGTGTCCTGTGGCATTTGGAACACATCCAAGTTTAAGAGGCAATGTACACCCTTTAGAACAACTGGGTTGAATATATATATATATATATATATATATAAAAAAATCAAAGAAGGTAAAAGGAAACACTCACCGGACAGTAGAAAAATTCAAAATTTTCGCTAATTTCATAGCATCATCGGTGTAAGGAGAAATAGACGGAACCGGTTCCATCTATTTCTCCTCACACCGATGATGCTATGAAATTAGCGAACATTTTGAATTTTTCTACTGTCCGGTGAGTGTTTCCTTTTACCTTCTTTGATTTTTACTTAGCCCTTTTGGCCCTCCTTGCTTTTATCCATATATATATATATATATATATATATTCTCTCCATTACAAAATATTGTAGGATCATGCACATGCATGGATGGTTGATTGTTGCACTGTGCATGTACAGTATTCAGATGTAATAAGGATAGCACTGAAAGGTGTAGTGCACTGTTGGGTACATAGCCTAGATGATTATGAATAGGAATCAAGTGTTGAACAACAGTGGAAGATCAAGAACCATCAACTATGTTAAACTTAAGTAGAAAGTCCAAGGTGCAACAACAGACAGCTGAAATCACATTTTGCGATTCCTGCTCCAGATGAAGGTACATTATCTTGGAATATACAGTGTGTCCGGAGTGGGACTAACAGTTTTTAAAAGTGTGTTATTTTAATATGGTGAGGAGTAGCTAGAAACAAAAACACATTTTGAAGGCAAACTCACCAAATTTTATTGAAAGCAGTTTGTTGCACGGAGAATGTCCAGCCTGTATTCAATCTCGCTCCACGTGTTCTGTAGTATCTGAGGGGTTACAGAAGCAAGAGCATTCCGAATATGGTCCTCCAGTTCTTGAAGATCATCTATCTTTTGGCCAGAAAACACCATGCCTTTGATGTACCTCCAAACAAAGAAGTCTAGAGGGGAACACCAATCTTTTGCAGAATATCAATGGAAAATAAATGTCTATTCGGCTTGTCATCTGGCTTAACTGCTTGCAACAACTGCACCTTGTATGCATACTAACGTAAACTTTTGAGCACAACTTCATGAACAGTGGGCTTTGGAATTCTTAGATGCCTGTTTGCCTCCTGTATTAACTTCCATGGGCTATGTGTGCTTACGCCATTTATGTTTGAGTGACACTAGCGCCGTCGCCGCTAATTTTAAATGAATGAAAATTTGCTGAACCAAACTCACAAATGTACTATTGCTTTTGCAATGCTTTGTTAACAAAAAGCTCGGTTTGTTGAAATGTAATAACTATTTAAAAACTGTCAGTTACAATGTGGACACACTGCATAGCAGATGTATTTATATTTGGAAACTTTAATTTTGCCATTTTTAAGTTGCATTTCTGCAATTTTGGGCTAATTGTAATAATGAGGGTTAATGATGATTGGATTAATTGATGAAGGCAACTTATTTGCCACACACAGATTTCCTTGAACTCTGGTGATACGTTTCCATCAACTTTTCTTTCTTTATGGGTTTTGTCAATGTCTGCGGTCTTCCGGAACATTTCTTGTTGACATGCTGAACAGTTCAATCTGCTTCAATTCCACTGATAGTCAAGTCACGTAGTTGGATCTGCTTGAAATTCTCTCCTAAACTGTATTTGCAGTTCAACTTCATATTCAAACTTCCATTAGCACTTTAGGATAAATTTCCTATGTTCAAAGCTTAGTCTGACTCCATTCATTGTTTCAAATTGATTAAACATGAAAAAGTCAGAAAATTATGTGAATTATCAGCTGTTAGTGAATAGATTTTTTGGCACCACCTGTAGTGTTTAATTTGCACATTTAATGTGTGTCCATTAAACAGAAATTTGAAAAGATAGATTATGCCCTAACTTCCAAAAATTTCTCTATAGAAATATATTATTGTAGAAGTATTCACCCTGGGGAAAAAAATACTTCATAAGTAAATTGTACTGCATTATAATGATGCATGACAAACAATGCACGCCTATCAAGAATTTCTCTGCATGCTCCACAAAATTTACGTGACTGAATAAAGCTACTTACCATAACTCGCGTGTACCCTATGTTCCTTGTGTATGTTACGAGCACTTTCTCTTTTGGATCCACGATCGACTCCTCCACAATCTTCACATTGCGAGAACTTACAAAACACTCCCCCCACTTAGGCACTCTGTTCGTCTTAGTCAAGAGCCTCTTGGAAATCAGTTTGTTACCTCTAACTTCCCGCATAACAGTGTCTTCTGTCAGCACATGCTTACTGGAAGTAAAAGAGAATAATACTAAAAAATGATCCCTCAATCCTGATCAAACATACAGTTATTGAAAGGTTGGAAATTAGCAGGAAACGATTAGTAATTTTCACAAAAATATGGAGTTAAATGGACTTAAAATTGTAAAAATTTACTTTTTTAATAATATAAGACAGTACACGAGCTACATAAAATACAGTATGCTTACAATGATGTTAACTGTCAAACAACACAAGATGTGTTTTCATTTTCTGATTCCAAAACAATGGATAACAAAATTTTGTTGTTGTAAGAGTGGAGCGGACACTTTATCCCTGATTCTCCATTGTTGACAACAATTGTTAATACACAGGAATTGCAAGTGTTTTAGAATAGTATAAGCAAACAGTTGGCAGGTGTAAAATTGTGTTATTCGCAAGAAATTCACCAAAAAAAAAATGGAGTTTAGAATTCAATCTTGAATATTTCCAAATACCAAAAACTTCGAGACTTTATCTAGAAATTGTGATCATTTCCAATCTTGGACTCCTGATTTTTTATATTTCACCTTGGTCCTGTCCCAACCAAAGATGTTCTATCCCGTACACCCCTACCTAATTAGTTGGGAAATTTCGTACCCAAGTACTCATTTAAAATATAATTTTAGAATTGAAAATACGTCATTTTAAAATTTTCTAATATTTCTCAGTAATATATACACTGTAAATGTAACTGTGTCCTACATTTTGGAATGGCGTATCCTAATTTTTGCTTATAGCAATCTGATACGTCTTGGCCATGCAGCAGGTGTTCATTTGATGTGAGATCTCCATCAACGTTACAGTTCAATTACCATAATTACACATACCTCTGAGGATTGGGGTATCTCTGCCAGAAACCTTGTGCAACTTGGTCCCACGTGAATGGAAAGGTATGTGTAGTGCCATAGACTCTCACCATCCTGACAGTTAGAGGAAGGAATCAAGCAATGGAACTAGATTTCCTGAAGAAAAGCTGCTTGTAGAAGATAAAAAAGAAGAATGCTGGTTGAATAAGTAATTACCTCCCCCAATAACACACATATACAGATTATACTATGATACTAATGTAGCTACAGCCCATAACTATTACTTTAAATCAACACCACAGTCTTCAAATGTCAAATTGTATTGTGAATTCTTAAAATACTTTACTGAAACAAATTACATCTGGTTTCATCAATTTGCAATAAATTAATAAGCTTAATAATACCAAAATGAGCCTTTATAGCTAAGAAGTAATTCTAGATTCATTTTCCTTAGCCATATTCAAGACAAGAATAAACGAATGGCTGCTTGCAAACAAACAATCATAGGAGTACATGGAAGGAAAAAATCATCCAGAAAACGTGCAGTAAGTAATCACTAAGACTCTGAAGTATGCGTTAACAGACATAATTTGAAATCACACCATGTAAAAAATCCCTGTGCAACATGATAAATTCGGAATTAAAAAACTGGAACTTGGGCCATTCAATGTTTTGAAAATAATAAATTACATGCATTAACAATGAATCTTATACTAAAAAAAACATGTGAGAATGTGAATTAATCAATGAACCCAGGGCACTTTAGCATCATGACTGCAGTTCGAAAAAGTCAGGACAGGTGTTAGAAATAGGGTTACCAGATCGCTGTAAGGGAAATGTAGGACATGCTGTCCCAAAATGTAGGACATTAAGTCAAAATGTAGGATGTAACACATTCTCAATAAATAATACATATTTCTATAGAACACGTTAGGAAGTAGTTGAAATATGACACTTTTCACTTTTTAAAAAAATATTTCCCAACGAATGTTTAAATGCAAATTTCAAATCTTGCAATCATACTAATTAATTCACCTCTTACTACTTGATGTAAGTGGTACTTCTCAGAGGAGACAATTTTTATAAAAATTTCAGGTTTAGTCAAACTATATATTGATGTTAGAGTGGACAGTCAAACTCGTTGAAATTATAGGGACCAATACCAAACATTTTACAGACTTTATGAAAAAATAATCCTCTCGTGAGTCTGTTGTGCTGATGGTAATGAAAGTACTCTCTCAACATTTGAATTATGACCTGTAATAGCAAACAAATATTCAGCAATTACTGTAATTTAAAATGGTTTCACCTTTGGTAGTTTTTAGTTCAATAACAGGGTGTCTACCAAAATAATACATCCAGAAATCTTGACTTTTTTTTGGACTTTTCTAGATCCTACTTTGGTAAAGTTGGAAATTAGTAATTAAGAAAATAATAATTTATTTAATGAAAATCCCTACCAAAAGGCCAGTTAAGATGAAAACTGAAGCTGAATTTAAGAAGAGAATTAGATCTTCTATTTCGCATTAATGCATCCTGAACTGTGTTTGGCAGACAAGCGAGGCTTTGGCGTCTGGACTTACAGCCAGTATAACCTTATGTGGGGTTTGTGTCGGTTGCCCCTATATATTTATGACTATCCATTCATCCCTCCTATCTTACCATCATTCATCCTCATCTTCGCGACTAGCCAATGGGACAGAAAAAAGTGAAGTAAAATAAACAAAATCAACCAATCAATAGCAAAAATTCTTGACCACAAGAATAACTTATTGCCTTTTTAGTGACTTCTTGACCTACTTGTTGATTGTTTACTTTTTCTTGACTTCCATGACTTTCTTGACTGGTAGACACCCTGAATAACTTTGTTCTCTATACCCCTGCTTAACTAACTAACTAACTCTATAGCCTTCTTAAACCCGAAGGTTCATGGCTGCAGCAACACAGGCCTTCCATCTGTCCCTATCTTGTGCAAGATCTATATACTCTTTTCCATCCCTACCGATTTCCCTTAGGTCCATCTCAACGTTGTCCCTCCATCTTCGTCTTGGCCTTCCTACTGGTCTCTTACCATCAGGTTTCCCAACAAGAATCCTGTAAACTCCTCTTTCCTCTCCCATTCGTGCCACATGGCCTGCCCACCTAAGTCTTCTTGATTTAATTATTCTAATAATGTCTGGACATGAATATAAATTATGTAGTTCTAAATTATGTAACCTTCTCCACTCACCTGTCTCCTCGTCCCTTTTAGGTCCAAATATTTTCCTAAGGATCCTATTTTCAAATACTCTCAATTTATGTTCCTCTTTCAATGTAAGGGACCAAGTTTCACACCCATATAATACTACAGGCAAAATTACTGTTTTGTATATTTTAACTTTTAGTTTCTTAGATATTAAACGAGAAGACAAAAGTTTATGAAGAGAGAAGTAACATGCATTTCCTGAATTAAGCCTACTTTTTATTTCCTCTTTAATATAATTTTCATTTGTTAATATTACTCCTAAGTATTTGAATTTGGAAACTGTTTCAAACGAGTTGTTATCAATAATTAGATTTTGATTATTATCTAACACTTGGTTTCGGCCTGTAAGCATATATTTAGTTTTCTCTTTGTTAACTTCCAAACCTATCTCTTTAGCAGTTTTGAAAAATATTTTAGCATTATTCTTAATTGTATTCACATCATCCCCCAGTAAGTCTACATCATCTGCATATGCTAACAACTGAGTCACACCATTTAATTTTAGTCCTTCTTTAGTTTCGTTTACCTTCCTAACAGCATATTCTAAGGCAAAATTAAAGAGCAATGGAGATAATGCATCTCCTTGTTTTAACCCATCATGAATTGTAAATTTGTCAGACATATTAATACCCACACGAATTTTACTTTCTGTTTCACTGGTGCATATTTTTATCATACTAACAAGCTTCTTAGGTATTCCAAACTCTACTAATATATTATATAATTTATCTCTTTTGACCGAATCATATGCTTTTTTGAAATCAATGAATAGCTGATGGACATTTTGATTATATTCCCACTTTTTTTCAAGTGTCTGTCTGATGTGAAAAATTTGATCTGTAGTTGATCTGTTGCGTTTAAATCCACATTGATAATCACCTATAATTTCATTAGCATATGGGGTTAGTCTTGTTAAAAGAATGTTAGATAATATTTTATATGTTGTTGAGAGTAGAGAAATTCCACGGTAATTATTGCAGTTCATTTTATCACCTTTTTTAAACACAGGAACAATTATGGATTCTTTCCACTGTTGAGGGATTTCTTCTTTATTCCATATTAAACAAATTAATTTATGAATTTGACATATTAATGAATTTCCACCATATTTAATTAACTCAGCTGGTATTAAATCAATGCCAGGTGCTTTGTTATTCTTTAGCCTTTTAATAGCATCTTTAACTTCAGTCAAGTTAGGTTCTGGAACTAAAGGTTCTGCTGTGTGGACTTCATTTACTTCTGATTTATCTCCTACATGGACATTTAAAAGGTCATTAAAGTAGTTCTTCCATCTATTTAGAATATCGCTTGGGTCAGCTAGAAAATCACCGTCTTTATCTTTTATCAAGTTTACTTTAGGTTGCCACCCCTTTCTAAACTCATTTACACCTTTATATAAATCTCTGATATTTTTATTTTTGCTGTTTGTTTCAATTTCGTTAATTTTGCTTTTCAAGTAATCTCTTTTTTTACTTCTAAATGTGCGGTTAACTTCTCGCTTTATTCTATTATAATTGTTTAGATTTGTATCATCAGAGTTATTTAACCACCTAAGTCTAGCCTGATTTCTTATTTCTATTAGATTATGACATTCATTATCAAACCATGGCTTACTTTTTCTCGGTTTATGGTATCCTATACTTTCTATAGCTGCTGATTCTATTGCATTACGTATGTGCTCCCAATTCTTATTTACGTCTGTTTCATTTATATTTTCATCATCATTTAAATCCTGCAAAACATCAAATCTATTTGACAGTTTAATTTGGTAATCTTTCTTAATTCTTTCATCAGTAAACTTTCCTGTATCAAATTTTAGAACTTTTAGATTTTGTTGCTTATGATTTATCACTGAGAGTCTTTCTCTTAATTTAGCAATTACTAAATTATGGTCACTGGCACAGTCAGCACCTCTATGTGTACGAACGTCAATTATACTAGTATGCCTTCTCTTATCAATGAGAATATGATCTATCTGATTATGAGTTTTACCATCTGGAGAAGACCAGGTATATTTATGGATATCTTTATGTTTAAAAGTGGTACTTTTCACAATTAAATTCTTTGAGGTTGCAAAAGTAATCAATCTTATACCATTATCATTACTTAATTCATGAAGACTTTCTTTACCAATCGTGGGTTTAAATGTCTCTTCTTTGCCAATCTGTGCATTACAGTCACCTAACAGAATTTTCATATCATACTGAGAAAATTTATCAAAGACCTGTTCTAACTCTGTATAAAAATCATCTTTAGTATTATCATCTTTATCTTCCGTTGGTGCATGTATGTTTATTAAAATAATTTTACACCACCTACCCTGTAAAACTGCATATGATATCCTATCGTTAATAAATTCTACTGTTTTAAGAGCCGAGATAATTCTATTATTTATGAAAAAGCCTGTTCCAAAATTATGATTTTCAGTACCACCATAGAAAAAAGTATAATTTTTAGTTTTACAATTCCCTTCTCCTGGCCACCTAACTTCCTGGACAGCTACTACATCTAATTTATACTTAACTATCTCATTAACTGTACACTGAAATGCCCCAGGCCGGTAAAGACTCAGAACATTCCAGGTGCCTAATTTAATATCCTTATTCCTAACGTAGATCTTATCCTTAGTCCAGGGACCTCCCAAAGTAGTCCCCACCCGGAGATCCGAACGGGGGACTATTTTACCTCCGGAATATTTTACCTTGGGAACATCCATGGCCTTATATTGCTGATTCTTGACATGGCTTTTTACAGTGCAGAGTTGTCAGCTCTACGCCTAACCCCCAATATGAATGGAGGAACTACTACAGAAGACAAACACAAACACATTAGAGAGCACAACTACTACACAAGACATACACAAACACATCACAACTATAACACAATATAAACACAAACACACCACAACTACTACACAAGACAAACACAAACAAATTACTACTACGCAAAACAAACATACTAGACAGCACAACTACTACACAAACATACTAGACAGCACCACTGCAACACAAGACACATACATATCCACCACCGATACTACAGAAGACAAATAGAAACACATTAGACAGCATAACTACTACACAAGATAAACACAGCATTTATTTTGTGGCATTGTACTATATATATAAAATAACATACCCCACAAATATTATTTTTTTCAACAAGATGCAATCGGTAAAAATTTGTCCCACTTGTGAAACTGGCGTTTCAACTAAAAATTTCCAAAGGCACTGTCGTACCTGCGTACCTGGTAAGCGTGTGACCGCTAAAAAATCATGTCCCAAGTGCGGTAAACATATTACCATTAATAATTTAAAAATACCCCTGCTTTACAATCAAATTATATTGAATAAGAATGGCAACACCTTGTTCCATCAGTATAATCCCTAAGGCAAGAGATTCTGCACAGGCATTGAACAGTGACATTATCAGAAAGTGGTCCCAAGACTTTGTTCATTAATTGCTTCCATTTTTCAGTTTGTTTAATAGCAGGACAAACTTTCTTCTTTTTGTGCAATGACTGAATCAAAATAAATTTCCCTATTGAGTTTGGAAGCGCAGTCCATAGACTTGTAATTTGCATGATTTTTTTCTGTTACGTATTTCCCTAATTAATATTATGCGACGCTCAAAATATAGGACACGCCGGACATAAGGCTAAAATGTAGGATATGTCCGGGAAAAGCCGGACGTCTGGTAACCCTAGTTAAAAAGAATGGACTGTCCTGACTATATCAGGATGTCCAATAGCCTTGCATCAATGGTGATAAAACTAAAATTACCATATATTGCAGACTTCCAGAGCCTTCCTACCTCCAAAAACAACTCATCTATTTATGCAAGGACAAAATCAAAATTCTTGCAAAATCTGGAAAATTGACAGTGGTATGTTCCATAAATTTATATAGGTTCACATTAAAATATTTCATGGTTTGAAGGGGACATTCTTGGCCCCTCCCCTTTGTTCACAGGCCTGTTCCTACCTGCTTATGGTGTTCCTATTAATGTTTTACCGGTAAAAGTTGCCTATCGGCTGAACAGATTTCTTCATTTTTACACTAGAAAGTACTTACTGGAATGAGTTTTTCTAGCATTTGGATCTTCGTGGAGATATTTTCTGTCATCGTAGAATCTGCTGGAGCAGTAAATCATGTGTTTTTCACGATATTACTATGTTTGCCTAACCTAACCTTGCCGTGAATGGTTCGTGGGGCTATTACTGACATTATTTTCGTCACAAAACATCAGAAAAGCAATATTTCACCTTAAAGACTGTTTTGCAATGCACAATAGGTAAGTACGATTGTAAAAAGTGACGAAATAAACGAGTTAGAGGTGTTCGGCCGATTGACATCAATTAATGAAAGTACTTACAGAACTGAGTTTCTGTCGACTTTTGAAAGGTCGTGGAAGTGTTTTCTCCCTTCGTTCAATTTATTCGGCCGGTAAATCATGTATTTTTCGACATTAATGTCTCTCCGATGCACAAAAGCTCTTGCCTCCATTACCTTCCACTATGTGAACCAAATGTTCTGTGCATTTGATGATGTAACCCTTGGTCAGTGTTTCACACCACACCGTTGTTTAGCAACAGGATGACAATTTTAACTATGTTTGCCTTACCTAACCTAACCTTGCCATGCATGGTTTGTGGGGCTATTCGAATGGTTTGCTGTAAATGGTGTGTGGGGCTACGTGTGTATGGTTCGGGCTATCTGTGCATGGTTTCGTGGGGTTTTCGAACCCGGAAAAAAATACAAAATCAGTAACACGAAAGTAGGTATTTTTTGGTGAAGAAGGTTGGGAACACTGCATACCCACTGATGATAGACAACGCTAGTCAAGATTGCCCGCCATATTGTGTGTAATGCAAGCGAAAAAGCAACGAAGAATAGTTAGTCGATATGTGGAAAATTGAAACTATTTTCGTGAAAAAAGCGAAATCCCACCTTAAAGAATCCTTAGCAATGCAGAATAGTTAAGTACGAATGTGAAAAATAACAAAAACGAATTTGAGACATTTCCCGGAGATCAGAATTTTAATAAACAAACCAAATACGTACACTTATTTTAAACTGAAACTCTGACTAAAGAAATTTATTATGGGAGAAAAATGCAGAATTGAGTTTCATGCTAAAGTTTTAAGATGATAACTAGGGAACGGAACTTTATGTGCTAAAAACTCAGAAATATTTATTTTTTATGTGTCATAAATGTTGAAAATATGTGATAAAAACAGGAAAATATGTGACAAAAATAAAAACATTTGGTAACAAAAACAAAGTATAACATGCATTTTAAACACCTGAAATTAGTTTCTAAATGATTACCTCTTAGCGAGCTATTTTTTGGAAGAGTTGCAGTGGATCACCATAGTTCTTTCCAAATTCTCCATTGTAAATCTGTGACGATTATCTCTAAAAAGCATCTTATATTGTGAGAAAGATGGCTCCACGTCACAAGAAACAATTCTTGCATATTTGAAGCACGAAATGTCACTAACGCTGAAGTTTTCCAAAGCTTCCTCTTCCTCTACTTCACCTCCTTCCAAAACACATGCAATTTGGCACAATGTTTGAAAACCTTTTCCCAAAAAATTCTGTACATTTAGACATTTAGATCCAGTGAGTTCTTTCAGTTTCGTTTCTACTATACGGACTTCACCAATGGAAGCAGCCAAAGTGTTCGCGGACGATTCAAGCTTTCATATGGAATTAGAGAGAATGGACAGGTTTGTTGAGATGTATGCCAATTCGACTTTTAAGGAGGGCTCCATCAACAGATCTTGCAGAATTCTTCTTTGTCGAGATCATTTACAACAGATACATTTTTTTTCAAAGTTCTGGGCATAACATCTGCATCGCGTAACTACAGGTGTAGGGGGAAGGGGAACCTCAGGACATTTTTGTTTAAAAATGTCTATTCTTCTAGGCGACTTGATAAAAACTTTCTTCCCATTTGAAACCAGTTTATCGACATTGGGATAAAGAGCTCTTATCTTTTCACATATTCTATGCAACGCATGCGCCACACATGTAACGTGCACCATTTTGGGGTAGCTAACGGCAAGACCACTGCATGTAAGCTGCAGCATCTGTCAAGAGAAGAACATTGTCAAATTTTATGTCTTCTGGCCACAATAGCTGCATTGCTTCATTAAAAAGCCTTGCTATCATTAGCTGTAGCCAGCCCCAGCTACTTACAGCTATTTTCTCCCGATAGGATCGTAGGCGAGGTGCCAGAAGTCTGCCAGCGAGCGTTTTCAAAGACAAAACAAACCTTGCACTCTCGATATGAAAGAGGTGAGGAGAATAAACATTTTTCCTTGGAGGATTTCGAGGTAGATGAAGTCAACGAGCGATTTTATGTATTTAAAATGAAAATTCGCAAAATATGTATTTACATACGGAAAACTGGAAAATATGTGTTTTTATGTAAAATAAAATTTGCTGTGTTGACATATAAGGCTATGATAAGAATTTTGGCAAAAATGAGGGTCTCTATCTTATCGCAGAAAAAACATTTATTTACCTAAAGTTCCTTTCCCTAATGATAACACTAGCCAATTACATGTATTACTTAGACAACATCTGACACATGAGTATGCTATGCAAAGCAAACACTTATATGGAAATCTAGAAATAGAGTTCTGCAAGAAAATCTAGTAAGCATGCTTTCATAGCATGTAGCGATTTCATATCACATAGAACCGAGGCATGTATAATGGCAAGATTAGGAGTCAGCAAATGAAAGTTGGGCCATGGTAGATTGCTGGGAAATGCATACAGAAAGATATGGGAAGGAAAAATCATTCTGCAGAAATTAAACAGAACGTAACCACTAAACTTGATCAGGAAGTAATTAATTTGATTTTATGTGTGCATAGTGTTCATAGGTCCGCTGGAATTACACAATCGGAACTTACATACAGAGTTCCCGAGGAAATAGGTGAAATTCTACTGAAGCTACGTATATGTAACCACATTCTGTTGACTGTTGACACATAAAGCTTCCATGTTCTGTCGATCACACAAAAAAATACAATAGCAACTTAAGCCATAACACAGTCACATGAAACAGATCTCAGTGGAATAGCACCTTGTATTCGAATGGATGGTAAATTTTCCGTTAAATTTACAGGAGAAATTACTTACCAAATGCAGTTTGGGAAGTGTTTTCTCACATCGTTCATTAAATTTTGCCCGTAAATCATCTATTTTTCAATATAAAAGTGTGACCGATGCACGAAAGCTGTTGCATCCATTTCCTTCCAACCTGATGTTGCCTGTGTGTGATGACTAGGGAACGGAACTTTAGGTAAATAAATGTTTTTTCTGCGATAAGATAGACCCCCTTGTTTTTGCCAAAATTCTGATCATAGCCTTATATGTCAACACAGCAAATTTTATTTTACATAAAAACACATATTTTCCAGTTTTCCGTATGTAAATACATATTTTGCGAATTTTCATTTTAAATACACAAAATAGCTCATTGACTTCAGCTACCTCGTAATCATCGAAGGAAAAATGTTTATTCTCGGCACCTCTTTCTTTCATATCGAGAGTGTTAGGTTTGTTTTGTCTTTGAACACGCTCGCTGGCAGACTTCTGGCGCGTCGCCTACGATTCTATTGGGGGAAAAATTACCCCCACTGGATCTAACGCACAAGTGCTAATGTCTAAATGTACAGACATTTTTCGGAAAAAACAAGGTTTTCAAACTTTGTGCCAAATTGCACGTGTTTTGGAAGGTGAAGTAGAGGAAGAGGAAGCTTTGGAAAACTTCAGCGTTAGTGACATTTCGTGCTTGAAATATGCAAGAATTGTTTCTTGTGACGTGGAGCGATCTTTCTCACAATATAAGATGTTTTTTTTTTAGAGATAATCGTCACAGATTTACAATGGAGAATTTGGAAAGAACTATGGTGATCCACTGCAACTCTTCCAAAAAAATAGCTCACTAAGAGGTAAGCATTATAAACTGATTTCAGGTGTTTAAAATGCATGTAATATTTTGTTTTTCTTACCAAATATTATTTTTTTATTTTGTCACATATTTTCCTGTTTTTATCACATATTTTCAACATTAATGACACATAAAAAATAAATATTTCTGAATTTTTTAGCACATAAAGTTCCGTTCCCTAGTGATGACGTAATCCCGGTCAGTGTTTCCAAACACATGTTTTTGTAACTGAAGAAGGTACGTTTCCGCAAATGGTTTGTGGGGCTGTGTCTCAATGGATCGTGGGGCTACGCATCATTTTTTTCTAAACCAATTTTTAACTATTCTAACCTAAACGTGACTCAACCTAACCTTACCGGAAATGGTTCGTGGGGGTATGCGTCAATGGTTTGTGGGGCTATGTAGGTATTTTCATGTGGAGTGGGGTGGAAACACTGCATGCCGACTATGGTAGTGAAACTGTGACCGCCATTTAGCGTGTTACCGAAGGGAAAAAGAAACGAACAAAACTTACTTCATACGTCGAAAATATAGATTATTTCCGTGAAAAAAGCGAAATCCCACTGTCAGCAATGTTTCTCAAGGTAACAGTTTCATGCATCGGAGACACATTTCTTCAATTTTACACAAGAAACTACTTACGGAAATGAGGTTTAGAACCTTCGTCGATATATATTCTTCCTAAAACTTCATCGTACAGTGCAGCAGATCAATAAATAATCACTTTTCATGCAATAATATTGCGCATTTTGTGAAAATCGACAACATCATGCTGTTCTTTCCAAGATGTACCTGCAGATGGCTCTAGCGTCGAAGTCACACGATCTTCCTAGTGGAATCAGGGTTTCCAAACATGCGATTTTTTTCGAGAAACGCGCGGTTTTTTTTCGAGAAAGGAAAATGGTTTTTGGATGAATTTAGGGCTGAAATGAGTGCTAATGGAACCTAACCTAACAGGCCTAACCTAACCTCATGTGAATGGTTCGTGGGTTTTTTCGAGAAACGCGTGGTTTTTTGTCGAGAAACGCACGTTTTTTTTCCTAAAAACGTGCACTTTTTATCGAGAAAATGGCATGTCATGGATGTGACTTTAGGTTATTATCGGGCGTAGAAGATCCCTTGGAGTATTGTATAAGGAATTCAACAAACTAAATCCCAAGGCGAGGAAAAATTTCCTGGAGGAGAAAATCGAGAAAAACCTATGTTGTCCGGACATTTTTCGATGATGAAGCACATATTTAGGGGTGAAATAAGTGCTAATGGAACTTAACCTAACAGGCCTAACCTAATTTCATAGGCATACCTCGTTCCCGTGAATGATTAGTGACAGAAAGTGTAAAAAAAAACAACTAACTTACCCTACAGATGCCGGAGAGCCGGCTGCGGGCAAGAAGGATGTGTCATGGAATAAATACGTGAAAGATAATGCGAGGGTAAGTTAATCTCTTATTTTTTACGGAGCGATTTTACAATACCGGGAATTTCTCCATTTTGTTTGAAATTTGGCATACTCACTAATTTTGGCCCCCTAATCACGAATCTGCAGTTAAAATTTGGCGCTCACACGTGGAAATAGCAAAATAATCTAAATGAAGTTCTTATTTCTGCACCCTCGATTTCCAAATTTCCCGCCGGTTCCGGGCTCCGCCCCTGGGGTAATTGACTTACCGCCCCCAACCGCTATCGCGGCCCCGCCTATATCTATAGACTCCCTGTTAAGGGAATGTTAGAAATTGGCCGGATTCACCTGCCCCCAAATAAGCGCCAAATTTTAAGTGCAGATTCGTGATTACGAGGCCCAAATTAGTAAGTATCCCAAATTTCAAACAAATTGGATAAATTCCCTGTATTGTTAAATTATACCCAAAAAGCATAATGGCACCTTCGACTATGTTCCGCAATATATAATTGGTAAGTACTAACCACGAGAAAAACAAAATATCCGATTTAAATGTGTCTCCGATCTATGAAACTGTTAATGGAAAAATTTACCAAAAAAGATTTGTATTCACTTTCTTGTTGTGATGACTAACAGTTACACTGCAAAAATATGTGTTCCAAGGACATGAGAGGAAAAAACATACCCTTATGGTGTACTAAATTTTGCTAGTCAGTGATTAAGACAAGAAAAATGACTTCATTGCATTTCTTACCAATTATGCAGTTTTCATTCTAAATTTACAGAATGTTAGGAAATGGAATATGCACTCATCCATCTACCATTCAACAAGAACATACATACGGATACGAGCCATGAGCCAATCTCACAGACACATTTCGTTTGTAGACAAGATTTCAGTATTCTGTGCACAACTTTTCTAGTGGCGGCACCAGCGTACTTTCGTTCGTCATTTGGTTGCCCTAAGCTTTACATTGGAGCGCGATGCAATGTGTTGCTTTCCTCGAATTAAAAAAAAAAAGAGATGTTCGCGTAGTAAATGTCGTTGCTCGTAATCGATAATAAAAATATGTTTCCTAAACCATTTAGATAATGAATCGTCAAAGTTTCCGAAAAATGCATTCTTGAGAACAGTAGCGTGCCCACGTGGGGTTTGGTGGAAACATAACTCCCCTGGCCAGTTATATTAAAAAAAGTGAAAAAAAATAACGAATTGAAGGCCGACAACTAAATGAAAAAGTATAGGTAATCACTCCATTCCAGAAATCCTATAAAGAGCAATGGTAGGGTAGCTTGAAAGGACTAAATTTATCATATGTATATATATGCACAGAGAGCAGTAAACATGATGTTAGTTGGGCCGTTCCTAGCTACTGTAAATTAAAAAAAGAAAACTTTTTTTTTACAAGTGTGCGTAATTCAACAGCAAGTACCTTATCTTCTCAAATGATTGAGAAAGGATGTAGTGTGTGTCACATGCACAAGATATTTATTATTATACAGTATGCCCTATCCAATAATTTAATGTTAACTTATTACGGTTAACGTTTTGCATTTTTGGATTAAGTAAACACTGTCCCTTCCCATTCTTAATTTCTTGATAGTTTTCAAAATTATAATTCCTGTAAGTAGGAACACCTTAGAGATAGAGAGATGTAAAACAGAAAAATAAGTTATGTACAGTGGCGCAACCACAGGGAGAGATTGCCCCCTTTAACCCTGGACTGAAATGAGTTCTAGGGGGCAAATATTGACGGCCAAGTGTAGCTGCAGGTGGAGGGCAATTACCCCCTACAACTTCAAAATTTATGCAGTTAAAAACACTTTCCAAAAAAATTTCTTGCTCGCTTCGCTCACAATACCTGATTTTCTTGGTCTTATCACGGGGGCGGCGGGAGTTAACCCTTGTCGCCAAGAGATTGCATGAAAATATGCTGTAAAATTGATTTGTGGTTCTCACTACACTTTACACACAGGAAGGCTAATCGGGACTGGACCTACAGTTAAAATTGGGATCCGAACCATTGTGCCATGTGCCTCCACCGGGTATTGAATCAGTGACCCCTTGATCACAAGGTGACGATGTTACCACTACACCATCGGGGAGGCACAAAAGTTGTAAATGAGAGAATGTATTGGCGTCCCATGAAATTATTTGCATCCTATTAAATCAATATTGATTTCAGCCTGTAAAAAAAATTGGATCCAAAAATTTTCTTGACCGCTTCGCTCACAATTTATCTTTCTTCTCTGTGATGCTTTGTAAATTAACCGACAGAGAAATAATATGATGAATTGATTGTGTAATGTATTTAAATAATATATGTTGTATATACAGTACAAGTATTAAAGAAACTTTGAATACGTTCACAATTTAGTGTCCACATTGCTCCATGTTGTATATATATGAAACATATCGTGCATGAAAATTATACATGTTAATGTAAAAAAGAATTATATTTGGAATGCATTAAGCATTTTCTGTTTTTGAAAAATAGTTTATATGCTTGTTTTCCATTATTAGTGTGGAACTTAATGTGTTGAAAAAATAATTCAAATTGTTTGTTCGAACACAAATGCTATAGCACCAACGTCTACCCCTTTTTGCATAATTTACGAGGATAAAAAACGTCTCTGATACAACTACTAATAATAATAATGTTGGTTCTGGGTTCGAATCCCAGCGAGTGTTCATTCATCAATTTCATCATATCATCACTCATCCCCATCCTTGCAAATTAGCCAAAAGTGGCAGAAGAAGCGAAGTAAAATAAAGCAAATCAATAATAATAATAATGTAATAATAACACTATTATTATTATATTTATGATTACTAAAATAATAATTATTATTAGCATTATTATTAAAATAATTATTATTATTGGTAAGTTTATCCTGGTACTTGCCTCTCTCCCCCCCCCACCAGACAAAAATTCATGGTTGCGCTTCTGCTTATGTATATATATCACTATACTTCTTGATAAATGCATACATAAAACAGAGGCTAATTTTTACTAACTACGGGTAACTTTTGGGGAAGCAGAATAGAATTTTGGGCTTAAATTTGGGGAAGCAGATTTAAGAAGTTTTTCATTGGATAAGAATGCTGAATAGCATCCACGACAATTTTTCTAAATAACTTTCTACCAAATCACAAATATTAATATTTATTACCTTGCTCCTCAGGTCCCAGGAGGTTAACAAAAGCACCTCTAACTTGTAAATTTTAAATAAACCTGAAAATTATGGGAGGCAAGTTCCATGTCAAGTTGCATTTGTGCATAAAAAGTAAGTTATTAACAACTATGAAAATAAAAGTATAGTCATACAGATTTTTCATTTATTGTTCTTTTAACAGATCAATTTGCAACAATAAAAAATAGCCAGTGGCACAACAGCCCGTGAGGGCCATGGCCTACCTTGGACTGCATCAGAACACTTACGGGGTGACATGTGGTCAGCACAGTGAACTCCCAGTCCTTGTTGTAAGTCTCTATGACCCAGTTACTCTAATTCGTAGCTCCCCAGTTCATCACACCTGGTAGTTCGGATCCCACTTTAAACTGTAGGCCCAGTCCCAATTAGCCTTGCTGTGCATAAAGTGGACTTAAAACACCAAGTCAATCAATCAATCAAACCAGTTTCATCACGATGGTGGGTAGCCACCGGTCTCTTACACAGGCCGAAATCTTACGAGAAAAATTGTTAGCTTCTCCTAGGACACAACCTGCATGCCTCATAGCAGGAGCTCAAATCATGATGCTTTAGACCGTACAGCCTTGGTGCTGGACAATTTGCAACAATAAAGCACTTAAAAATGTGAAAATTGCAATTGGTAAATTTTAAGATATATTTTATTTTGAGTTCCGATATTGTTTCTGTTCTTGGCAATTACCTTTTTTTACAATCCTAGTTTTACAGCACTGATTATTGTATGTTGTTTTCAGACAAAATTTCTCACTTAACCCCACGCGAGAACTTGTAACAGCGTCACACGCACACGGAGTGTCGCTCCACATCTGTACTTTCAATATTTTTGTTATATAATATGTTGCTAATATTCATGCTACATAAATATTTCGTTACAAATTTCACATGTTTGGGCCGTACATTTTCCACTTACAAAGTCTTTACATTTTGTATACAAAGTTATTGATTTAACTCTTCTAAGTAAATATTACACTGAAGTTTTTATTATTGTTTATGCTTAAAATGTAAATGAATATTTGGAAAAGACTAAATACCAGTAATACTACTAAAAATTATGATAATAACAATGATAGTAATACTATTATACTAATAGTACGAATTGATAAAGCACAGGATATTGACAAAAATGGACCAACTAATTTATTTTAATGATTATCTGAATGACAGTCTATTTCCACACTTTGCATCTTATCATCACATTCACTGCATCCATAACTAACAATGTGTCCCATATGTACATATCTAAACATGAAGTGATTAGAAAATAAAGATTAATTAAAAATAAGATACAAAGCCAAACATAACATGCAAGTGGACCAAAAGTTGCTTTGATGACTCTTGAAGCTATATTTTTGGGAAACAAAATTTTAAAAAAATGTATACTTACTTATTTCTATACAAAACCAATAAAACTAATGAAAAAACAAAAAATTACCTGATTTGTAGATTAGATAAATCACAGAACGCACACAGAGCGAGATTTAGCAATATTAAATACACAGAGGCATGCGCACAGAACGTCACTCCACTTTCAAACTAATCGACTCGCTGCCAACTACGAACTGAATGTTTATTGCTGTCAGCTGCCCCAGTACCTTCGTAAGAGGGAAGCTACTGAGAAGGCTTCCTCTAAAACATGTTTTATTACACTCGGTTGCCCCCTCCCCATACCCACACTCTTTCGCCACATTTGCCCCTGCCCTATGCTAAATCTAATCTACAAAAGGGAATTTTGGCACCGTGCCCCCCCCCCCCCCTGGTTTTGGAACCGAATCGCCGCCACTGATTACACTTTATAAAACAAAATTTCCTAGTTGCGGAGTTGCACTCCGCGGCATGTGTGGTGGAGGGTTAAAATCAAATTGAACTTGCATATATATATATATCAGCACATGAAAATCAAATTCCGTGATGCAATTTACTACTTCAATAATGCAATGTAGGCCATACAGAGGAAAAGGCATTCAAAAAAGTTGGTATGTTTTGTATGTGTCTAATGGTACAGTACAGTTGTATGTTAGTTATCTTTGGAATTTTGAGTTCATTCATTTCATATTTTGTCAACTGTTTAGTGTTTCACAGATACCCAATATCAGAACAACAAAGAGAGAGCCTAAATTCACTTGAGCCAGAGACTCAATTCTTTCCCTTCTACTTCAGTTTTCATTTCCATTTGAATATGTTTTTCTCCATATAATTAGTTTACTTCCTGTTGCATTACTGAACGTGTTCCTTGCTATGTTCTACAACACAATGTGGTTGGTAGCATATCATGCAAAATATGCCCTTACAACACTGGCATGCAGAGTTTCATGACAGGAAGGTGTGTTACATAAGTAATCAAATGATGTGTTGGGTTGCCAGCATACTGGTGGCAAAACTGCTTCTTTGAACTTTTGTAGCACCGAAACAACCCCTTCTCTCTTTCTAGGTGGGTTGAGTAGATACTGATGCATCGGCAGTGGCGGTGATTACGGGGGGAGGGGTGCAACTGCCTCCCCACTTTTCGCTACTTCTGACCCCACACCATGCTAAACCTTATCTACAAATGGAAATATACTGTCTTATATGTACCCCACAGTTTTGGAACCCAATCGCTACCACTGTGCATCGGTATACAATATCAGCATATATTTTTTTAAGCTTTTTTTTTTACAGCATACATAAGATGCCACACAACACTTTTGTAGTATAATTATCCTCAAAGTTATGCAAATTCGAAGTTTACACTTACTTTGCATCAAGATGTGATAGCATACATATTATATTGTTCTGATGTAATGCTGGAATATTTTTACTCCGGTAAATTAATGTAATTGGGGTGCAATACTCACACACTAATAACAATCAATATTTTGAACTTTTAGTTGTTACAACTTTCAAGCATTGGTATTGGTGGGAATCTGTAAAAGTAGTACTATGGCATCAGTTGAAAGTGGCACTGGCTCAGACTTAATTCTCTCACACATAGCACAAAGAGAGACAAGAGATTAATGTTCTATCAGCATCGGTTGTCCCACACCAGCCATGCAGTCTAAGACGACATGCTTTATACTTGGGGATGCATGTAGGTTCAAGTCTCCTGGGGGAAGAGTAACAACTTTTCTCCAGAGATTTCGGCCTGTATATGGGACCAGTGGCCACCAACAATCATGGATCTACAAATGAGTAGTGTACCCTGGTCATGGATATCTACGACTGAGGATTCGTCATGCTGACCACATGTCACCCCGTAAAGTCCGCGCGTTTATTATGTCCCCATCGGCAACCCTTTTATAAAACTTAACACTGACAACAATAGCAAACAATAGCCAAGCCGCTCCGGATAAGCGCGTGCACTCAGACGTTGTTGCCACATTTTCTTTACATTTCTTGTAGTTGCAAGGCGCCTCTCGTTATTTTTGCTCCATAACCACGTGCGGGGTTGATTCTTTTAAAGTAGTTGTGTTGTGTTATGGTGCTGTTTTGTTGCTTTGTTATAGTGTTGTGCCTTTAGTTTTTTCCTTAGACTTTGCATAATGCAAGTTATCACTCACGGCTGCTAGTGAAAATCCTAAGTATGAAGACAAAACTGCTGGATATTATTTCTTTCATGGAGAGCAGAGGTACCCACCCCCCTCAAAGCCAATGGCGCATTCCCCCCAAAAATCATGTCATGCGTCCCCCCAGATTATATCATGTGCCCCCCAAAAAACATCATTCGCGCCCTCAAACCATATCGTAATCCCCACAAAGTATTTAAATACGACAGTGTGTCTACCGAAAGTAACTTTTTCCTTAGCTTTACAGAACACTATACTTGATCTGCCCTTATTCCCTAAACAGGGGTGCCCATCACTCAAGACCACCCCTAAAATCGTTCATAAACCCCCGAAAATAGTTTGGATGAATGTGTAATAGTTGATGTCTATTTGAATGAAATACCATGTTACATTGTCCATATTTTTTGATTGTTCGATTTTCGAAAAAAACTTAAAGCTAGCACATTGATTGGTTAAATGTAGTAAATTAAAATATGCATATAAATAGTATTTTTGAGTGGGTTTATAAAACTCAATTTGAGTATTTAACACAAATTGTTACACAACTTAATATAAAGATAGAATAATTCAACCTTGGCAAACCAAATAATATGCTCCAGCCGTATAGCAGATTCAATTTGTTTCACGAGACAATACAGAACCCTAGCTAGAAATTCTTAACCTCAGGGCGATAATATAACAGGGTTCCTCTTTCAAAGAACTCACCCTCACCCCCCGTTTTCCTCGGGTAAATATAATTATTTTAGTAACAAACCATAATCCATAACAATAATTACATGTATTTTATCTTCAGTGCAAATTTAAAATTTCCCTGTGACAAGTTAGAGATTCGGATTCGATATATTTTTGTCCCAAATGATGCACCTGCTTTAAATTAAGCAAAATACCAACCCTAAGCATTATATTTTAAGAAGTGATGTTATTAATGAATATCGAGAATATCGCTTATGTCTTGTAATGCAGCTATAGTATGAAACTTCACATTCACCTCAGTAAAGCGCCAAACACGCATTCTCGCAACACGTGATTGCGGGTGAAGTGAGCAAGAAAATGTTTATACCCATTTCTTTGCAGGCTTTCAAGAATATTAATTTAATGGGGTGTCAATACTTCCTTAAGATCCCGAGATATTTTGTCTTTTCCAGCTTCTCTTTTGGCACGTTTCGGGTCGGAAACGTGTACTACATACAATATCGCTAAATACAGTCTCCAAAATTTAATGTTCGAACTCTCTCTCCACTACAGAAATCTCTCGACAATCTAAGGTTTAACACTTTATCAAGAGCTTCCTATTTCCTCCTTTAAATTTAATACAATACACCAAAATTTCCATGCTAGTTTTAGACAGCATTGCTTCCTCCAAAAAAATTAATTCTCAGTCTCCACACCAGAATTTCCGCAACAGTCTAAGACAATAGTAATACACAAGAATTGGATACCCCCTCAATTTAATGTTCAATCCCGCTTTAACTAAAATACCAGCCATAATGTAAGACCTAGAGTTGGATACTGCCCCCCCACGTTTAATTCAGAATCCCCCCCCAGAACCCCAGTGTCAATTAAGGCCTAATATGTAAGAGTTGGATATTTCTCCCCCCCCTTTCGATAATACCCTTAAACATTCCTTTTTAATCTTTATCTGTATTTATTTTCTCTTTCCATATTCTTTAATTTTGTTTCTCTTTCTTTTTCTTTTTTCCTTACAATTTCCTACTGCTATTCCTCTTTATCTCTTCAATTTGGCAACATCGCTTTCCTACTCCAGTTTGTTGCGTCTACTTCAAAAGAAAACCGCCAGCTTGGGTGTTTCTTTTAACAAAGAGTACCGCTCCCTTTGTTAACCGCTGGGGATATAATGAACGCGCGGACTTTAACTGCTTGGAGGCCGGCAGTTTGTAACTAGGCACTGGCCCTCATGGGCTGTTGTGCCATGGGTTATCATCAGCCCACATATCTGCAAACTTTGTAATAATTTTAACAAATTCTTCAAATGAACTGCGAAGTTAGTGCAAAATTTGCTATTTTTTAACCTAAAAGTATGCATAATTGGGAAAAGAGACACACGGTAGTATATATATGAGGGGTGACTGAAAAGCTATTGGGCCTACCCATGAAGGGTGGTCCGCAGCTCAATCGTTCATGGCTATTTTTCAACATAGTCCCCTTTCAGTGCCACACACTTTTGCCACCGGTGCTGCAGGCCACTTCCTTGCAGAACGTTTCATCCTGCATTGCAAGAAAGTCCCCACCACAGCCATGATGTCATCATCTGATGGAAAATGGGTTCCACCTAGGTGTTGCTTGAGCTTAGGGAACAGATGAAAGTCTGAGGGAGCCAAAGCTGGCAGGTAGAGAGGGTGTGGAAGCAGTTTGAAGCCACAGGACTCTATGGTAGACATTGCAATGGTGGACGTGTGAGCAGGTGTGTTGTCTTGGTGGAAAACACCCCCTCGCATCCCAAAAAACAGAGACCATCACCTTGCCAGCTGATGGCACTGACTTGAACTTTTTGGGGTTGGGGAGGAGGGGTGTTTCCACTGTTTTGATTGCACCTTGGACTGGCTGAAAGTGGTGGACCCATGCTTCGTCCAAGGTTACAAAACGTTGGAGAAATGTCACAGGATCAGCCTGAAGGAGGGTCAAGTTTGCTGCAGACAAGATGTCTCTCTGGCGTTTGTTTTCAGCAGTCAACATTTTCGGGACACACCTACATGACACCTTGTGCATGTCCAACTGTTAGGATGTGTCCAATGTGTTCCTGGGACATGCCCACTTTCTCTGCGATGTAACGTTCTGTCACACGCCAGTCTGCCATTACAAGATCCTGGAATGCTGTGATGTTTTCCTCATTGCTGGCAGTTGCTGGCCTTCCACTGCGAGGGGCATCTTGGACAGAGGTGTTACCCCTCTTGAATTCCACCACCTACTTTTTCACAGTGGAATAATAGGATGGGGCATCCTTGCCTAATGTTTCCATCATGTTTTTGTGGATGCCCTGTCCACTCATGCCCTTTTTCAGCAGGTATTGGATAACAGCACGATTGCTCACTTTATTAATTTTTCAGACAATGCTCACCTTCTTCACTTCAGATTTCAATATCTGAAACAGGAAAAAGGTATTAGTGAAAAATTTGGTATGGGGCTCTGCAAAGGCATGTACTATGATTAGCAAAACTAACATTTGTGTAAAACAAATGCATCATGGGTAGGCCGAGAACTTTTCAGTCACCCCTCGTAAATACAGAGAAATTAGTACTCACATGATTCATATGCTTTGGTTTAGTGTAAAGTAAATTTATAAATGTGCAATTATTTTTCTAAGGAAAATCTATTATAACAATACATACGATAATTCGGGAGTTGAAGCGCACAGGTTCTACGAGGTACATTTCCAATTTTAAATCGGATAAACAGATAATTGGTAATCAGCATTAGCAAATTTCATATCAGTACTTTATTAGTAATGGTAAAAATTTAATATTGGTTCATACCTAATAATATTGCATATAAGTACTACTATACTGTAAGCTCAAGCCAACACTCCCCAACATGTATGAATGATTAAAAGTAGATATTTTTACAACATAACATATCTAAACATAGCTCTTATGAACTTAGAACAGGCACTTGGGATATGGCACAAAATGGAGCCACTAGAATATGTACAATGACATAATAACAATTATAGTAAGTTTTATTGGATGCTAAAATTGAAGTACAAACCTGGTTAGTTTAAAAATACTGACATCAAATAAAACAAAAACAAAGTTTATCAATTTTATTTCATTGATGTAAAGTTGACACGATGCAATTCCAAACAAGACTTTTTTCCTTATTTTGTTTGTAATGTGGTTGAATCACAATTTCATTTACGTAGATATAAAACATATGAAGAATACACTTTCGTAATTTTTCTTATATCCTTGAGTTTCACAGCTAGAGTTACATTCTGCATCTCTCGTTCCAATTCCAAAGACACTGTCAGATTCAATTTTCTTTCGTCATTCATAATTTCATACTTTCCATTATCAGAGCATTTTATTAATAATAATAATAATAATAATACAAGTTTCATCCGAGTCAATATTTCTTAACAGAAATTTATAAAAATATTAATTCAAAATTGAGCACATAACATTTATTAATAATATAGAGACAAGAAGACAAATTCATTAAACTAGACTTTCAATATTAAAAGTAAATTTCAATTCCTGTCTCTTGAATTATAACTAATAACAACATAATCAGCAGATATCGAAGTAAATTTGCAGGATATTTTGTGTATTCTATTTTATTTCATATCTTAAGATTAGTGTTAAGTATGTATTAAATAATATTATTATTTTACATTACAATTTTTTTTAAATAATTCGCTGGATACCACATTAGCATGCATTGTTAATGGGACATTATCAATTTTCTAGTGCTTTTTTTTAATATAGGGATATTCACAGGGTGTTTACATTCTTGTGTCTCTTTGGAATGGGAGGGAACTTTATTTCTAGCTTTGAAAAAATAACGGATTTTAAAGAATGTCTTACAATCATTGTATGGCTATTGGTTGCAACCAATGCTGGCGCGTCATTTTGCCACCCTGGGCGGTGGCAGCAGATGCCGCTCCCTTTCAGTAGCCTTCGTGTGTTATCATTCCCGCAAGTTTTATACACTTTTCACACAAAATATCAGATGGCATGTCTTTATGCTTACCAATATCACTAAAGAAATTGAAAATTCACTATGATTTTTAAGCTGCTCAAATCTTTCTCTTAGAGCTAAAATAATAGTCTAGGACCTGGTCATAAAAATCATCTTTGTACCGTTTTTGTGTATCTTCAAAAGTTTCGTCATACTGAAACTGTTTCTTCGGCCCTGTACAATGTTTCCTATCTTTTGATCATCTATATCTAAATTCGATGCCAATTCTTTCTCATCAACTGGGACTCAAAGGTCGTTTACCTGAAAAATTTGTTTACCTGAAAAGGAGAAGAGGTGCTCTTTCAAAACGTAGTGTTGGAATAAGTATAGTTAAAAGCTCTAATGTCCAATTACCACTGCATGCTAATGACAATTTCTCATGTATATGTTTGTGTGTAGGGTAGTTTGAAACTTGCATCGGCATTCTGAATGATAAGTGAGCAATCAAGCAATGACATAAAAATTGAAATCTGTGTGCTTGTGCAACATTACGTAACTTATTTGATAGAGCTAGTTCAGTCTGAATACATTATACTTAATCTCAGACACACGTATTATTCCAAGTTTAAATTACACTCTTTGTGCAAAAAAGTATACATTATTCACTTCTTGTGTAAAATAAACTAAAAAGAGCTTTTAAAATCTTTCGAAGAAACATGAAATACTACATCATTTCTATGACCCAAAACAATGATAAAAACACAGAAGGAAAAATATTCGAAAATACACTAACAAAATAAATATTACTAATAAATGCAAGAGTAATACTTAACTAGAAACAAGTGATGTTTTAGTTGCAGCAAAAATACATCCACCATTAAAGGCAAAACTTGACAATCTCAATAACAATAATGATTAAATATAAGACTAGTTATAACAGTTGTGATGAACACGTTAACTTCTGGAAAAACAATTATGTATGTATTTCTGCAGTAGCTGTTAATTATTCTACAGAAACAGTTTTTAAACACTGTGAATGTAAGAAAACAACACAAGTACTTCAAGCAAGTCGATATTAATATAATGTGCAATAAATAAACACAGCAACAAATTATGATAGTAATTCTCTTTCTTCTGAATCTTATAATAAAAATTCTTTAAAAAACAGGATATAATCCTTTCAAACATATTGCTTATGTATATTTTGATATTTCTTATAGTGGTGTCAAACAACAATTTAATTGTTTCTCAAGATAAATACTGCTCAGAAAGTAATTTGGAAGCACTTTTATGTAAACAATGAACACAGTGTCTGATTCCCTTAAAGAGAACAAATATATTTTTACTGAGGATCGCCATTGGTCAACAGCAAATCATATTGGAAAATACTGAGAAAGATCACATCACAGACATTCTTAAGTCACTCAACTGGCTGATTAAGATATTCATAAAACAAATATGTCATATTTTAAACAAAAATGTATACATAACAAACCTCATTTAATTCAATCAAATGTTTTCCATGTAGTATCTGGAACCATCTGCAAACAGTATAATCATCAACACAGAAAAAAACTACAATTTACTGTTCTCTTGCCCCAAAACCTGACATACAACAGAATAAATTTTGATTTAATTAATATTCTATGAAATTATAGTTCACTATAGAAGAGAAAAATTATTACAAACTAAATTCTGCTAACAAAATTCCTCTTTTTTGTAAACTCTTAGAAATTATGAAGAGTAACTAGTACAAAGCACTGATCATAAATTACGCATTTTTAAATGTTACTATTTTCCGTACAGTGTGATCCAAGTATCTTTTTTATTTTTGTATTTTAAAAATATCAGCTGTATACAATGTACAATAATCACATGCACATTCTTCACTTTGTCAACTAAATTGATTATCTCTTATTAAATTTTGTTTTTAAAAAATGATTTATAAATATCTAACATTAGTCAACAATTATTTTTTCTTTCAATTTTGTCGCACATCTTTCAAACAAACACAGATAGGAATCTCTCTGTAACACTTGGAACAATACCAAATATAGACCCATTCTCCAACTCAGCTAAGCTTTCCAATCTCAAATTTCTTGAATATTTCGGATGCAGTGAAAATCACTGAATCAATAATGCCAGCCACGGTGAAAGTTCCACCAACAATTGCACAGAGCTGAAACAATTAAAACTATTTATAGTATTATAATAATAAAGGCAGGTAAAGATTAAATAAAATAAGTTCAGAAAATTTGAAATACATACTAATTTTTCCTCCGTGCTGTAAATACAGATTCTTATTTGATTTCAATAATATAACTACAGGGAGGTTATTTCAGTCGTTCACCGCCAGCGTATCGGCCGTTCAGCGGACTCTTCATGCAACAGGTCCCGGCAAATTGCGTTCAGGAAGTCCGTAACAGAAACCGCTTGTTTTGTAATGTTTCCACTTTTCACAATTACAGTTACAATTACAATTGAAATAAGCACGTACCTTGTCGCAAGGATGCTGTGTGTGTGTGTGTGGAAAAGGTGTCCTCCCAAATACAAATATTTCTGGCACCTTATTTCTGACAGAAAATCTTAGATTAGACATCGCTACTTTATCGTCAGTTGTCAGAAAGGGAAGACAGCATCCCGGCGAAAGCGTAAAATGATATTTAAAAGTAATAATAATGATGATCACTAACCTCCTGTGTTATAAGAGATGTTGAAAATGACCTCCTTTAACAGCAATACAACACGTTTCTTAGGTTCAAGAGATCCGGTCTATCGTAATTCCCTGACCACTTTTCTGCAAGAATTCGTTTTCACGTAATTATCGTACATAAAAACTCTCTGTTCAAGACTATATTTGTTTAACGACATAACTAATGAATGAATAACAATTAACACACAATAAAGCACTGGCCATGAGTAGCAACACAGTATAAACAACACGCGTACTGATAAACGCAAACAGAAGTGAACTTGAACGTACACTGACTAGTCTGGTAGCCGACAGTGTTGCTAACCATTTTTCGGCAATGTCCCTACAGACGTAGTCAAAATGTCCCTACGCCAAGTAAAGCGACTAAAAAAATTATCACCTCATGAGCATGCAAAACAGAAGATAAAATATACACATTTACTTACCAAATCTTTCTGCTCGGTGCTTCCACAATTAATGAAGGAGCGAATTTACATTTGCCTATCCTAACTTAACCTAACCGTACCTGGAAGCGGACCCGGCGCCTACCCAGCGTCGAATAACATGGGTACCTGGGGGAAACCCTGGGGGGTAAAGGCGGTCAGGGGCGTGATGCTGATCACATCACCCCCACTCACGACCGGATCAAGAAAGTGTGGGGCGTTACCCTCACACCCCCTATACGCCTTCATGGCGTGGTGCTATGCACAGGGGAACACTTTACCTTTTTTGTACCTGAATGGTTCGTGGGGCTATCCGTCAATGGTTTGTTGGGCTACCCGTTTTTCGAGCCCAAATTTTAACTATGTTTGCCTTGCCTAACCTAACTTAACCTAACCTTACCGAGAATGCTCAGTGGGGCTATTCCTGAATGGTTTTGCGGTAATTGTGATTACGAACCGATAAAAAATATTTTTTTCGTATCACTTTAACATCATCGAAGACGCCATTTTCGTATCCTGCAATTTTATGATTGATGTAATGTTGCCAAATTTACCTGTAATCAAATCAGTTCTTCTACATCGTGATTGTCGCTGTCACATGTAAGCATGTTCTTTGGGCAATATACTGAAATGAATAAGTTTATTAATTAGCCCTCCTGCACACTCCACCTAACAATCTGTATAACATTAACAACTTTTTTACTGTTCTCTTCCGCTATTCTTATACAATCCATGCTCTCCAAGTATGAAATCAACAGTGTGGCAACGCTGTAGACAGCGTAACTAATTGTAATTTGTTCATATCAACAAATATGGCTACCATACTTGTATACGGAGAATCATTGCGAGAATTGAAATGCTTATTTTACAACTTTTACACGTTAATTAACATTTTTTCCCCCTCACCCCAACATGTTAACTTGAGATAAATCATCACGAATAATTATTTCGTGAGTATAAGACGTAGCATAGAAATTACAGAAGGGTCCGGTATTGGAAATTCTTGCCTTAATGAATAATAGGGGTGTGCGGGACAGAATTTTTTGGGTCGGGACGGGATCGGGACGGTAATTTTTTTAAATCCCGACATTCGGGACTGAAAAATTTGCAATTTCCCGACCAAGTCGGAAAATGTTCGGGACGGGAAATGTTCGAAATTTCCCGAAGCACTGGAAATCTCAAATTTTACAAGTCATTTTCACTTTAAGTGATTGTTTTTGCATTTCTAGAATAAAAACTTACAATTTTCGATAAGTTCCAGAAACTTACAAGGCAGAAAACGTCGAGAATTAACGACTTTTTAAAGTAAAGGATCCCGCACACCCCTAATGAATAACGTTGAGTCGTTTACTGTTGATTATGTTATTTGAAGTCATACATGCTGCTGCTGTGCAGAGATAGATGTTGGTTGGTGATGCTGTATTTCCTGCAGTCTTTAACAATTCTGGTCCCATTTTATTTCCCTTTTTTGTTTTTGTTGAGTTGAGTTGAGTTGGTGTTTTAAGTCCACTTTATGCACAGTAAGGCTAATCGGGACTGGACCTACAGTTTAAAGTGGGATCCGAACCACTTGTGCCTCCACGGGTATCGAACCCGGGACCCCTTGATTACAAGGCGACGACGCTACCACTGCGCCATCGGGGAGGCCCTTTTTTTGTTTTTGTATCACTTAACATTGAAAATATTCTTTCCGTTTCCGCTTTAGAATGTGGCAATGTTAGCACTATTTTCGCGAGAGTGGAAATGTTTTCAAAAAGGAACTTGCCTTGAAAGTTTTTGGTAACCGATAACATGTTTCAAAATTCTGATGGAGATTTGTTAGTTAGTTCTTTTTTCTCCTCTTCGCTAAAGTATCCAGATAAACTAATTCATAAAATGTCATTTACCAAGATTGAAAAAAGTACCTACGTTTTCCCTCATTTGGCACAATCTGTCCCTACGTTCTTACGCGGGAGAAATTTAGTGAAAAGTCCCTATGCTTAGGGACATGTCCCTACGGTTGGCATCACTGCCGACACGTGCAGTATGAAGCGCCCTCTCGCGGCTGACAGACAACTCACCCAACCCCCGATAAGCTGCCGGCGCTGTCGCGACAACTGAGGATAAAGTAGCGATGACTAATCTAAGATTTTCTGTCAGAAATAAGGTGCCAGAAATATTTGTATTTGGGAGGACACCTTTTCCACACACACACACACAGCATCCTTGCGACAAGGTACGTGCTTATTTCAATTGTAATTGTAACTGTAATTGTGAAAAGTGGAAACATTACAAAACAAGCGGTTTCTGTTACGGACTTCCTGAACGCAATTTGCCGGGACCTGTTGCATGAAGAGTCCGCTGAACGGCCGACAGGCTGACGGTGAACGACTGAAATAACCTCCCTGTAGTATTGTGGCTTCACAATTTGCACAAATTCAATCCTCTTGCATGCTATCTCAATTATTATTCTTTTCTGGCATATGTACATTTAACTTTTAAGGCATAAGCTGAATTATAGTAAGTATCATTGTTTCTGGAAACTTCACACTTGGTTTTCATAAAATAATTCATTAGCTAAGCAAAGTGCCCACCATCCATGCAAAAATTTGAATGACAAAAAAGGAAAACAATCACATATCATGCAAAATTGTGAGGATATTATTACAGATAGTCCCAACAAACAGTAGAAGATTACTATGGATGACAAGTGCTCTGTAAAACCTCACCATGGTGGTACAAGAGGATTGGAATAAGGTTAATAATATCAGAGGCAAAACAAACATCAGATCATGAAAACAAACCGATTGTTCCATATTGATGTGGAACAATAAGACATTGTTAAGTTTCAGCTGAACCTTTGGCCTATGACAGCGAAACAGTTTCTGAAATGTTCTTGCCTTTTGAAAAACTGCTATGATATTCAAAAATGTGAAAAACTACATATGTTTAGAATTCCTTCTAGAGTATTAACACTTATCTTTATGTGGTTTGCATTCATTGTTTTCTAGATATTCTTCATCATTTCGTGGCCACGTAAAGCTATGAAGTTCCCCATGCATATAGCACCGTGGCAATAAGGTGCATTTAGGGGATATGGCCCCACACATTCTCCACCTCGGCCATTTTGGAGGCTAATCGCCACAGTCTGGCAGCCTTTACCTCCTCCCCCACCCGGAACCCATTGATTTGAGTCTGGGTGAGCCACAAAACCACTTTAGGCAAGGGAAAGGCTACAAAAATTCCAACCTTACATCACACACTCTGGGAATCTAACTCGGGTGTCCCGTGTGGCAGTCACACACCCTACCAACTAGACAATCACAGCTCTTTCGTTCTTTATGGCTATGTACAGCTATTAAAATATCAGCAGCAGGTCCAGCCAAGCCTTACAATTATTTTCCTCCATACACTTGCAAAACTGTTAACCTTTAGATATGATGTAAACTTACCGTTGTTATGAAAGCATATATAGGTTTCCTCTTCTCGTGATATTTTACTGTTATGGGTGTCAGATCGTATCGGAACCAAACTGCGGGCATGACACGTCTTCCAGGACTAAATGAAATATAATTCTGAAATAAACAAAAAAATTCTCAGCTTCCGTAACTTCTAAAAATTGAGTGCACCATGATTATTGCTTATAAATGTTAAATTTAGTATTAAAACCTGAGTATTTTCCTTAACACTAAGTATCAATAGAATCTGTAATAGAAGTATTACCAGCCACTAATGTCCATGTTGGTATCAACAGCAAATGCAATGATTTCGATTATAAACTCGTGACTGAACTGCTACATTTATCAAGTTTTTCTTTCACATATTACAATTACAAATAAAGTTACAGTACTGTAATAAACATCAGAGCATAAACACTGTGTAGGTTTACTTTATTCAACTCCACTGGGAACTGAACTGATGACCCATTATTAGGGGCATGCATATTTCGTTTTTGACGAAAAAATGGGCCATTATTATAAGGCAACAACGTTCATCACTGTGTTACATGTGTGACATTTTACATACAAAATTTAACATTCTAGACATAAGATTGGATTAAAATATTCATAATGAACTGATTTCATAGAATTATGAAGTACTTTATGGTGTCTGCTAACAAATGAAGAAAACTTGGGTGTGATGGCATAGCCTGAATGCATAAAAAGCATTAACAAAAGTGCGTTATGTGTGTGACACTAAAAATATTGCAAATTTTGACTTCATTTGTCTGTGAAGCATATGGGCTGCAAATGCTATTAACTTTCATTGGTGAAATGTGTAAATTATATGCATTCACAAACATCTAACCTTTAAAGGAATTAAAAACAATAATATTTATTATTATACATTATAATTTGCATATTAATTAATTTTGTTATTTATATGGAGTAGAACCACTTTTCATGGAATGGCCCCACTACACTATTGGGGAGGCCCACCCCAAAATCAGAGGTTAAAAAAAAGGTGAATCTTATATATACTCACTCACTCACATTCTCTCTCTCTCCAGAATACTTCAAAAGCTGTTTACTTACCCTGTAGGCATATGTGTATTGATATGATACCAACGAATTTCCATCAATATCTTCAAAGATCGTTGGCACAATCTTCATTACATATTCATGAGAATCTAATGCTGAAAAGAAACATTAATATTTTAATGCCGAAGACATTTTCTATTCCATAATTCTTTTTGTTTTCAATACTCAAAGAAAGATTTTGAAAGTCACCCAAATTATAGTAAAACTTCTTGGTGGTGTGGAGAGGGGGGAAGTACCGTGCGTCCATTTCGATCTGCAGCCGAGAGATCGGGAGAAGCATGGCGGGCGGCGCTGACGGAGATGCCGACATTTGCGGCCTGAAATGCCCGCTTATTTTTATGGACATATGCAGACATTTATATAAATATTGCAAAACTAGCACTAACCTGTGTTATAAGAGTATGGTTTTAATTTTAGTAGCTTAGTGACTGTATGTGCCGATGATTTTGACACGCCCACCTCTTGTGAAACACGGCGTAGAGGTTTGTTTGGAGAACGTTCTAACGCTGCACCAATATCATCGAGTTTTGCTTCGGTTAGAATCCGTCGTTTTTGCTTAGGTGTTTTAAAATTTAACGATACAGTTTCTCGTAATTTAAGGACAAGATGTCTAACTGTATCTCTGTGTGGAGTTGAAACGCATGGGAATTTCTGTACAAATTACCTACACACGTCTCGACACGAGTTTGTTTTCACGTACGTGTCATACATAAAAAATCTTAGTTCTAACGTGAATCTTGCGGCTGGCATTCCAATCGTCTCACTGACACGTCACACATACACACTACAATAACACAAACAAGTAACTGCAAGTAACCAAGAATAACACTCTTGCGCACAGTACGAAATTAACACGCTCTTGGTTTACATTGCTCGCCACTATATTTACAACTCTGTCTTCATCTAGTCGCGAAGGAACAAAAAACTCGAGCTCGGATATTTCGGATTGCAAGGAAGCTCACGAGAACCATTCACTTTTATCAGTTTCGTCTGCAGTGTAATCCTGATACAGTGTTGCACATTCGAAACCTCCAAATGATTCCCATGGCCACAAAACTCTTTCAAGGATATAAACTTAAACAGGACGTTACTGGTCAAAACTATGATTAAAATGCTTTATTATCTGTGGCTCTTAACATCGTTTCTATAGCGTAATTATTTGTGTATATAAGAGCAGAACTTGGATGAATTACAGAAGAACTTTTGCGTGTTATAACACAGGTTAGTGATCGTTTTGCAATATTTATATAAATGTCTGCATATGTCTATAAAAATAAGCGGGCATTACAGGCCGCAAATGTCGGCATCTCCGTCAGCGCCGCCCGCCACGCTTCTCCCGATCTCTCGGCTGCAGATCGAAATGGACGCACGGTAGAAGTTTGTATTCTTATATACAATATTTCTCTATGAAAATTTCTCAACAATATTATGAAAATAATTTATTTTCTTATGTAATACAAAATTACATAGTAATGTTTTTTCTTATTATTTATGCATGATGCTTTTTGTTTTCATCTTAATGCCACACATGTGTGCAGCTTTCGATACATTGCTGGGGAATTGCTAATTCTGATAGAGGAAGGTTAGGAGAGTCACTTGACAGCTGACTGAAAACTGGAATTGTACAAAACAGAAGGTGTTTATTGCGAAACAGTATTACACCAGTGGGTATTGTACTGTATCACTCACATTCCAACAATGTAGTCAGTAAGAGGAGTGTTGAGATTAGTTTAAGCATTTGAGAGAACTGGTAGGATTTTGATTTGATTTGATTTTTGTTATTGAGAACCCTGGAAATGGTAGAGGAAGTTCAGGAGCACATTCTACAAATTCCAAAGAAGAGTTAAACTATTAGCAGATGGGCATTTCATACAATGCTGCACAGAAAATCTACAAACATGTTAACTTATAAAACATTCAACTGCTGACCAAGGCAACATTTATAGTAGAAAAAATTATTCACTAAAACATAACATTTTCACCCTCGAATAAGGTCTTCTTCAGACAAAGATTCACAATAATGTTAACTTATCCTTACAAATTTCAGTTCAACCAATCAGCCAAAGCTAAAGAGAGACATCATTTTCGTTTTACTGGGACATTCAGTGAACTGACTACCCTTTACCGATTGATTTGTTGTTTTAAGTTCACTTTATGCACATATAGGCTAATCAGGACTGAACCTACAGTTTGGATCTACAGTTTAAAGTGGGACCCAAGCCACTATGTGCCTCCACCGGGTATCAAACCTGGAACCCCTTGATTACAAGGCGATGACGTTACCACTATGCCATTGGGGAGTTACTGTTTGGCATGTAATGTCTGCACATGGAATCTTTGGACCAATATTTATTGAAGAATTTTCTCCTCTTGGTCGAATTGAAAAAAGGTAATGTTTCACAAACTTCCAATTTGCAACATCAGACCAAATGGATCTTGTAATGTAAATCATGAAATAAACATATTACACAAGTGCTTTTCTTCCTACACTATTCAGTTTGGTCATGTAAATGGCAAGTGTGTCTGAGTGTGTTTTTAAGACCACTTGATGCACAGAAAGGCTAATTGGTAGGGGCATGCATATTTCGTTCTTGACGAAAAAACGAAATGTGAGAAAACACATTGTAGTGTTAATTTTTCATGTTTTTGAAAGGTGTGAGAAGCATTTTGTGACCATGTTTTGTCACGAAATAATGCGAAATGAACTGCAAAAAGCGAAATTAACTCTTAAACACGAAATTTAGGGTTTATTCACCGACGCGACACCTTGTGAGGTCTGAATTATCCTGAGAGTTATGCAATTCCCAGAAAATTGATTAATTCTGCTGTTAATATTGGAGAAGCAAAAATGGACTCCGTTACACAGAAATAAACTTAATACTCTGATAACTACATAAATATGCTATTAGAAGTGAAATGTTAATTCACTGGAATAAGTGTAGTTTTTAAATCAAATTTAGGATTATATTCACAATTTTCAAACCAAAATGTATTTTTATTTTTCACCGCTATAACACCGATACTTTATTTCATTTACAGCTTTTGAACCTGAAATTGACTCAGTTTTTGTACCGAAATTTTGCTTTTTTATTTACCAAAAATATGTGCCTCTACTAATTGGGACTGGACCTACAGTTTAAATTGTGATCAGAACCACTATGTACCTCCAACAGGAAGTTTGTGAAACATCATCTGTTATAAAATGCTCATTATAAATAATAATAACACTACAAATACAATGCCTTATTGAAATTACATTTTTTTTAAAAAAAATCCGGACTACATACAAAATCGTATTGGATTGGAATCCTCAAGGAAAATAAAAATACTAAAATGTACAAAGTACCTGTGGTTGTTAAAAACATTTCAAAAACAATGTATTGACCAGAAGTACCAAGGCTCTTGCTTAGGACAGAAACGATTAGAACATAAAAACAGGTAAGGTGAGAGGGGGGGTGAGGTATGCTGCTTACCTACCCACCTCATCTTCCATTTACCTTACATTTAAACCGCTACAGCTACATTATATATTCTAGTAATTTTATTATTAAGGAAGTGTCAAAATGGATAATTGTGAAAAACTTTAATTCTGAAGGAACTCATGCATAAGTGAGTCCCAGAAAAGCTTTAGTGGAGAAAACCATGGAAACATCAAAGATTTGGAGTGAGATGAAGGTATAAATGGAGGGAAAAACAGAACTTGAGGCAAGTGACTAATCAATGCACTTCTTAACTGAATACAGAGGAACCCTGATATTACATTTTACTGCTTTATACATTTAATCCTGATGGTCTCAACATAGCAAAATGCCTCGATTTTATGTTTCCCCGCATTGATGTAGTGAAATTAGATGATGATTTAAGTTTTAATCAAGTTTTAGAAGATGCCAGCTTATAAGATTTTTCTCCTTGATCCAATCAAGAACGTAACATCGAGGTTCCACTGTACAAGAGTGAAGGTAGGTCTTGTAAACTAGAAATCTTCTTCAGATGTTACTACAGGGTGACTACTCTACCACCTTGATAAAATTCAAGTATAATTCCCAGTTTTCAAGGTGAACTTTCCAAAAATTCAAGGGTACAAGCAGATGTTAATTCTATATAAGAATTTCAAACTCAAATTTACCTAATCAGATTCAAGATATCTTGCAATAATGTTCCGTCTGTCAGATTGTTCGGCAAAGGACACTAATGGATTGAGAAAATTCTGTTTTATTTTCTACGCAGCTTAATTTCCTTCCTCGATAAAAAAGAAAAGCTAAACTATGAAAAACTTGCCTTGGGACATTTATAAATATATCCGAATTTAACGGGATTTGGAGTTCTACAGAGAAGTCGACAGAGAAAAATTCACGCAGAATGCACGCATAATTCCCGTAGCCAATAATTCCAGTAATTCCCTATGAGTAGTCACCCTGTACTGGATTGTTAAGCTAGGAGAATTCCTTCATGCATATGTTCTAGTCGCATAAATGAAATCAATACTATTAATGTAAGTACACTTTCATAAAAGTGCATTCTAAAATATATATACATACCATCACCATCAAGTTTTTGCCTGCCAGCAAATGGATTGAAGCTGCCAGGAATGTCCGATCGTATTATTTTATCCCCAAAAGAGATTTCATGTATAATATGTGCAAAATCGATATCTTCAGGCTGCATGGTCGCTGAATGCGTCGATACATGGAAATTGCCTATGACGTAAGAACACAAGATATCATCAACAAAGCCTTAAATTTCCAGCCTAATTTTAGTAAGAGGTAAAACAGATAGGATGAATTCTGAAGTCGTTTTATCTATTAAATTTTCAATTTGATACAATCTTTTCACAGTAAATACAAAGAAAATCTAAAGGAACAACTGTGTGTTATAAAACAATATTGATGCAGATGTATGGGTTGGAATTTATTTATTTTCTTGTAGTTTATGGTTATTACAAGCATAACAAAATTTTTTATCTGAAATAAAAGTGAAACAGAATGCTTCTTTTCACAGTTAGGTTACTATATTACAACAATGTAACATTGACAACATCCATTATATAAGGGATTCTTTTTGTTTAAAAAATTGCTAACCATTGTTATAACTGTATCTTTAGTCAAAATATAAATAAATGTCTGATGAAGGGAGCGTGTGTTCTCCTGAAACATCACAATGAAAAACTGTTTTGTTATGTTTGTAATAACCGTAAACTACAACAAAATAATTCTAAAATGCAAGCAATGCATACATACAAGAAAAACTGGAATTTATTTATTTAGTTTTCTGGCATTTATCTTTAGTGAGGTGTGCAAAAAATGCTCCACAACACTTTTGCAAATGTATCTCCAATGTTCCTTTCTTTCTTCAGGGTGGCTACAAACAAGCAGAAATGAAATTCCCTGACTTTTCCAGGTTTTCCAGGACAAAATTTACATTTTTCCCTGACAATTACAAACTAAACTAAATCGATGTTCTTTCAAATAGAAATAATAAACTCATACAGATCCACGTATGGTTTTGTTAAGTACCAATATTATCTTCTATGAAATTGACTTATTTTCTCTATTATCTATGATTTGAATTCAAACTGCAAAATAGTGAATTTGGAAAATTATTACAATTCACAAGCTAGGGAAGGATTACGGAATTTTGTCATACTTCATTATTTTTAAAGTTACGACTAAATGAGATGAGAGTGAAGAGTGAATGATTGAGAAATACAATTTGTAATTTATCAGTCTCCTTATACATTCTCGGTATTATATGTTGACATTTCCACTGAGGTTTGGAACCCTCTGCTTGCAAGAACCATGAGTGCGTACTCATTTTTCAATGCAAAAAGCTACTTCTCTCTTCTCTGTAAATCAAAACAACTTAACTGTTGCATATAAGTGAAACAATTGCATCGAACAAAATAAAGTGTCATATTTCCTTACATTATCAATGGGATTTCTGTTTCAGTACAGTATATCCAAGTGAAGTACTGTGAAACTGACAACATGCAGTTATACCATTAATGCTGACCAAAAGGGTATGTATTAGAAATTTAATGCAAGGAATTTATAGAATTGCATTGTATAGGTACCTGATTTAGCAAACCACACATTAAAACAGGAACACTCTAATAATAAAAGCTTCTGAAAGTTCATATACGAGGAGCATCCTGTAAAAAGCTCCAATGGTGCCTATACGCAGCACTAGTGGTCGGAGAGCGACACACACACACACACGTGCAGGCAGGAAGAAATGGCATCTAGCTGTAATCTGGTACAGTTGCAATGCAGCCATTTTAGGACAATTCTAGGTTAAAGATTTCAGCTCTCATACAGTCTCCCACCGACTGCGATGTAGCCTACATTGCAAGCTCAGAATTTGGCACAGAGCCACCAGCAATCGTGTGAGGTGTGCAGACCGGACGTCGTGAGTGATAGTATGGTCAGACGATGGTGCAGACAATTCACGGAAGGCCAATCTAATGTGCACAACCCTATACAGCTGAGTACACACGGGCCCTTTGCATCACTTCAGGTGAGAGATCTTGGACCTGTCCCTGTACATCCCTGGCCTTGAATGTACCGACTTTCATCTCTTTGTTTAGATGAAGAGGTTTCTGGCAGGGCAAGGATTTGACAGCTACACTGCGGTAGAGATAGTTCCAGTCTTTGCTGTCAGACACATATACCATGGGCATACAAAATTTAGTGCCATGCTACGACAAATGCCAGAACAACGGTGGTGATTATGACGAAAATTAGGTTAGGACTCACTGTTACTAATGCAATAAATTACTACTGATATTCTTGTTTTATTTATGGCTAATCGGTAGGGACCTTGATATTTTTTTTTCAAATTCGTGTATTTTCTTATTTTTTTATTTTTTACTATATGGTATTATTTTCCCCAAAATTCACATTTTCATTTTAGCGCATTTTCTGGCAAATATCTGAAATTATATCTTCATGGTGTTTTTATACTACTGTTTCAAATTGTAAGTCACATGGCTTACGCCTCGTTGTGAGAGTTTGATATCTTGAAAGATATTTTGGGAAAGTTATGTTCCATATCCCTTTTTTTAATTTTAAGGTAAGGATTTTAGATAATGGAATTTTCCCCGCATATACTGAAGGGTGCATAATGACCATAAGTGGCGATGCACCCAAAAAATTAAAATCAATCAATCTCACGTGACAGATACGAATATACTATGCCACCAAAAATTGGCATTATCTTTTTTTGACTTGTTAGTGTTACGTTTCCCAAAATTCGCGTTTTTATTTTAGAACATTTTTCTGCCAAATATACTGAAACGTAATACTCCATTGTGCTTTTAAACTATTATTTTAAATTGTAGGTCACATGGTCTACGTATTTTTGTGACAGTTTGATATGATGGAACAGATTTTTGAGAAAGTAAAAGTAAAGTGCTCCCCTGCACTTTTCCATGAAGCTGTATAGTAGGGGTGTGGAGTTTGAGCCCCACACTTTCTTGATCACGGCTGAAGGTAGGGGTGATGTGATCAGCACCACGCTCCTGGCTACCTTTATCCCTCAAAGTTTCCTCAAGGTACCAGCTTCATATGATGCTGGGTGGGTGCCGGAGCAGTTTGAATAGGTGGAAAAAATCCTGGTTCTCCCCCGCAGGTGATCGATCCCGGGTCTCTTGCATAGTAGTCAGATGCCCTAACGACTGAGCTCCATTATTACTCACTCGATAAATGCCGATGGTGAGCACTTAGCTTGGTAATTCAAAACATATCTCGTGTGACAAATACGAAGATGTGGCTCCTGTGTGACGGTAGATACGCATTCGATCTCCTGTTAGAACCCTGCCACTTTGCTCTGTGATGCAAATGCTTTGGATAGAAGTTGAAAAAATTGTGGGAAATACATGATTTAATGTGGCTGTCGGAATTATTCCATGTACGTATAACTCTATAGTTTACTCTTGAGTAAAATGTTGGAAAACTTGCATGTTCTATGTACACAAACATGGCCTAGAAATGACAAGAATGTTGGATTTCATGGAATTTTTGTTTGTTTTAGGACATTTCTTTTAAAAAACATCGCTAAAAATGCCAACAATTCGCATTTTATGCCAAATTCGCATTATTTTGATATTTCGAACGGGCGAAAAATGTGTCCAGAGATCACTGCACATTCCTAAACATAACTTCGCAGCAATTACCATTGTTCAAGGTTTTGGCATTTGCGAAAAATCAATGTCCCTACTGATTGGAAATTACTTTCTGGCCACCCTCCGTATAAATCAGTAGATGAAAAGTGAAAATTTAGCAGGGCTGGCAGAGAAAAGTCAACTCTTGAAGAAAGTGATTTGCTTTTATGATTGAATGATTCGAGTAAATATGATATTAAAATATTTACGTATTTATTATTAGTATTTTATTTCATAATATTGGACATTAACCTTACTCAGTGAGAGATTAATGACCATCTCTCACGAGTTTAAACAGACAGGACAGAGAGTGGTGTTAATTTCATTGCAATACTAGTGTTGCAGTAAATTTGAGGTTGGGAGCATGCACTTGCCAATTTTTATAACATTCACCAATGCAGATTTATGTTTCACTTTTTCGTGATAGTATTCAATATACATATATATCCCATTTTGTTGGATTCTTCTTGATATCTAAAAATAGTGCAATGTCATTGTAATCGTATGTTAACTTGTGCGAAACCAGTAACACGTCAGGATGATGAAAGAAATTTTTCATAAGCACTGCTACATTAAATAAGGTGAAGTGAGCCAGAAGAGTAATAAAATTCCAGCAGCATATTTGCAGTCTAAAGCTCTTCTTGTTTATGCATGCGATTTTTGTTGCATGTTGCAGTCCATGCAATTTCTGTCGCATGTTGTAGTGAGATACTTTGTCGGGTGGCGATATTCGACAAAAATCGTATGTATCAATGGAACCTATTTGTTTGCATGTTCCTTCAGTTTGCCCAACAAAATGACTTACTACGACGTCCGACAACTATCGGATGGCGCCACCTGCACTTATCCCCTCCATCTGTTGACAAGTCCCATTACTACTCCAATACGGACAAGAAAAAATGATAATTCAATGCATTTTCCAGGTAATATTTAGAGGCTTAACCTTTACTCCCCCGATGATACCATATGGTATCACCAGAGTAAGGTCGTACTCGCCCGATGATACCACGTGGTATCATGGTGCTGATTACGAAATGAATGTGCTTTTTGGACCTTCATACTCTTATGTTTGGGTGGAAACTCTGACACAGGTCTGGAGCAAGCCTGGGAAATTCATATTGATGACCAACCTCCCTCTCTCTGCAACATATCCATGTCACATTTCCGAACAGAGTTTCACATTTTGGCTCATAATTCAACTTGTATGGCACCCAGGAACATGAAACATGTTTCAATCTCTTTGGAAATGTCCATTCTTTGAAGAGAATACTAAGGTTTGCGCCTTCTCCCCAAAATAGCGGGAGAAGAGGGGGCAAACTCAAGATTTGTATGTTTTTTTTTCATTGAAATTCGGTGGTCGTGCCCCCAACCCGCCCCCCCCCCCACCCTTCCTCGGTTTGGCGTTCTGAATTGTACACGCTTGCATGCTATGATGTTCTAGCTGCAAAACAAAAGTTATCCGAAGTTGATTGCTCCCATAGTGCCCGAGTTATAACAATTTTCCTCCAAAAATGCAAATTACCTATTTTTCGTAAAAATTTTTTTTTTAAGATATCACATTTTGGCTTATTATTCAACTTGTATGGCACCCAAGAACATGAAACATGTTTCATTCTCTTGAGAAATGTCCATTCTTTGAAAAGAATACTAAAGTTTGCGCTTTCTTCCCAAATAGCGGGAGAAGAGGGGGCAAACTCAAGATTTTTATGGTTTTTTCATTGAAATTCGGGGGTCTCGCCCCTGAAACCCCCTTCCTCGGTTCAGCGTTCTGAATTGTACACGGTTTCATGCTCTGATGTTTTAACTGCAAAACAAAACTTATCCGAAGTAGATTGCTCCCATAGTGGCCTAGTTATAACAATTTTCTGAGTGATATGCAAATTACCTATTTTTCGTAAAAAACAGAGTTTCACATTTTGGATTATTATTCAACTTGTATGGCACCCAAGAACATGAAACATGTTACGTTCACTTTGGAAACGTCCATTCTTTGAAAAGAATAGCCCCCCTTCCTCGGTCCGGTGTTCTGAATTGTACACGGTTGCATGCTCTGATGTTCTAGCTGCAAAACAAAAGTTATCCGAAGTAGATTGCTCCCATAGTGCCCGAGTTATAACAATTTTCTTCCAAAGAGTGTTCAAATTTAAAATTCCCGCCGAAAAGCCCATGCCAGAGAAATTTCTCTCTCTCTCTCCTCCTGCCATCACTGGTTTCTGGCGCCGTGGTTGTGTTGCGCATAAAAGGGGCCTAAAAGTTGAGGCCGAAACTTACGAACGAGATTTCCCGTTCCCATGCAGAGTTCTACAACGATATATTTAAATAAATAAATAAAATAAAAATTGTAAAAAAAAGGTCAATGAAGACGAAATTCCCTGACATTTCCCTGACTTTTTTTGACACCTCAAAATCCCTGACTTTTCCCGGTTTTCCAGGTTTTCCAGGTCTGTCGCCACCCTGTTTCTTTAATTTAAAATTATTTCAAATGAGTATTGTGTAAAAAAAAACTGGATTTTTGTGATTATGTAACAGGTAATAATATTCTGATGTAAATATTGAATATTTTAAAGCAAAATTCTGGTAAATTGAAACAAATAATTGGACCCAAATAAAGTAAAGTAAGGCAAATTTCCCCGTGCATATTAACACAGTGCCCTGAAGGCACATTTAGGGGATGTCTGAGTACAGCTATACACATTCTCTATCTCTGCCATTTTGGAGGTAATATGGTCAGCACCCTGCTCCAGCTGCCTTTACTCCCAGGTACCTATTGATTTAGGCCACTTTATGCATGGACAGCCCAGAAAAATTGCGACCATAGATCACCCATCGCAGGAACCAAACCGACGTAGCAGTCAGATACCCTACCGACTAGACTACCAGACCTCTGGACTCTTTAATACTTAAACACAAATATTAAACAATTTTTAACTGTTACAATTTTCAAGCACTGGCACTTGTATTGGCAGGAAGAAAATGAAAGATCATAAAATAAAATTATTATTGAGATATCATGGTACACTCCAGTCCAGACAAATTGGGACATTTTTAACTATACAACCCTACAGTGTGTTCCACTTCATCTGAACAGAAGTGTACACCTTTCACCCCCCCCCCCAAAATATATTCGCATGACCATGGAAATTGCGAGTGTGGTGATAGCAGTTGAGATGATGGGATATTGAAGTTTCACTTGTGGAAGCCTGGGTCTTACCCTCAAAAATTAAAAAAAACTTAATTGCACATGTTGCAAAATGCTTGCTGCATTTGAAAATACAGCTTACAAACATACAATACTCTATTGAATTGTAACAGAAGTATGTCTCATACATTAATATACAAATGTAACATAGAAATGAAATAACTATAGTGGTTTTGGAGAAATAGTGTGAATATTCCAATCATGTTGTACCACGACATGTGTAAGTATATGTCTCGACTGTCATTTGGAGGTAAATGTGTTTACCAAAGCCCACATGGGATGTGCCTCAGAGAGATTCCACATCGAAGCGACATGAGAGTTTCACACCAAAGCAACAAGCTGCACGGGACACTTGTTTCTCTGCTCAATTCACACGACGCAGTCATCAGGAGATGATATCGATATAATTGCAGACACGCAAGCAACACATGTTGCTTGTCGCTTTGGTGTGAAATCTTCCTTACAAAAAGGAAACTATGTATTTAAAAATACATTGTACATATACGGGCAATGGCTAAATGGTAAAAGTGGAAAAGATTTTTGACAAAGAAGTCCCAGGCTATATTTGAAGTAATGAACTGAAAAAAACTAATTGAAAATTTATCAAAGTTTGATTTAAGCCCACTTTATGCAGAGAGACAGAGGCTATTTGGAACTGGGCCCACACTTTAAAGTGGGCTTAAACTGTACCAATATGTGCCTCCAATGTGTAGTGAACCCAGGACCCCTTGATCACAAGGTGATGACATTACCACTATGCCATCAGGGAGGCCAGCAAGTTTACTGATAAGTCTGCATGATACCGTATTTACGTGTGTATAGTGCGCGCTCTGGTTTTGGATAGGTAAAAGTGACAAAAAATTATATCTCGTATATAATGCGCAGTACAATCCAGTTTCAAGAAATGGCTTTCTTAGTTGTAGGTTGTAAATCTGTTGCTATGCTGATCAAGAGTGAATGCTGTCATACCTATTCAATTGCTTATTGCTTCTTTTTTAAAATATATACTTTTTCTTTCCGTGACTAATGTAACATTTAAACGAGGCACATTCAGGACCTTCCAAACAGCAGTTAGCAGCACAAGATTTCTTCCAGTAAGGAATTTACACACTCCATGTATGTCATATTATTTGGCTAGTAATACATTTTAATTTTTTTCCCTCGTTTTCTTTCATCTAAAGTACTATAAAAATCAGAACGTTTCTTCATTTTTTGATGAACTTATTTCAACCGCATTTCACATTAGTGTAGTTATCTTGTATGGAATACTGTTTCCATATTTAGAAACTGCAGGATTCAAGCTTTACAATGATATATAACATGATAGGGTTCCGTAAACATGAAAAATCAATGCAAGTGTCCCAAAATCGTGGAATGACCCTGTACGGTTTCATGTTGGCTGTCTGAATTATTCCGTGCATAATACGCACCACAGTTTTGGGGGCAAAAATTTTGGAAAAAAGTGCGCATTATACATGAGTAAATATGGTATTATTTTGTTTTTATAGGGTACCAATTAACTACTTACAATTAATACCAGTTATATGTAGGAAAGCAGAAAAGCAAGTGTATTTCTCTGTGTGGGATGTATGTGAAAATTTCATTTCATGAAATCCCAAAATTTGAACCATTAATATTTTTCGTTATCATTTACTTCTGTCCAGAAACTAAGTTTAAATAAGAGGAGGGTAAATAGGATGTAATAAATTACTTTTAAGTACACAGATCTTTTTTCAACACCTTTCATGAACATACACAATGGATGTAACATACATAAGAACTAACCTGGAACTTTGTTAATGTAAAAAAGGCCATCAAACAAACAACCTACATCACCAATAGGGGTTTTCTTGGTATTTTCAACGAATCCCACTTCATGACGCCCTGATTCGTCCTGTATATCCAAGCCGACATCTAAAAATAGAATTAATGATAACAACACTATGTTACAGAAAAAAATTGTACATAAATGCAACCACTGTGGAGAAAATAAACAGTTTATATCTAGAAATTTGACCCATGTGTTGGTGTACGTAAGGAGAGCCATAACCCCTCCTTTGACTAGAATTTTCTAAGGAAATTGACAGGGAACTTGAGGTCCTCATTATTCAGTGAGAAATGTATTGCCATAGACTTTTAACACAACTACAAACACTTGTGTCTAGAATAATCATATTATATGTTTACCAATTTAGTACATGCACGATAATGCACCACAGCAATTACTGCAACAATTTATAAGTATATGAAAATAACATTTAACAGTATAAACTTTCAAAGTACCAACTAGTGAAAATCAAATATAGAATGGGAATATTGTATAATTCTACAGGGTGGCCCAAAAGTCCGAAACCATAGACATGTACATTAGTGGCTGGATGAGCACCTACCATCAATGGATTGGACATAGGGGATCTGTAGAATGGACTCCCGGGTCCCCGGATTTGAATCCAATGGATTTTGCTGTGTGGGGCTACCTAAAACCAAAGGTGTACAGTGTGAAAATCAGAGACAAACAGCATCTGGGTGAGAGATTTGCTCGTGAGTGCCAGGCTATTTTGCCGGACTTGGTGACCCATATCCTGCAAGCGATGGGTGAAAGCCTACAGTTGTGTTTTGACAATGGTAGCAAACACATTGAACAAAAATTTTAATGCAGCCTTTGGTGTGGGACTTTTGGGCCACCCTGTACATTAAGAAACAAGTATGGGGTTACTGCAGGCCGTTACAACTTTCTTCATTGCTATGATACAATCAATTTGCATCAGATTTCAACAAATAATGGGCCAAAACTTAAGAAAGTATAAGGAGATTCTGAAATTTGCTAAAAACAGCAAATACAATGAGGTTACAGGATGGTATGTACTAACCAAGTAATTACAATATCAGTTATTGTTGATACGCATTTGCGTCTATACAATTTATCCTACATGAACAATATGAAAAACACCATAACTGGTAATACTTACATTCACACTTCAGTCTTGGTAAACTTATGTTAATTCTCACCCTAATTCTGTCATCAGTCTTGCCTGGGTTGTCAACAAACAAGTCTGACACTCTGAAAGGACAGAAAGCAACGCAGTTCAACTGCAAGTGCAGGATTCACTATGCAACGTAATTTATGTATTGATGTAAGCTACACTCACATTCTCAAAATTATCACCTTGTATTCATTTAATTTTGTCCTGCACCGTGTAGTTTCGAGCCAACTGGAGGAAATTAACTACTATTCTCCTAAAATTTCAGCCTGTGTATGGGACCGTAAGCTACCCAACCGTTGGCTACGAGTAGTGTAGCCTGGTCATAGAAGACTTACAATGACTGGGTGTTTGTTGTGCTGACCACACACCATCCCGTAACTGGTTGAATGATCACCCACCATGTGGAAGTGATACCGGCAGTCGGTAGGCACTGCCCCTCACAGGCTGTTATGACACGGGTTGTTATTATTAAATTAATCAATCCATGGGATATTCTTAACAGAACAGCACTCAAAACTAACATTTTCCACTTGACAGTATTCTCTGTCTGTCCCTCTTTTTAACTCTTTTGCTGTGGGATTTTGGCATGCTAATATAGCTTTGGCTGTCTAGTTTTTGGGGTAAATATTCAGAATTACATAGATTTCTAAAAAAAAAAAAGGTATTCCCCTATTCTTTGAAAAAGGGCCATAGCCAGAAGTTACCCTTGGTGTTAGATTTTCATTGTTATTGAAGTGTGGCATGCCCAAGGGGAAGGAGGGGGTTGATAGGACTAATAACCTTTGGTTAATGGTTAATATAATAAAAAAATTAAATAAATAAATAAAAGAGAGAGAGAGAATGTTAAAAGCAGGAAGAGAGTGAAATGAGGGCTCGCTACTAAAAAAAAAGTATTTGTACTTTCACCTCCTTTCAAAAATCTTGGGCACGCCACTGAGCAGATAAATGTTCCTTCTTGCCATTGTTGTTTACATGCACATGGCGATACAACTTTTTCATTTGTTCAGAACCAAAGCAAATTTATTTCAAAAATAGTTCAAATCTGGCCACTGTGGCTCAGTCGGTAATGCGTCTGACTACCATGCTAAAGGTCCCGGGTTCGATCCCCGGCCGGTTCAAATCCGGGAACTTTTCTAACGATGGAAGCGGCCCCGGCGCCCACCCAGCATCGAATAACATGGGTACCTGGGGGGTGGTAAAGGCTGTCAGGGGCGTGATGCTGATCACATCACCCCCACTCATGACCGGATCAAGAAAGTGTGGGGTGTTACCCCCACACCCCATATACGCCTTCAACGCATGGTGCTATGCACAGGGGAGCACTTTACTTTTTACTTTAATAGTTCAAATGACAGACACTAGATGGCAGCATGTTCTGGTAATGCTTCTTCTTCGCTCGACACCAGCAGAAACGAGAATATTCTAAATCGACTGCAGTTGCTTTTCGTAAGTTACGCATATTGAAGCAAATCCACTCAAGTCGCTTGCCGCAGCGAAAGTGTTAAGCATAATAATTGAAATAAGCACCAAGAAACGAAATAGGCAATATCAGGCACGATAGACTTTACACAGAGTGACTGTTAAGTTAACATGTGCCAAAAGTTTATATAAAATAAATATACAAGAACAAAATAGACACTTAGGGAAAAATTGAAGATATAGTCATGAAAAGATAATGCCATACAACATGATAAAGCAAGAGTCTAGGGTTGAGCCTATTTATCAGTATTGGAATTTTACATACACAGAAAACTGTTCCAGGGTTCTGGTCTTTCATGGGGTCTGAACACAGAGTCTAATTAACCTGCAAATTTGCAAAATCCAAAACTTCTATGTTGCACTAGTTGTTTTGTGTGATAAACTGGATTTTGTGATTACATAACATGTATTTTAGTCAAGGTGGACTGATTTAAATCAGGCAATTATTTTTTTAAAATCACTGATTTCAATTACTTTAAATAAATAATTTACAGAATAATGTACATAAGGATTTTGTATATATCAGAATCACTTTTGGTGAAAGTGTATTAATCTCGCAATCATTCAATGGTGTTTATTAGGCTGTAAGAAACAAAATATATAAACTGTAAACACACTTAAATTTATCTTGATTTAAAATTCAATATTTTTTTAGGCAAAAATAGCAAACATTTTGTGTACAAAAATGTACAAAATACTAGCCATGTTAAACCATAAATAGTGTCATTATCATTAAACATGGCAGGTGATATTTTGCAAACTATCATTAAAAAAATTGCAAAAATTCACCTACAAAGAATATAACAAACATTTTAAGTTACAATTATAGAGTACATCCAGAAAGTTTTATTTTTACTGGAAGAAAAGTTGCAGAAATTATTATTAGTTTCTTTAACACACTCAACAAAAATCTCCATAGTAGGTACAGTATCAGAAACAGAAAATTGTGTATATACATATAATTTTCATTTGCTTTAATCAAACTGTTCATATATTTTACAGTTTTATTTACCAGGAAAAACCTTTCCAAAAAAAACATATCTATATGTATGGTGCCAAAAACCATGCAAGCAATTTTAATTGTTTTTTTTAAAAAAAATCAAAAATCTATTTAAATAAAAAAATCACCAAAAATTATATTTTAAATAAAAAAGCATGATATTTATCCACCCTGATTTTAATATTCTCTTGTAATTCAAAATTTCTTTAAAGCAGAACTCTGGAAAACTGCTGGAATACTCGCACATCAATATTTTAAACAGCTTTCGATTGTTTCAAATTGCAAGCATGAGTATTGGCTCGGCCTTACAAGAAACGTCTTATACCTATTGTTGGAAATATTGTGGATGCAGTTGTGAAGAAAAGTCATTAAAGAAAGAGGTGCAAGTTGGTTTATAATCACACACAAAAAATTCAAGCTAAAATGAAGATAATTAAGTCTGGGTAGTGAAATAATATTTATTGGTAGTCACTAAAAATAATTCATTGAATAAATTTTGTTACTCTTTCCACACAAGCAAATATATTTTGTGGATTTCACTGCTGCCAGGAAACTTCTCCACAGTTTTATCATCATCAAAAGATACCAGTAAATGTATATTAGGATCTCACTGAAATACTTACATTTCAGTACTAATAAAGCCAACAAATTCAGAGAGAAAAAGTATAGCCATGAAAAGGCAACAGCATACTGAGATGATTGCACCAGCCGTTGTGGGCTGCGTCAGATCCTTTGGGACTTTACGATAGATATCAAATCTGCAATTAAAAGACTACTCTTAGTTTTCTCATAACGAAAATACAAAAAATTATTAACGAATACAGGTGATCACTGTTCCAAGTGAGTGCTACGTATTATATACAGGGCATTCGTTCATATTTCGCATAGTCAATAATTTAGGACTCTTGATCACGATTGTGCAGTTAAATTTTGTCCTTCAAGTGCTACGAAACTGATATTTTTTTTACGGTGCCCCACAAACCATTCACGCATAGCCCCACAAACTATTCACAGTAACGTTAGGTTAGGCAAACAGTTAAAATTTGGGGTGGTAGTAATATCACGAATGTATATTTCGTTTTGGAGCGAATATACAATACCAGACCCCTCCCCGACTTTTGTAATATTTCGCATACTCACTAATTGAGGCCTCCTAATAACGAATTTGAAGTAAAAATTTGGGGGTCATATGAAGAAATTACAAAATAAGCTAAATTGAGTGGTCTGTAATCGGAGCAGACATGCACGATTGCTCATTATTTACCGGAAGATTGTGTTTCCAATACTTAAAAAATGAAATCTACATTCCTGACATTACTACGACACCAAATTTTTAACTATGCTTGCCTAACCTAACCTTACTGTGAATGGTTCGTGGGGTTACCCATCCATGGTTTTATGACCCCAAATTTTAACTGTTTGCCTAACCTAACTTAACCTAACCTTACAGAGAATGGTCAGTGGGGCTATCCGTGAATGGTTTTGTGCTAATTGAGATAACAAACCAATAAAAAATCTTATTTTCGTAGCACTTTAACGGCAAACATTCTTCATCGAAGATGCCATTTTCGTATCCTGCAATTTTACGATTGATGTATTATTGCCAAACTTACCTGTAATCAACAACTTTTTTACTGTTTTCTTCCGCCATTCTTACACGATCCATGCTCTCCAAGTATGAAATCAACAGTGTGGCAAGTATGAAATCAACAGCGTAACTAATTGCGAACGTCAATTGTTCATATCAAGAAATAAGGTTCCCATACTTGTATACGGAGAATCATTGCGAGAATAGAAAAGCTTATTTTACAACTTCTACACGTTAATGAACAATTTCTACACCTCACCCCAACATGTTAACCTCAAATAAATCATTGCGACTAATTATTTTGTGGGTATAAGCAGTAACGGAACAACTGAAGATGACCGGACCCCCTCTTCGATTTTCTTCATATTTGGCATACTCACTATACCGTGTTTGTTACAACCTGTCCCCTTTCCCGCGCTAGGGAGCGCTCGACAGTTTCGGTGCCAATGAGAAACGAGGAAAAAATCGTCTGCTGGGCAGCGAGGAGCGAATGGAAGCCAGAAGAGAGTCGCTTACGTAGACGCTCTTGCGACGTTGTGCATTTTAATTGGCTGCCTGGCTTTGACTTTCCCCAGCACCGAGAAAAGCCAGGGAGCAACTAGCGCGGGAACCGGGACAAGTTGTAACAAACGCGGTATAATTGAGGCCTCCTAATCACGAATCTGAAATTAAAAGTTGTCGGAAACGTCTAGAAATTGCAAAATAAGAGAGATTAATATTTTGATTTGTTGTTTTAAGTCCACTTTATGCACAGTAAGGCTAATCGGAAATGGACCTACATTTTAAAGAGGGTTCCGAACCACTTGTGCCTCCACCGGGTATCGAACCCGGGACCCCTTGATTACAAAGCGACAACACTACCACTGCGCCATCGCGGAGGCCCGCAAAATAAGAGAATAAAGAGTTAGTTTTCGAAATGGAAACAGTCTATTTTCGCGAAATTTTTTGTTTCACAAGCAAATATATATATTCCTGATACTACCACAACACCAAATTCTAACTATGATTGCCTAACCTAACCGAAACTAACCTAACCACACAGCAATGGTTCGTGGAACTAGCGTCAATGGTTCGCAATTATTTTGAAATTTCTAGATCCTGATATTACCACAACACGAAATTTTAACTATATGCTTGCCTAACCTAACCACACATCAATGGTTCGTGGGGCTAGCGTCAATGGTTCGCAATTATTTTGCAATTTCTAGACGTTTCAGACAAATTTTAATTTCAGATTCGTCATTAGCAGGCCTCAATTAGTAAGTATGCCAAATATGAAGAAAATCGGGTACCAGTTTCATAGATCGGAGGCACATTAAAATCTGAAGTTTTGTGTTTCGCATGGTTCGTACTTACCAATTCTGTATTGTGAAACATAGTTCAAGGTGACATTATGTTTTTTACACAAAAACAAACACAATTTTTTACATTCTGAGTGCTTTTTTTTATTCCTTTCTTCGCTTCTGGAACACACAATATGCAAGGCACATCTTGACTCAAGTTGTGGGTATGCAGTGTTTCAACCTTCTTCATCGAAAAATACCTACTATCGTGTTCGTCACAGGTAGAAATTATACATTATGCACAGGTAGCTGACGGACAGCCCCACTAACCATACATGGATAGCCCCATACCATTATGCACGGTAGCTGAACGATAGCCTCACGAACAATTATCATAGGTGGAGTACTGGAGGGGCCTGCCCCCCTCCCCCCAACTTAAAAAAAGACTAAAAAAAATAACACAGTTACTACATTTGGTAAATATGAGATATTGCCCGAACAGATTTCTTCAAATTTACAGGAGAAACTACTTACTGAAATCAGTTTCTGTAGCATTGTCGAAGTTCTTCGAGGTATTTTCTTTCGCGGAAACTGAAAACTTTACCATAGAATGCTGCAGAACAAGAAATAATCACTTTTTATGTAAGGAACTTGCATTTTTTGTAAAGCGACAACATTATGTCGTTGTTTCCATTACGTACGTGCAGAAGGCATGAGCGTCGAAAGTCACGCGGTCTCGCCAGTGTTTCCAAATATGCCTTTTTCCTACGATTTTTTTTAACTATGCTTACCTAACCTAACCTTGCCGGAAATGGTTTGTGGGGCTATCCATCAATGGTTCGTAGGGCTATCGTGAATGGTTTTTGGGGCTATCGTGAATAATTTTTGGGGCTATCCGTCAATGGTTTGTGGGGCTATCGTGAATGGTTTTTTGGGGCTATCCGTCAATGGTTTGTGATGGCATAATGAACACGAAAGTAGGTATTTTTCGGTTAAGAAGGTTGAAACACTGCATACCCACTCCAAATTGACAAAACACCACCACGACGCGCGATGATCCATAACAAGTGCACGCTATATTGTCTGTTACCCAAGTGGAACAAGGAAGACAAATAATGACTCTTAATATGAAAAGTTGATACTATTTTAAGAAAAGAGCATAACTTCACCTTAAAGAATCTTCCGCAATGCAGAATAGGTAAGTATCAATGCTAAAATTAACGAAATAAACGAGTGAGAGGTGTTTGGGCAATATCGCATAATTACCCTACATTTTTGTTATGGAGCCATACCGCAAATCTTGACGTTTGGCATGATGTCATGTGTGGTAATTATGCCGCAATAGCAGGTCTTAGACGATTTGATTGACGTGTACAGTTTGAAAAAAGAAAAACATAAAATGACTTTGTGTTGAGTCAACAGTTACTGCTGAGGCATCAAAAGAACTTTTCAATTTAATTTTTCTAAAATTTCTGAAGCTTACTATTGGACCGTAACTTTTTAAAGTAATATGAGTATTTTATCAAAAAAAATTAATGAAATGCAAAATGCAATAATCATACTGTTTTGCTTCTTTTAAAACTGATGGTAACGATAGTATAAGCCGGAGACGGATTTCTTAAAATTTACAGGACAAAAAACGAGAAAGTACTTACGGAATTGCGTTCTTGAGGACTTTCTGAAGCCAGGGAAATTGTTTTTTAGAATCGTGCAATGTATTTTGCCTGTAAATAAGGTATTTTTCGTCAATCATGCATCTCCGTTGTACGATACCTCGTGCCGCCATTACCGTCGACTACGTGAATCAAATGTTCCATGAGTTTGGTTATGTAACCCCCTCACAGTGTAGCAACCACGCGGAAGTTTGACAAGATGACGTGTGAGCGGTTTTTATTTTTTCCAGTGTAAGGTAAGACTCTAGTTTACGTCCTTTTCATAAGGAATACTTGTCATATATCATTGGAAAGCTTATTTTATAAGGAATTCAACAACGTAAATCCCAAAGCGAGCAAAAATTCCCTGAAGGAGTAAATCGAGAAAAACCGATGTTGTCCGGATATGCGCAATTGAACGTACTGAGGAATTTTTTAGATGATGAAGCACATATTTACGGGTTAAATGAGTGCTAATGGAACCTAACCTAACAGGCCTAACCTAACCTCATAGTCATACCTCGACCCCGTGAATGGATAGTGGGGCTATCGTGAACAGAAAGTGTAAAAAGAAAAAGTACTTACCCGAAGAGATGCCGGGTGCCGCACCATCATCGTGCACCGCGAACGCAAAGAAGCAATCACCATGCAGATAAGGACGTAGAGTCTAGCCTCACTTTTCGCTTAAAAAAACCTTTTGTGAATAGTTTGTGCGGCATTTATCGGTTCAAAAGTTTTGAAACACTGCACATCAGCTGACGATACTGCATATCAGCTGACGATAGACAACGTGAGTCAAAATTTGCCCGCCGAATTAGCAACGACCAATAAATGATTATAATGTTAAAAACAACGCTTTTTTCATGGAAGAAAAAGTGATCCCCAGCTTGAAAAATTTTCCGCTATGCATATGAGGTAAGTAGCAATGATTTTTATTTGAAAACAAACGAGTTTAATGTGTCTCCAGTTTATACTACTGTTACCAAACTGACAACCAATATACTAATTAATATTTGTTTACTCAAGCAAGGAAATTTAAAATTTTCAAATCTAAAAGGCCTAAAACGCAGTGTTTATAAGTTATTTTCTTTTATTTCCGGGAAAAGGCTGAGGGTTACCTGAGGGTTATTGAATATCCCCTAGTTTATAATATCATATGCTTCTCCCAGAGTCTGCCCCCCCCCCCAAAGCAAAAGCCCAAACTCGTCCCATGACCATTATGCACGGTAGCTGACCGATAGCCCCATGAACCATTTCCGATAAGGTTAGGTCAGGTTTGGTTATGTCAGGCAAGCATAGTAAAAAAAAAAAGGGGGTTTGAAACACTGACAGGGGCTTACGTCTTCAAACGTACGCAGCATCCGGTTGTCGTAGGGCAAGCAAATGAAAGCAATGGCAATTGTGCGTCGGTGAGATATTTCTCTCGAAAAATACATAATTTCCTGGTCAAATATATTCAACGATGAAAGAAAATATGTCGACGAAAGTTGTAAACCTTGGAGAAACTCATTTCCGTAAGTAGTTTATTTTGTAAAATTGAAGAAATGCGTATCCGATTTATGAAACTGTTACTAAATTCTGCTCTCCCGAGAAACTTCTCAAATTAGTTTATTTCACATTCATACTTATTCATTCTGCATTGCTAAGCATTCAAATTCCTGCCACATCATCAGACTTCTAGTACGAGAACTTCACAAGACTGAGAACTAATCTAAGTCTTTTTTATTACTCACATTACTATAAATAAGCCATTACTGGGTTAAGAGTACGTTTGCATGGCGATGACCGAATAGCTGTAGCCTTGTACTTATAATCAATTATGATATATATATATATAATAAACATGTGGAAATAGATCATTTCTTTTCAACAAGAACTAATATATTGACGCATATTAATTATGCATAATTACATCTTGTAAGACATTTATAATAAAACTAATTGCAGTGTTGGTAAAATGCCGCTTCCATCCGTTCTTGTTGAACAAGTTAAAATGCTACAGCTAAGCCTGAAAATACATTACTAACCTTCTAACATCAAATGCGAAGACCATGATTAATAAATAATATTTCTAAAATGGTAAAAATATGAAAATACGAAGGTATGAAATTCTTCAGCTATAACAAACACTGCAGGTTTAAAACGCCACGACAACAAGTGGCCATGACAGTTCCCTGCACGTGCGGAAAGTTGATTGGTGAATGACCATTCTCGTTGTGAAAAACATATGACAGAGAACGCCTCCAGTAGCACTACACATGCAAAGTAGCACGTTTTACGTTATGTGCCGCCCAATACATTGAACCCCCCCCCCCAGTTGAAAATTTCACGTTAAAATAACGTCAGGTGTTTCTTGTGTACAAAGCACCCATGGACGTCCGCAGGATTATTTCCAGGGAGGGGCAAGAAAGGTATTTTTTTCCAGGGGGGCAAACAAGGCACATTTTCTCCAAAAATAGTGTTGTTCCCTAAAAAACACATTGCTTAAATTTGAATTTATGTTGTTCATGCAATAATTAACACATATTATTGTGGCTAAAATGAAATATGTGTGAAATACATAATTTTTGGTTGACTTTCATTTTCCGGGGGGGCCACAGCCCCCCCTTCCGGACGCCCATGAAAGCACCGTGCCTTGAAGGCACATTTAGCTTGCGAAAAGTGGGGGAAGGGGACTCCGAGATGCGTGTACTTCGTGTATACTATTGGTGTATACTCCGTATACGGGCCTCAACCTGATGACGTCAAGAGATTAGTTGTTGTGTTTTTTGGCGAAATACATGTATTTGAATGAGCAAGTTGTTCTAAAGGAGTAATTTATTTCACGGTAAGAATAATAATTGAGGGCTAAAAGTGGTAAACGTTTTGAGTGCCAAAAGCGAAAGTGTTTGGAAATCGCACCGTTAAGCACATCAGCCTGTATGAAAGTTCACACTAGTGCCTTTTTACACGTCCTTTGAACTTTTTAGAAGGCTACCAGCCACTTTTCACGTTTACCACATTATCAAGCATGGCACAATTTCACAGTTCAACGTGGAAAACGGTGTTTGAATTCTTGTGTAAAAATATTGTGTTCAACCAGCGCGAAAAACATTTAAGAATTTGCATATGGTAATATTAATTACACAGATGCCGAACTTGTAACTACTAATTATATTATTTTAATTAACACGAAAAAGTGTTGATAGTTATTCATATGTCCGTATCATTGCTCATAAGTTGTCTGAAATTGTGTAGTTCAAAGTTCAAAAGTTACGTCTTAATTCTCAGCCACAGTAGAGGAGTATTCACTTACTTCTTCAAGCTATGTTCCGCTTTACACAAATTACGATCTTCTTGATATACATCACGTGAAAGAAATATAATATACGTACATCAATGGAATTTTACGACTTCGTTCAATTCTAATAACCTATCTCAGAAATACATTGTGGATAATTTTATACCTTTGTACTCAGTAATGGATGTTATATTTTCTCTTTGTCGGTTATTTCTGTCAAAGACAGGAAGAAATCTTTATGATTATTGCGATGTAGTTAGTGAACTATTAAAAAATGTGTACTTGCGTCACCAGCATTTAAAGTAATTGGAAATGTAGAACGAAAATCTGTAGACAAGTTTCTAAAGTGAAAATTTACTAGTTTATAAAGAATTTGAATAACGATTCGTTTCACACACTTGCACAGTCAGTCGTTGTGATTTCATGTAACCTATTTGCGCTATTTAAATTTATACTCTGTATAAAAGTAGGAGAGTGAGATTTTATCTCAACCTGTTCTAAATATCCCAAGTACAAGGGGCAATATAAATACGATGATACGATTTCAATACTTGTCCAGGTACAAGTGAATTGTCCTTGTTAGGGATGCATGAAATACACGCTGCTAAAACTTACGCCGTATCCTAAAAAACAACTCATATCTTTTCTTTTTTTTTTACCATATCTAGCTTGTCTACCAAAAATATATAATTATAAGGATTTTAGAATACGAATTTCTTCTAACAATATTCTCATGATATATCATGAGGTTTATTGTGTTCTCCTGCTTTTTGCTTTGACTTCTTAATTAAAGTAAGTATAATAATAATAATAATCCGTTGCGCAACAGCCCATGAAGGGCCTAGGCATACCTACCGACTGCCGGTCTCCCTCCCACGCTTTCCTTCGTCACCTCTAAGCGTGGAGATCTTCAACCAGTATTGGAAAAGTCGGGGGGTCAGCTCAACGTATCCCCATCCGTTATAGTAGGTCTCCGTGACCGGATTACGCTCACTCACTCACTCGGAGCTCCCCAAATTCCTCACCGGCCCTATACGTAGGCCGAATAAATTTCGACCAAAGCCGGATTCGAACCTACGCCGTCCCGCAGCGAACGATCTCAAGACGAGTGAACGCCTTAACCCGCTCGGCTACGGAGAAGGACAATTAAAGTAAGTGGCTTGCATTAATAATATTCCCATTTTCCTTGTGATCGTAAATCCATTTTCATAGGCTTTAATTACTGTTAGATCATTTAAGGTTAGTGTTCTTAGCATCCAGGTATTTCGAATTGGTTAGGCTAGTACGTTTGCTGCATTAGTATGTGTACACTTTCTCTCTTTGCTTGATGTAAAATTTTTAATACGAAACATGATTTTTTTTAAAAAAAGAAATGTAAGCTAACCTTCAACCAAACCAATCAAACTTGTGCAGCCAAATATTTACCGGATTTCCAGAAATTAAAAATGTATTCAAGTTACACACGGGAATTCAGTTTCCAAAGTTGGAAAGTTTATTTAATACCAAATTCCAATCTTACAAGCCCTTTCCTCAACCTAACTTTTACAAAATTATCTTGCATGCATAAGTTGAACCGTAAGTATTTATTCCACAGCAATTCAATAGCAATTATATATTAACGATGATAATTTTTTACGAATTTAGAGAAAGTATCAATGTAGGATCAAATTTTATCTCTATCGCATTTTTTGACCTTGGTAATTTGAAAAATGAAGGTACATAATGCAGAACGTTAAAGAATGGATTTTACTTTTATTAACATTATTTACGTATTTTGTAATGCCGTATAACATTTGAAATGTTCTTGATGTGAAAGCAACGTTCTGAATGAATAATAAAGAACGATTCAGTCAGAAAAATAAATATTATACTTACTTTTATAATGCACTTTGTTAAATGCTATAAATTGACTATAGTTGACTAGTCCTGTGACGTCACGGAAGCTGGTGTGAGGCCCGTATATAAGTATCTCGGAGGCCCCGCCCGAACCCGCTTTATGCGGAGAAGACCTTAGAATATCGACCGCTGATATCGAACCCGGGTTTCCTGCGTGGCAGTCAGACACCCTACCGACTTGACCCCCGCGGGAACAACTGTGCATGAAAAGTTTATTTGCAATGCTTTATCATTGGCGACACCGCAACTTGAGTGGAAGAAAGGAGGAAAGAAATTACTTTCAGCTGCATTAGACGACGACGTCTACTACCAGAAATACGTATGATCGACTATGCCTCAACGAAGGACAATCTATTTAAAGCTTCCCACCCCTTTATCTAGTGTTGGAATGGGGTCACATGGGAGCCTCCCCGATAGTATAGTGGTAACGTCGTCGCCTTGTAATCAAGGGCTCCCTGGTTCGATACCTGTTTGAGGAAAGGACAGTTCGGATCCCACTTTAAGGTTCAGCTATAGGTTCAGTCCCGATTAGCTTTTCTGTGCATAAAACAACAATTCAATTTTTCAGGACTTTACACCGGCAGAAAGGGTGGGGTCGAATCGTATCACTAACAGAACTGCAAATTTCCAGGGCGGCAAAAAGGACAAAAGAGAGCTTAGAAGTTCTATTATTACTGTGTGAAAATTTTCCGAAATAGGCTGAATAATAAGTAAATGGTGAATGATTTGGGACTATTGGTTAAAGCATAGGCTTCTTAGTCTATGGTTAAAGGAAACTGTAGCATATAACATAGTATACCGAATTGTCAACCTCACTTCCACGTAGTACACCCTGTTTAATATTTAGTTACACGACATTACAGTTATGTTATTTTAGTTATGGTAACGAGCTGAACACCGTATAATGTGAGGGGTGCAAAATAGCTGACGCACCCAAAATTACAGAATTCAAATTTAAATTATATTGCTGATGGAATTATGAGTGCTATTCTAGAGGTATTAAATGTAGCAACAGCGCAGCGTCCACCCACTCATCTGGTAGTTTCTTTCACGGCTTCCCTCCCCCGCCTTGGACTTGAGCAGCTTAAACACGGAATTCGCTGGTGCCAAAACAAGAAAAGTTTAAATTAATTAAGGTATGTTTAACAGCTATAGTTATAAAAAAAAGTGCTCCCCTGTGCTTAGTACCACGCCATGAAAGCGTATAGGGGCGTGGGGATAACGCCCCACACTTTCTTGATCCGGTCATGAGTGGGATAGATGTGATCAGCATTACGCCCCTGACCGCCTTAAACCCCCCTCCCCATGTACCATGTCATTCGACGTTGGGTGGGCGCCGGGGCCGCTTCCAACGTAAGAAAAGTTCCCGTATTTGAACCGGACGGAGATCGAACCCGGGACCTTTAGAATGGTAGTCAGACGGCTAATCGAGACTGGACCTACAGCTTGAAGCCACTATGTGCCCCCACCCGGTATCGAACCTGATCTTTATGCTATTTGAGTAGATCAAGAATCTTATCTCCCTCAAAAAAATAAAAGACAATAAAATTAGGACCAATCTAACCTCATAGGAAATAGTTTGAGCCCGTGACCCCTTGGTTGCAAGGCTACGATGCTGCCACTGCGCCATCGGGGAGGCCTAAATTTTAGTAGGGGTCTAAGTACAAATTAAATAATCCGTGAGGACCAGGGTCTATCTACCGGTTGCCGTTCTCACTCACTCAGCACTGCCTCAGCATAGATGGGCGATCATCCAACCAGTTACAGGGTGACCGGGGACGTATGGTCAGCACGACGAACCCCCAGGTGTTATTGTAGGTTTCCATGACCGCTATGTACAAATTGGAAGAGGATATGCTGTTTCATTTTAAAGATAAGATAGCATTAATAGATATGGGAAAAACTGCTTAGCGATAATCCCAAGTAAAATGTAAATAAAAAATAAAGATAGCATTATACGAAAGTGAATATTACATGTAATTTCTTTAAATAAGAGCCCTACAACGGTTAAGTCAAGTCTTCAAAGCATTTCTCTCCTAATACTTGCTAAGTATAGCAATTTTTTAAAACTTTTGCTGCGGTCGAGACATTAATAGCGTTTTGAGGTAGTTCCATTTTTTCAAACAGATTGGAATAATTGCTCATGAATTACGACCTAAATGACATTTTCCCGCGCATGGCTGACATGACATGACATGATGCTGGCAGACGAGATGTAACAAGTTGGAACAAGTATTTGCCAGTTCTAAACTAACGTCTAGTTAAAATATAAAATTGTACAATTGCAACGCTAAGTATTGATACGGTGATAACAGCATTTCAAGACAATGACACTTAGAAATGAACACTGTAAAATTCTGTTTTACGATACGATTTCTCTTCTAATATTTTCGAGGACACGTCATCCTTTCCACTCAGGAGCTTCAGACAACCAATGAGCATGAACCTTCTAGTGACGTAAAGTTTGTAATGTCATGTGATTTTAGTCGTGGAGGATGTCTTGTACTTGCTGTTTCTGTGCGTTTCCTTTCCTTAATTTCATAATAACATAATTTGTGCCATGGCATTTTCTTTATATGGTACCATATATAACGTTCTGATATTTTTGTGTTTTGTCTTGGTTCGAGCGAGTGAAAGTGATTTCGGCGGATTACCTTACTGTGCTCCAGATGATCCTTCCAGGCTGAGATCAACAGGAAGGTAAAGCGTTGCAGTGAAAAATTTTCTCTGTCGTCTATAATGAAATTTACTTTCTAAAGTGACAGAAGTTATATTTCCAGATATTTGTTTAAGATCATTGTCTTAAAAATAACTAAGGATAATGTACGATTATTTGTGTTAGTACGGCGTGAGATTTACGATACGATAGTATTTTGACGCTAGACTTTAAAACAACAACAACAACAACATTTCGACGGCACAGACCGTAAAATATGCATCACTAACAAAAGCGTATTACAAAATTAATAAAATATTTACCCAAACTTAATCCTGTTTATTACTTTTCTATTTTTAAAAGGTAAGATAAAAAATAGTTTCGATTCAGGATCAAAGAATACTATTACGGGAAGTATAGCAAAAGTTTTGAATTGTCCGATTTCCAAAGTATGATTTTATAGATTACATTTTAAGATTTGGCACACACAGATATGCTATGCAGAAATTTCAGCGGGAAACGTCTGTAACTCGTTTATTTTGTAATTGTTGACATTCGTACTTACCTGTTCTGCATTGCCAAAATTTGTTTAACAAGGGATTTAGCTTTTTTTAACGAAAATAATTTCCATTTTTGAGATATCGAGTAATTAATCTTCCTTGTTTTTCCCCTTCTGTAGGTATTTTTCCGTGAAAATGAGTACTAATGGAACCTAACCTAACCTCGTCCCCGTGATGGTTCGTGGGGCTATCGTGAAGATACTACTTTACTATACCGGAGACACCTATCAATAATTTATTTCACATTTTTTTACATTGCTAACGTACTATTCTGGGTATAATTTAACAATACAGGGAATTTCTCCAATTTGTTTGAAATTTCGGATACTTACTAATTTGGGTCTCCTAATCACGAATCTGCACTTAAAATTTGGTGCTCACGTATAGAAATTCCTGAATTATGGTTGACATTAGCCCCAAAAATTCACGATAGCCCCACAAACCATCATGGGGACGAAGTATGCCTACGATGTTAGGTTCCTTTAGCACTCACATGCAAACATGAATTAACGGTGAAATAACTTCCCGAAAATCAGCCATTGCAAAAGCGACGATCACACAAAACAGCTGTCACTCTAAACTCTGCCGAAACGTGTCTTGACCTGCTTCAGCAACGGCACTCGGCTTACGGACTCAGGAAGGTTCACTCTATGCACTCCTAGCGGCAAAACGTGGTACTACACCACAAAATTAGTTCGGTTTCTTTTGGGTATGTCCACGTATACTAAAACATATACAACATTCCATTTCTTCCTTCACGATTCCATGTTCAATTCAAAAATCTCGTTGGTCTTCAATATCCGGGAACATTTTCACAATGCAACCTTCACACGTCATCTTGTAAAACTACCGCGTGGTTGCTACACCAACAGGTTACATAATCGAACACACGGAATATTTGATTCACGTAGTCGATGGTAATGGTGGCACGAGCTATCGTGCAACGGAGATACATTAATGTCGAAAATTACATTATTTCCCTGCCGAATAAGTTGCACGAATAGAAAAGACACTAATCCAAGCTTCCAAAAGTTCACAGGAACTCAATTCCGTAAGTAGTTTCCCGTCTTTTGTCCTGTAAATTTGAAGAAATGTGTTTTCACTATATTATACTGTTACCGAAACTCAATTACGTAAGTATTTTCTCCTGTAAATGTGATTAAATCAGTTTCCCGGCTTTACAAATGTTACCAAATATAAAAACTCTAGCAATACACAATAAGAGCTTACATTTCTAGTTGGCTAAACCACATTATTTGTTTTGGGCACAAATGCAACAAATATGCATTGAGTGTTCTAAAATACAAAACCTACATATTTAATAAAAATACAAAACTCTGGCAATACACAACAAAAACTTAAATTTTTAGTTGGATAAAACACATTATTAGCCTTGTTCTTTTTAGAACTCTTGTTTTATAACATATGTTGTATGTAGGATTTTGTAACACGAGTACTCGCGTGGTGTCTTAGAGAGTCTGTGCAGACAATATCACTAATAACTTCTCACCGCACAAACTTGAACTGTCATAACGCGTTCTGAATAATAATTTGCTCATACTAGAAAGGTACCGGGACGGGGACTACCAGAGCTACTTCCTTTCAGAAGTTATCGTTATCTGGCATCTCGTAGACGCCGCACGAGTAACAGAGGGTTAAAGGAATATTATATGATGAGTTAGTATGACTCGGTAGCTAGTATTTGTTATTTTAAAATTGAAATTTATAAATATCGGTATCGGCTCAGCCGTAATCCTTATAATTGTTAAATTCAGATTGCATTAAGTATATCACCCTTTTCTGTATGGTAAATGTATTGCATACATGGAAGATATTAGTGTTGTACATCCCCCCCCTTATAATTTGAAGGTAAGGATGCACATCTAGAGTATTACTTGTAATAATTTTTCCCAGGACATATCAGGGGAAAAATAGCTACAGACATCGTATTAAATATGCCACTGGCACTAGCCAACACTCGTCACTCTTTGTTAAGCTCGTTTCTCCAGTATGATACAAAACATGTAAATACCGCCACCTGGTTTCTATTGTCAAACTGTTGTGACAAAGCTAAGTTGGGAAGTACACAGCATTAGTTTAGTGCTTGCATTAAAATAACATATGTTGGAGTCTTGCGACATCTATAATTTAGTTTCGTGACATCAAAAGAATCTTCGTAATTAGACTTGGTCTGAAATGTCACTGTATAAAACAATTTGTGCTTGGGATTTTGTTGTAGATTGATTTCAGTCAAAAAATTTTAACAGAAAATCCCTGCCTTTGTTGTGTCAATTTATGTTAAACCACTGTAATATTTCTATTTTAAATGTGCATAATTTTGCTTATCTGAAAAAAATGGAAATTGTCGTACATGGTCCAAAGAGAAAAATTGAATGACAGACAGTAATTTAAAAATGAATTGAAGGGTTCGGGTGTAAAACATAGTAGGCCTAAGTGACATTTTGGTCATTTCCAAGTTCATTAAGAAAAAGGTTATTAGAAGCTATACTGTAGATAAATTGTTTTCGTGTTGTGTTTACCAATTTCAGAAGGCTTCACTGAGTCCAATGGAAATTGTATGACATGGCAATTTCACTCGAAAATTGAAGGATGGTGCATTTTACTTCGCAACTCACAAATCACCAAAATGTCACTGACCATATTTTACACACGAGCCCTTCAATGAATACCTTTACGTTCAGTTTAGTTTCATCAGTTTTACTGTGTTATGACCAAATAATAGTAATTTGTAATTTCTGTTTTGTACAGCTTAGTATTAGTGAGTACATTGGACGGAAGACTTTCAGCACTAAATGCAGAGGACAATGGAGCTATTCAATGGACCATTGAAACTGGCCCAGGTGGGATGCTGTCATCAAGCATACATAAATTGGAGGTAATACCTTTTACATAAGGCTAGTTGTTTACTTTTGTGGATAACAGGTGGTTGTAGTGCAGTAAATTTAATGTTTTGTGTAGGGTAGCTAAATTTGTATAAGTTATGCATCAAATTTTTGATCATACCATTATATGTGTTCAGTGTGTAAATAATAATGGGGATGAGAACTTCTCAGTATGATTTTTAATGAGCTAGAAAGATGAATAATTTCCAGTGCAGATATCTGGCTTTGAAAGTCCCAAAGTACAGGGTGAGTCAAAACAAAAGTCAGGTTACATAGGGATTGTATGTCTTCAATGTGTGCACGTGACATTTTCAGTTCTCCAGAACCTTTTGTAGAATGTCCGGCATATTGCACAATGCATTACTTCAGATGATGGACGTACTTAATCTTAATTGAGTAGACGGTTACCTTTAAATGACCCTAAGGAAAAATACATTGGTGTCAGCTCTGGAGACCGTAGTGGCCACTCGGGAGAATCACCTCAACCCTTTTGTCAGCATCTTCCTTCACTCGCAATCAGAAACTTCCTATGTAACCTGACTTTTGACTCACTCTGTAGATAGAAATGAAATAAACTCAAAAGCTGGTTGGTAAGAAGGGGACAACTTTGAGGTGAAAAATATTTTCTTCAATGTTTTGTTCAGAAGTGAAAGCTAAAATTTCCCCTGTGCATTGCACCATGCTATGATGGCGGAAGGGTATTTGTATGGCTCATGGGCTCCACAAATTATCGATCTTGGCGCTGATGGAAATAGGTTGATTAAAACTATATTCTGACTTCATTCACACCCCAGGAACCATCAACTGAGAGACTGAATGAAGCTAAAGCCATTTATGCATTTGCACTGATGAGAAAAATTCTGGAATGAAACACACTGGAAGTTGAACTTCGATTTTTACCATAGATCTCTACTTGGATCTCTTACTGGCTGGCCCACAAGACAAAAAGTCATTGCAAACATAAATAAGTAGCCTTTAGTAGCACTAACACTAAAAAAGTGTAGTATTCTTCAATTGTAATATAATTAAGCCTTGTTTCCATATTTAAAAACACTAAGTTGCTGACCAAGGCAATTAATTATTAAGATAAAAACACTTAACAGGTAACGTTTCGACCCTGTATCAGGGTCTTCCTCAGGCGAAGAACTAAACTAAAAATGATGAAATATACTTCACACAGAAAGATTACATACACATAGCAGGGTCACTAGCCACACAACAACAAATCAAGTTGACAGTCCCTTGTCAATATTTCATCATTTTAGTTTAGTTCTTCGTCTGAGGAAGACCCTGATACAGGGTCGAAACGTTACCTGTTAAGTGTTTTTATCTTAATAATAAATTGCCTTGGTCATCAACTTAGTGTTTTTTTAAGTATTCTTCAGTTCAGACAGTTTTATGTACGTTATTTAAGTTGAAACCTAGATAGTAGTGGGCTCATTGAAATATGTGTGTAAAAATATATTATCACAATTGTACTGAATCCAGGAATTTGTCAGATTTTAATCTTTTTGGGGGAGATATAATGTCAAATATTGTCGTTATTGGAAGTTCTGATGATTCAAGAAATGTCTTATTGTTTCCTTAAAAATAATTGTGACTCCATATGATTAGAACAACATATTTATGGTAAATAGATGATTTAGATTTGGGGTACAAGAACTGGGTATATTTTGAGATCAAATGTGGTATATAAAATGGCATTTTGGTGTTAAATTGGTGAATGAAATCCTAAATTTGATTTAAAAAAAACTATACTTATTACGCAAAATAAACATTTTTTCCCTTCTAATAGCACATTTATATAGTTATCGGAGTTTTACATTTATTTCCATGTAAAGGAGTCCATTTTTGCTTCTCAAATATTTACTCCAGAATTAATCAATTTTTCCATGATTTGCATAACTCGACAGGATAATTAATACTTCAAAAACATGAAAAATGAACATTACAGTGTGTTGTTTTTTGTTTCTGTCAAAAATTAATTATGCATGCCTCTACATATGACACTGTTGACGGGATTTGATTTTCATGAAGGAATGCATTTTCTTACAGCTGACAAACAATGGTCAGTGGGTCCGCATGATTCCTTCCTTGAATGGAAACCTCTACAGGTTCAATGGGGACAAAGTGGAAGCAGTCCCCATAACAGCAGACACACTTCTTCAGTCATCTTTTAGATTCTCAGATGACCTCGTTATTTCAGGTATGTACCAGTTGCTGCTTGCAAAAGTATTTTAAAAACCTCTGTATTGTTTATCTTCGACATACTTATGTTATAAATACCATTTTTCATCTGTGTTAATTTTTCTTCAGTAAAATATTTCATCGCTGAATAGTTTTGAACATTTATTTCTGATATAATTATAATTTTTATTTAACTTTTACTGAATCCTATTAGCTTCTTAGGGCAGAAACTTTAAGAAATGCCAGCTTTTCCCACTTGCCATGATGTATAAAAAGAATTGTAGCAAGAGAACAAATTGTTGTAGAGATATGAAATTATTTATATTTTTGCAAAATGACAGGACTCTTACCAAAGGTGAAACTTCTTGTTTGCCTTCCAATAATGAAAAGTTAAGAGAAAAGGAACAAGAAAATCAAAAATTTACTCAAAAATTCGTATTCACTATCTTTAACGTCTGAAATTCAATTTCATATTGTTTCGAACCTATATTTGCTATACATAACAGTTTTGAAGTTTAGTGCCTGCTTTGCATATTCATCCCTAAAAATGCTAATTGCAATTAGCCAGTAACAGAAAAAATGCAAATATAAGAAAAAATATAGTAGTGAACAAGTTAATGTACACTGCCTATAGCATTGCATTTGTAAATTTTATAGTGCCCTTTTGAGTACCTATTGTCATTATTTTTCCGCATATTTGACTATTTTACAAGTTTTAGTCCCTATAAACCTGCACCCTACTCGTAATATAGAAAGGAAATAATTAATTTGGATACTTCTATGGTGGAAAGCCTACTTCCTGTATGGCTCAGCTTATTTTGAAAAATGGTTTTCATGTCTTGCTCACAAGGGAGGTTATCTAAGTGTCTCCCTCCAATTTCCATGAAACTTGGCAAGAAATACGTTTTTTTTTGTTTCGGCTAAAAAACTGTTTTAGGGGGCAAAAACCCCCTCAAATGTCAAGATGAGGACAAATTGAAGTGGGGATCTGACCCCGAAACCACATAAATCTGGCATAGGAAGAACACGCTCATTTAATTGTAACACGCACAGCACAGAACTGTAGGATTGTCGGTACCAAACGCAGTGCAATTGTAGAGAGATGCCGAATTCATAGACACCGTTGTTCCTGGATAGGCATGGGCATAACAATAGATGGGCCAAAGCAGGGTAACGGAGTATGAAAATAGCCGATCACGGGAACAATAACCCTATCAAGCATGACCTAAATATCATATAGGTGATATACATAGCCAAGGACACAAGAGGATAGTTCCACAGATGAATACATAGCATGTATAAAACATTTATTACCATCAGAAAGTAACACGAAACAACATTATGGTAACCGATCTGCCAACACAAAGTAAAGATAGCACCCATGCATCACATTGAAAACCTCCCCCATTGTTGCTTCCACGGTGTCAATGTACATACTCGTCACAGTGATGGTACTCCTAAAAAAATGATTTAACCATAAAGCTCCGTTACCCTTCTCTGGTCCATCTATTGTTATGCCCATCCCTATCCGGGAACAATGGTGTCTATGAATTCGGCATCTCTCTACAATAGCACTGTGTTTGGTACCGACAATCGTACAGTTCTGTGCTGTGTGTGTTCCAATTATATGAGCGTGTTCTTCCTATGCCAGATTTACGTGGTTTCGGGGTCAGATCCCCACTTCAATTTGTCCTCATCTTGACATTTGAGGGGAGTTTTGCCCCATAAAACAGTTTTTTTAGCCGAAACAAAAAAAAACACGTATTTCTTCCTTTGGGCCCTCTACACACCTGCCAAGTTTCATGGAAATCGGAGGGGGAGACAGGGGTCAGATCCCCACTTCAATTTGTCCTCATCTCTACATTTGAGGGGGTTTTGCCCGCTAAAACAGTTTTTAGCCGAAACAAAAAAAAAAAACACGTATTTCTTCCTTTGGGCCCCCTATATACCTGCCAAGTTTCATGGAAATCGGAGGGGGAGACAGGGGTCAGATCCCCACTTCAATTTGTCCTCATCTCTACATTTGAGGGGGTTTTGCCCGCTAAAACAGTTTTTAGCCGAAACAAAAAAAAACACGTATTTCTTCCTTTGGGCCCCCTATATACCTGCCAAGTTTCATGGAAATCGGAGGGGGAGACAGGGGTCAGATCCCCACTTCAATTTGTCCTCATCTCTACATTTGAGGGGGTTTTGCCCGCTAAAACAGTTTTTAGCCGAAACAAAAAAAAAACAAGTATTTCTTCCTTTGGGCCCTCTATACACCTGCCAAGTTTCATGGAAATTGGAGGGGGAGACTGGGGTCAGATCCCCACTTCAATTTGTCCTCATCTCTACATTTGAGGGGGTTTTGCCCGCTAAAACAGTTTTTAGCCGAAACAAAAAAACACGTATTTCTTCCTTTGGGCCCCCTATATACCTGCCAAGTTTCATGGAAATCGGAGGGGGAGACAGGGGTCAGATCCCCACTTCAATTTGTCCTCATCTCTACATTTGAGGGGGTTTTGCCCGCTAAAACAGTTTTTAGCCGAAACAAAAAAAACACGTATTTCTTCCTTTGGGCCCCCTATATACCTGCCAAGTTTCATGGAAATCGGAGGGGGAGACAGGGGTCAGATCCCCACTTCAATTTGTCCTCATCTCTACATTTGAGGGTGTTTTGCCCGCTAAAACAGTTTTTAGCCGAAACAAAAAAAACACGTATTTCTTCCTTTGGGCCCTCTATACACCTGCCAAGTTTCATGGAAATCGGAGGGGGAGACAGGGGTCAGATCCCCACTTCAATTTGTCCTCATCTCTACATTTGAGGGGGTTTTGCCCGCTAAAACAGTTTTTAGCCGAAACAAAAAAAACACGTATTTCTTCCTTTGGGCCCTCTATACACCTGCCAGGTTTCATGGAAATCGGAGGGGGAGACAGGGGTCAGATCCCCACTTCAATTTGTCCTCATCTTGACATTTGAGTTGGTTTTGCCCGCTAAAACAGTTTTTAGCCGAAACAAAAAAAAAACACGTATTTCTTCCTTTGGGCCCTCTATACACCTGCCAAGTTTCATGGAAATCGGAGGGGGACACTTAGATAGCCTCCCTTGTTAGTGTCACCAATGAAAACCACTTTCCAAGTAAAAAGGAAGGATTCCTGTTGCCTGGTAATGGGCTTTGTTCTACTAGGGGAAAATTTTTCGTGATATTATTTCTAATTGTAATTTAGTTTAATATAATCCATTTTATGTAATAGATTGTACAGGTAGCCAAGCAGAAAATGGAATTTGTGCTCTATATATTAGTTATAACACGGTTAAACAAAATTAATTATTATATTTTATTGTGCCATATTGTAAGAGAAAGCTTCTTGCTTAATGGAGTTTACAGTAGAATGCAGTAGAATTTGGGCTTCCATGTAGCAATGCACTAATTACTGTTGATAATTACAATAACCACTGATTAATTTTTTATCATTTTTGTTGCAGGTGGTAGGGAGAGCAGGACATATGGTGTGGGACTGAAGTCAGGGAAAGTGAAATATGAATGTACAATGAAAGGGTGTGATAATTTTACAGAAAATGACATTGAAGATGTTCTTGTTGTGCAGCGCCAGACACAAACCGTAAGGGCGGTTGAACCACAAAGTGGATCTGAAAGGTAACAACACAAACATTATTTTATATTACTGTGAACAATTAGCAAAAGGGGAAAAAAAAGTTTCATGCTTGTAAATTGAATAGCTAGAATTACTTTCAATGTATAAAGAAAATGTTGAATTTTCATTTCAAGGAAAAAGCACTTTCTGATATGTGATATACTGCATCATTATGAACATGTGTAATCAAGGTGTCCTGGGTTTGATATCCAGTGGAGGCATAGTGATTTGGATTCCACTCTAAATTGTGGATTCAGTCATGATTAGCCTATCTGTGCATAAAGTGGATTAAAACCAACTCTGAGATCTCAATGAAATTGTGTAATCCTTATTGCACGTATGCCAGTTTTATGGACAGCAATGTTAATCTGGACTGGACCTACAGTTTAAAGTGGAATCCAAACAACTGGGTATCAAACCTGGAACCCCTTTATTGCAAGATGAAAACTATGCGATTGAGAAGGTCTTTATGTTTATTGTGTTTAGAATTCACTTTTACTTCTCTGTCGTCAATTGAATATTTAAATTGTGTAAAGTGTAATGCAAGAAAAGAGTGGGACCTCGACCTCCAAGCCGGAAAAATTTAATGTGGGGTAGGGTGTCTGATTGGTTTGTGGGGGACCCAGGGTCGATTCCCAAACTGGGCAATCTAAAATCGCGATATTTCCGACCTTGTCCCTACATACAGCAGCTCTGGGGCTCACCCAGCCTCAAATCAATGGGAACCTGGGTGATAAAGGTGGCTGGAGCATTGTGCTAATAACATCCCAAAGGCAACAGCCCTTTTTGGACCAAGGCCCGCCAAGTGACTTTTCACTGAGTCGTCCATTTCTGCTGTCCCTGAGCCTGCTATTCTTTTCAAGTAGCTCTTGAGGTTCCAACCATATATGAATTTTCCTGGCAGATATCAAGCAGGGTGGTAACTCACTGGAAATTATACGTGGATTCTGTTTGAATTTTTCCCCCGTAGACGTGAAGAATTGCAACTTTTATTAATTCAATTCCCATTGAATTTATACATGCTTAATAATGCCCTGAGGCCAAGTTTTTCCCAGTTCTTGAAGCTGATTAGGTAAATTTGAGTTTGAAATTCTTCTAGAAGTAACAATTTTTCGTAGATTAATATATCCCGTAACTTTTGTGACTTGTGTTTGTTGATGTATTTCGAGTCCCAGTATGTGAAATGGAAAATGTAAAGTCCGCACCTTAAATTAAATATTTTAAATATCTATACCGTTTAATTGACTTTAATTTGGATACATTGGAATCGCACAGACCTTTTATATTGTTAATACATTTGTGGGTGTCTGTGTGGTGAGAGGTGGTAATACATAAGGTTGAAATAGAGAAAACATCTCCTTGTACCCAAGTTTTGGAAAGTTCGCTTTGAAAACTGGAAATTTTGTTTGAATTTTATCTATGATCGTAGAGTGGCCACCCTCTCAATATAACCTTGTTACTCGCCTGGCCCCCACACTTTACCTCCGCACTCGAGGTTCGGTGCACTTCGTACTCGGCTCAGATTTGTCTAGGGGTATCTTTCTTTGTACGACAATGCACGTGGGTTGCTACAAGTCAACATAATTATATAATTAACTACAAGAGACAACGGATAACCTTTGCGAAACCTTATTGCTATAGGGGGATAAATTACCTTGTCCAGCATGTATGAAATTAAAAACGGAAATTTTGGATATTTTCTATAGTTTAATTAACATAAATTTAAAATATATACAAGTCGTTTCCGAACGTTCATTTCTCTAATTATTTATCGGGCCAAAACTCTAATTTTGATGTTGGAATCTCTATTGTTTGTACCTGGATGCTTTACATTTTTATGAATTACATCTGGAGTACGCTTGTCACAAGGTAGACTCGCGTTACTCCAAGAAACGTCTTAACAGGCGCTAGGCCGCCCGACGTGTACATTTTTCAACCTCTACGGTGACAAGGCACTAGGCTGCCCGGCGCACCGTAATTACTTCAAAATAACATCCAGTACAACTACCTTTTTACCTGTAAACTGGATACCAAGGCACTAGCTTGCCCGGCAATCCAATCTCTTACAGCATCCGTTTCGGGAGACCTGTCCTCCGGTCCTAGCTAACCGAAGCAAAAACAGCCTCTCCCTTCCAAGTCTCAGTTCCAACAGCCGACCTCCCCTACTCTCATCTGGGAGTTTATATACGTTTGGTTGGCGTCTGTTGCCAACCGCCCTTCTTTCAAAATTTTTAATCTTTAACAGCTAAACTGCCCGCCTTTCTTTTGAACGCTCGAAACACGAAGCAAGAACAAAGAGCTACATGGTATTTATACATGGAATAATACGAACCTAAAAAAATGCATAATAAATTGAGATACCCTTATTACATAAAATACACGTAATTACCTAATTAATTAACATATTAATAAAATATTTAAATAAGGAAAAAAAACACTGTTGCCCTGACACGGGGGCAGGGTAACAGATTCCCCCTCCCCAGCGTTACAATTCAATCTGAAATTTAAATTTCAGTCTATGTGAATTGTCTTAAAGTCACTGAGAAAAGTTAAGCACTGTATCTGAAAAACAAAAATTCACTGATAACGTTATTTTCACTACACATCACAATCGTCTCTCTGAAAAAGAAGAGTCTCGATTTCACTGCACTAAATATCCAATTTCCACACGGTTTCTTCCTCCGGGAATCCTGGAATCTCCTGGACATCTGGTCATCTGGACTGCTCCCAGGTGCAGACGGACTCAGCCCCTCCACCTTCCAATGAACATGTCCGGCTCCCGCTCTAGGGTCGACTCAGCCTCCTCTCTCGGTCCATCCGAAGAACTCCCAGCTCCTTAGTCCCTTAGTCGTTGCATCTGGGACTTCTGCGGTACTCGGTTCGACTCCTGCCGAATTTCAGCTTCAAATGCTTTCTATCGTTCGATCACACAACCCGACTTAAATATGGCTTTTCCATTTTTCATCTTTAAGGAATTCCCTTCCTTCTTCGGGCATCGAACTGCCATCCTTCAGCATTCTCTTAGGGATGAAAATCTCATGTCTTCATGTTCACAATTGTCACCACCCTTTATCGGCAAAAGGTTGACATAACATAAAATACAACAGTCCGTATTTTTAAATCTTACATTCACAAGCAATAACTTTACCAGGACACTAATGTGTAGCGACAATAATTCAGGAACTTAATTAACTACTGTATAAACAAGAAGTCGGTCACTCGGCTTCCTTTCCCTCATTTTTCACGGCCCTTCTACCCCCTCCCCTTGTGATGGATTCTCAGGGTAGAAGTTAGGGACGAGTGCTTTCCCTCACACTCCTCAAATTTCTTCTCGGAATAACCTTCAGCTGGTCAACGTTAGCCAGAACTCTCTTCCCCTCACCTTCCTTTTCCAAAACAACATTATTTGGAGTAGTGAAATTCAGAATTCTGTAGATCCCTTTGAATTTCGGGAAAAAGCACGCAGTTTGCTTGTTAAAAGCAGACGATATTCTATGCTCTTGAAGCAGTACTCGATCTCCGACACGAAGATTAACCCTTCTTCTGCCCTTATTGTAGGCCTTTGACGACTTTTGCCTCGTCTTTTCTTCTTTTTCTCTTGCAAATTCGAAAGCCGCGCCCATTCTTTCCTTTAACTGCATGACGTAATCCATCTGTCTCTCCGCCGTGACGTCCTCCCCGGTTCCATCTTCCCTCTGAAGCTCCATTTTCCGAGTGTCATGCGGTGTGTACAAATCACGTCCAAAGAACAAGAATGACGGCTTCAATCCAGTCATCGAATTCGTTGCATTATTAATGGCAAAACTAATCGCGTCCAAGTTTTCAGCCCACGACGAGTGCTCTCTTGCAAAACTTCCCAAGTGCTTGCTTGATTATCTTAATAGCTGCTTCTGATTTGTTTCCCTTCGGTCTATATGGCGTAATATAGACAGGCTTGCAATTCACAGAACGCAACGTCTGCGAATACAGTTTGCTTCGAAATACACTCTGGTTGTCACTGACAACGTATTTCGGGAATCCTGATTGAAAACAGTATTTCAAGAATGCTTGCGAGATCGTCCTCGCCGTTGTAGTTCTAAGAGGTGTCAAACTTATGTGCCTTGAGAACTCATCTTGAATGACTAAACAGTACTTGTATCTCCCCTTCGTACTTGTAGGCAGTGGTCCAAAAATGTCCAGAAACACTTTGTATCCAGGCGCAGTAGATTTCTTCGAGTTCATAAATCCCATCTTTCTGCTGTTGTCAGGATTATACTGAAGACAAGTGATACAACTTTTGCAATAGTTACTGACATCTTTGACTACTCCATCCCAAGTATAATTCTCTAGAACCTTAAACAATGTCTTTCCATGTCCTAAGTGCGCAGATAATAAATCATCATGCGAAGATTTAAGTACTTCATTCTTCAACTTCTCTGGTACCCACAGCTTCAATCTGGAGCTAAACGGTGGATAAAGTCCAGTGTTTTCGTCAACGAAACGGTAAAGCAGTCCATCATCGTCGAGACAGGAATGTTGCAGATAAAAGTCAAATTTTCTCTTCTCTCGAGAATCCTTTATTTCAACTTCTTCTCCATTTAAACATCCAATTAATTTCGACAAATAAGGATCACTCTGTTGTTCTCCTTTCCACATATCTTTATCATTAAGATCTACGGGCGGCGAAGTTTCTTTCTGTCCGTCCGTCTGTCTTCCATTTACAGTGTTGCCAGCTGCATCTGTAAACATCGCTTCCGTTTTCCTTTTCTGTTTCCGGTCGAATTTCTGCTTTTGCTCCGAAAGTGGCCTAGGTTTCGCTCGGTCCGGCTTCTCGTTATCCACATTCAAACGAACCTCGTAATCCTTTGCTAATCCCGGTTTATCTTCAAAAACATCAATATGCCTTCTCACTATGGCAATCAATTTCGGCTTGTTTTCCTCTGAGATATCGGTACCCTCCATCAGCATGGCAATCCTTCTCTCTTCGTCAACCCCCTCCCCTTTGATGTCGCTGCTACGTGTCTCCGCTCCGCAAGCAGAAACGTTCTCTCGGACTCCTTCGACTCCATCCGAAGTCGAACCCAGTCCCCTAGAACCAACAGCATCAACGCTGTCACGTGTCGGCGGCGAATCAAAAGGCACGATTTTCGAAAGATCAGGCTCAATTGCCCACCTGTTACGATGAATCATGGGTACAAGTCCCAGCTTGGCCATTAATGTCCTTCCCATTAACATTTCATGATTAGCATTAGATAACACAAATATCTGATCCCGAGCCATGTGTCCGTGAAACTTAATATTCACGTAAGCGCTCCCCAAAGATTCCACATTTCCTTCCGCAAGTATTACTTTTGTTTTGCAACCTTTCAATTTTACTCCATTTGCCTTCATCTTCTCGAAGACCTCCAAAGACACAAAGTTATTGGACGACGCAGTATCAATACATGCGTGTACTTCCACGTTAGCCACGTTGCATAAAACGATAGGTTCCCTTACGTGTTTTACATTTACGTTGTGAGGTGAAAAATTTTCCTTCCGCGTAAAATTTGCAGTTTCCACGCCACGAACTTGACAAATTCGTGGCGACTCTACGAGTTTTTTGTTACTTCATTCCCACGTTCATTTATCTTGTTTTCCCTACGGTGATTTGAAGCTCTGCAACCTTTCTGTCCACAAGTGTAGCATAATTTATTTCTCTGGCAATCTTCCTTCGAAAAGCGGTTCTGTTTGTTTTCATCCCTCACCGCAAGCCGCGAGGGTGGAGGGCGTGAAACCACATGTTCAACCCTCAAGCGCTCGACTTTCGGGCGGTCAAAACCAATGCTCACAGGGTCCAAGAAAATATCAGATTTCTTTCTCCCCCTCTCCTCTTCGCATTCCTGCCTCAGCGACCAGCTGCGAATTTCGTCTTCAGAAACGAAAGACTTGAATCTCTGCCTTTCCAAAAACTCCGATTGCAATTCTAGCGAGTACTCGCTCATTTCTCTCATAGAAGTGAATGTCTTGTTGTACAAATAATCCCTAAATACCGGATTGCAGTGCGATTTCACAAAGTCAATTCTCTCCTGCGCAGAAGCCGAATTCCTTATCCTGCTAAAATGCCTGTCAACTTTGCGAACGTATTCCGCCAATCCCTCGTTAGCAAGTTGAAACCTTTGAGACAAAAATAACTCTGCTTCTCTCTGATAATCCAATCCATGAAAAGCCTGCAAGAATTTATGCCTGAATTGTGAAAAATCACCGAACGGTTCCGTGAACAAAAACCACTCCCTCGCTTCATTTCGCAACGAAAGAGGAATAAACTCCTTCAGAAGATCATCATCAGAAATTTTCAACGTTCTCGCGTAATCTTGAATCCTATCCAGATACGAAAAAGCATCTTCCTTCCATACATTTCCCTCAAATGTCGGAAGCGGCAAACGAATTTCCTCCATTGTCACTCTTGGAACGCACCTCTGTTCCTCAACAACAGAAAGTTCTGACTCGGTCGGGCTGGACCTGCTCGAGTTACCAAGCGACATTCTTGTAACTTCCCCTTTTCTGTTTCGCAAGATCATCGGTTCGATCCTCGTCCGTTTCTCTCCTTAACTTTCAAAGCAAAAATCTCGTTCAATATCCTGCGACAAGACCTCAAATAACTAAGTTCAATCGAGGACAGAGCCCCCAAATAAATAAGTTCAATCCCGGACAGAGCCCACAAATAAATATGTTACTCGCCTGGCCCCCACACTTTACCTCCGCACTCGAGGTTCGGTGCACTTCGTACTCGGCTCAGATTTGTCTAGGGGTATCTTTCTTTGTACGACAATGCACGTGGGTTGCTACAAGTCAACATAATTATATAATTAACTACAAGAGACAACGGATAACCTTTGCGAAACCTTATTGCTATAGGGGGATAAATTACCTTGTCCAGCATGTATGAAATTAAAAACGGAAATTTTGGATATTTTCTATAGTTTAATTAACATAAATTTAAAATATATACAAGTCGTTTCCGAACGTTCATTTCTCTAATTATTTATCGGGCCAAAACTCTAATTTTGATGTTGGAATCTCTATTGTTTGTACCTGGATGCTTTACATTTTTATGAATTACATCTGGAGTACGCTTGTCACAAGGTAGACTCGCGTTACTCCAAGAAACGTCTTAACAGGCGCTAGGCCGCCCGACGTGTACATTTTTCAACCTCTACGGTGACAAGGCACTAGGCTGCCCGGCGCACCGTAATTACTTCAAAATAACATCCAGTACAACTACCTTTTTACCTGTAAACTGGATACCAAGGCACTAGCTTGCCCGGCAATCCAATCTCTTACAGCATCCGTTTCGGGAGACCTGTCCTCCGGTCTTAGCTAACCGAAGCAAAAACAGCCTCTCCCTTCCAAGTCTCAGTTCCAACAGCCGACCTCCCCTACTCTCATCTGGGAGTTTATATACGTTTGGTTGGCGTCTGTTGCCAACCGCCCTTGTTTCAAAATTTTTAATCTTTAACAGCTAAACTGCCCGCCTTTCTTTTGAACGCTCGAAACACGAAGCAAGAACAAAGAGCTACATGGTATTTATACATGGAATAATACGAACCTAAAAAAATGCATAATAAATTGAGATACCCTTATTACATAAAATACACGTAATTACCTAATTAATTAACATATTAATAAAATATTTAAATAAGGAAAAAAAACACTGTTGCCCTGACACGGGGGCAGGGTAACAACCTGGATGCTGGATATATTGATAAATATTAATAATCATATTTCTTGCATTTGCAGATGGAACTTCAGTGTGGGACAGCATGAAATCAGGTTTCTAAAGGAGTTTTCCTCAGATTGTCACAATAATAACGAAAGACAAAAGAATGACGATATTGAATTGAAAGTCATTGTTCCTGAAGGTCTTGTGTGTGCAGTAAAGAAATCTTCCAATGAAGTAGTTTGGAAGAAGAAGGCAAGTATTTATTTAAATTTGTGAACTGAATCATTTAATTGTAGCATCCAATATTCAATTTTTGAACCCCTGCAACTCCTTTTACACCAGTGGTCCTGGGTTCGAATTCGGACCTGGGCATAGATGTTCTTTGTGAGTGTCCGTTCATCAATTTCATAACTCATTCTCATGGTCACGATTAACCAAATGTGGCAAAAAAGTGATGATACATAACAAAAAAAATCAAACATTTTATTCCCCCCCTTCATATTGCATAGTGTTATTTATTGAAGCCTTTTTGTAATGTTCTTTAAGTAAGTTTAAGTAAGGACTTTTGTACTTGAATCCCAGTTAACATGTAAATGTAATCAAGGTGACCCAGGGTCGATCTCCGGTGGAGACAGAATGCACAGTAGTTTAGATCCCACTTTAAACTGTAGGTCCAGTCCCTATTAGCTTATCTGTGGACTTAAGGCTTGACTGGAAGTTTGGCAGCTGTAAGGGCGAATTTTTGTCAGGTTTTCCCCTTCATTCGAAAAACTGCTGTGATATTCCAAAATATGAAAAATTACACACACTTAGAATTCCTTCTAGCGATTACGTAAGTCTATTAAACTATTGATAATATCTAGATAACAGTTAAAGGAAACTACATGAAAATTCACGTCAATGCTCTAGAAGAAATTCTAAGCGTATTAAATTTTTCATATTTTGGAACATCACAGCATTCGAATAAAGAGGAATATTTGACAAAAATTTGCGCTTACAGCTGCCAAAGGTCCAGTCCATGCCTTAACACATTCTCTGGAGATGTTAAAGTTTTAGGATAAGATAGGAAACAAAATGGCTTGATAGTTCTTTTTTCTGTCTCTTTTCATTCCTCCCTCCACATCGCCTCTTATTTCTTTTCTTCTCCTCTTTGCTCTTCTCTTTTCCTCTGTTTTACTCTAGGAAATAAATGGCTTGATGCATTACTTCCATTTTCCTCTTGTTCGTTGTTCCAATGCAAAAGCGTAATATTACTCGTCTCCCTTGCAGTTTGACTACCCAGTGGTCCATGCGTGGCAGCTGAAGGAAGGCAAAATGCAGGAAGTGGATCTTTTTAGCAACTCTCACATTCCGGGACAACATTCCAAGGATGCAGAAGAAACATCGGCGTCCTCACCTGCTATTTATCTTGGCATGCATAATAAACAGGTAAGCAAGATTACATCAAGCAGGAGTTTATATTAGGGTTGAGTTGATACTGATGCCGATGTATAAGTATCAGAAAGTATCGGTTGGAATTTATTTACTGATACCTGATAATACTTTTCGGCAATTTTGGTCTTTTACGGACTCTGCAAAAATTCCATGCAACACTTTTGCAGAATGTAATTATCTTCAAAATTATGCAAAATTCGAAGTTTTTTTTTTATTTTGCACTGGTTTGTGTGGAAATACTGTATTTTGTGACAATGTAACGTGTAATTTAATATTTTGGTGTAATTTTCAAATATTTTAAAGCAGAAATCCTGGTAAATTGATGCACGTATGCCTTTACACTAAATATTAATCTATATTTTTAACAACTGTTTAATTGTTACAATTATTAGCCATCGGAATCGGCGAGAGTATCAGTATCGGTTCAAAGTGGGTATTGGTTCGGTTCTAGTTTATATTGATTTAATATTAGTGGGCGAGTATTCCACTCCCAATTATAAGCATCATTTTACCTGAATTTTGCTTTTGAAACGTTAAAAAATGTCATCAGATTATTGATATACCTATTACATTATGAAAAATAGTTTTTTTTTGCACTAAATGTTAGTGCAAGATGAATGGAATCATTGAATTTTGCATAACTTCCAGCATAATTAGTCTCCACGAAAGTGTTGCATGGATATTTTGTGGAGCGCCCGAATTGATACCACTCATATCGGCGCAGCTCTAGCATATTTCACTTTTGACGAGAACACGAAATGTGAAATAACAGATTGTAATGTTAATTTTTCATGTTTCTGAAAGGTGCGAGGTGCTTTTTCCTACCCTGTTTCGTTACGAAATAATACGAAATGACTGCAAAATGCGAAATAGACTCTTAAACATGAAATTTAGAGTTTATTTACCGACACAACACTTACTGAAGTCAGAATTATCCTGTGAGTTTACACAATTCACGGAAAATTGATTTATTCTGCTGCAAATATTTGAGAAGCAAAAATGGACGCTTTTATGCAGGAATAACCCTAATACTCTGATAACTACAGAAATGTGATATTAGAAGGGATATGTTTATTTTGTGAAGTAAGTGCAGTTTTTAAATCAAATTTAGGATTATATTCACATTTTCAAAACCAAAATGTCATTTTATATACTGCTTTTTCACTGCTATAACAGCAAAATTTTATTTTATTTAACTGTTGGCTGTTTTTGTACCAAAATTTTGCTTCTTTATTTACCAAAAATATGTGCCTTTACTAATAAGTGTTTCGTACTAAGATTCTTGTACTACTACTAATAATAATAGCATGGCGCTGTGTGAGAAATATGTTGGTACATTTTATAACTTATATATTTTCAGAAAATTTAGATGTAAACTCTCTTTGTGACTATTTATTAATGTTCAGTTTATTGTCCTATATTTTTCTTTGCTTTGTAACACCTTATATTATTAATGTTTTAATTGCTTCCAGGTGTACATCCAGGAAAGCATGACAATGCAGAAGCATGTGAAGCAGGCTGCAGCTCTGTTTTCGCAGTATATGTTGTCAGAAGAGCTCAATTATCCCAGAATTCCATGGAAACCAGTACCTGCATCGAGTGAGTTTGCGTGTTTTAACAGTGTATATGTTGTTCACCTGTTGGTTCAGTGTAGTTGCAGGCTTGTATTTCCATCACAGAATGAATTGTAGCTAATTTCCATTCTGGATGAGGTCATTTAAGTCATAGGCTTTGATTATTCTTGATCAGGGTGTGTCTACAAGTCTGGAAATTTCAGGGAATTTGCTTTTCCTGGAAATGTCAGGGAAATTTGCTGCGTTTCTGGAAGAAACAACATTTTTGTGGAAGTGCACTAATATAGGTTGTTGAAGAAAGAACATGCAAGAAATGTTAATTGTGTTGTGGACAAACTATGATACAATAATTATGTACTATATTTCCCATAATCATAATTTTTATTAAAGAAATGTTTATCATTATTCAACACATGACAATTATTACATAAAAGCTCACTCCTGATGTCCCTATCTCAACAGTCAATTTGTGGTCAGTTTTCCTTCTTGTTATTACTTTTAACTTCATTCAGTGGTTTTCTAACTGTGGCGTTTAGCTAAAATGTAGTGTCCTTGTACATATGCGTAAGTACATGAATTGCCCTAATCACTTGGTCTGGAAAATGTTGGCTCTTGGTCCGGAAAACCTGGAAAAGTTAGGGCATTTTGTTTTTACGAAATTGTAGACACCCTGTTGATAAATGGCTTATTGGTTTTTCAGAAAGTTTTCCTTATATGTATCTTAAAAGTACACACTTTGTACCATGAAACATTAATATAGTTCAAAGTTTTTACATTTGACCATGTGCTCGTGCATTAATGTTTTTGTAACCCTTCATGAAGTTTTATTCTATTTATTTCAGTGTATTAATTTATTGTGAGCTTTGTATGGGGAGGGGGGGGAAGTAGGGCTGGGACCAATGTTGATGTATCGGTTACAGTTTACTGACTGATACCAGCTGATACTTTTAGGTAGCTTGGGGAACCCACAAAAATGCCATGGGACACTTCCTGAAATGTAATTATGCTGAAAATATGCAAAATCTTTATGCAAAGTTTTAATTTATTTTGCACCGGTATTGCGTGAAAAATTTATTTTGCGATGAAATGACAACCTGAGTAGATTTTTGCATGTAGGGTTGCACAAGTTTGCAGCATTTTAGTATATATCCATTGCTGATCCACGCATATTTTCAAGTCTTGAGTTAGTGCCTGTATATCTCAGGAAGATGAATCCTTGGGATGCATGCACAGTCACTTACGAGTATAACCCATTGCGAAGGTCTTTCCACCCATCTGCCTGCGAAGTGAAGCATTTGTAAACTTGTTGGCATGGTAATCATGCACAGAGATATTGAATTTTCATTTGACAGAGAATATATAAGTTTTAGGCTTCCAGAGGGCAAGTGTGTGTAGGAGATGCCATCTTTAAAATTGACGAAAATGGTGTCGTGAAGCTCACTTGATCCATGTTGCAGCCCTGAGGTCATTTTGTAAATAACAGTTGGTACCTGATGCAAATTTACCTGTATACAGTCTGTTACATTATTGTTATCGGACTTTTAAGGTTTACATTTGACTCGTTAATATTCCAATGTAATTCTCGAATATCTTAAAACAAGACTTTCGTAAATTAATGCTTATTATTGCATGGGGATACTTGTACAGTAATATTAATTAATATTGTGAACCATCTTTGTCACAATTTTCAAGCATCAGTATTCAGCTCGGTTGAGCTCCATATCGTATATCCCCCTTCTTGGGTCACGTGCATCTTGTATTTTAATGCCCATTAGATCCCTGAATGTTGGAGATATTTATAATTTCTTTTAAGTGTATGTTTATTTTGTTTGCAAGATAACTACATGTTTGCAGGCATTGGTTTCAGTTGCTATATCTTGTCAGAGTGCTTATTTTTGCCAAAATTATGTATAATATGAAACATGCTTAGTTATTTTAAATGGGAATGTAGTTTGTGCTTCATCATGTTTTGGGTATTGCATTTCAGGTGCTGCATTGGCTGTTTGGGACAAGAAAGAGTCCGAGGAAAGGAAGAACCCTATGCTGCTGATAACAGACGAAACAAATCAGGCATCAACAACTGCACTCTCTGTGTTATATGCAACAGAATATGTAAATGGTTAGTATTATGATAATTGGTTATATTATTGTAATCAAGGGTAGGCAAAACGAACAACAGCCTTATCTCAGGAGTCAATTTTTTCCTTTCAAATACAGGCTAGGAAAGCCATGCATCCAACTAAGATGAAGTGTGATCTTAAAACAATTAATTAGTTAATAGAATTTGGATTAGAAGTAATTAATTCATGTGCCAGAGTGGCCTTCCTAAAGAGGGCTGAAGCATGGATAACTATGCAATACATTTTAATATATGGCCATCTTTACCTTATCGCTGTAGGTTTTAAAATTCGACTGACAACAGTGCAAAAATTTGTAATGGCATGTTTATTTTTCTGATTTAATGATACATGTGATACAGAAAACACACAACCATAAAGAAGCACTTACTTTATTCATTATTTTTAAAAAAAGTAATGGAAATTTCCATAAGTGAACTTGAATTAGGTCCATTTGTCATAGATTTTTTTTGGATTAGTATTAGTGTGTTCACAGTTCAGAAATATTCTATGACGTATTAGTTTGACTTGATGCTAACCTCCTCCTTAATATCACCTATGTTCATAAAGTTTTAAATAGAAATATCAATTTCCGCAGTACGTATTGGAAATTATTTTTCCATGTATTAAATGATATCTCCCTTTCTACATTAAGTTTGTATATGTGCAGGTAAATATAGCAACTTCTGAACACAGCATGTAATCCCATTATGGGTAACTAGATAGATTTATTTTTAATGTGATTTACTAACTTTTGCTGATATTTTTCAGGTAACGGATATTACCTGTACAATGCAGAACCTTCTCCAACTGATGACATGGATTATTTGTCAAATGTGTCGAACTCTGTGAACGAAGAGTACCAGGATAATCATACTGAGGAAGAATATGAATCTGATGAAGATACGCCCGTTCAGATTATTATTGTGTCTCTCTGGTTTTGGTGGTAAGTGTTTTCGTTACTTCTGCGATGTCCACTTCAGTTTAACTGGTGTTGATATTTACATCTCTCGGTGATAGTTCAGTCCCTTAAAATTGCTGGGAAGATATTCCACACTAGAACTCACTTGCCCCCTTACAAGGGACCTATTTGACTTCGAGGTCGCGATCGTCCAATGGTGTTGACAGTGTTCGAAGCTCCACATGACGTGTACCACGCATGTGTGATATTGGCTGCTAATGGCAACAGGGGTCGCAACGAGAGGTATTCGAATGCGAGCTGGACTTTCTGCTACGGGACGTAGTCGAATGGCAAAGTTGAAGCATTCAGTGCTGTCTGTAGTGCTAGTAGTGTTGACACCAAAACAAAGCATTGATGGTCCTAAAAGAAGCAAACGTTGCCTTATAACTACGGCAACTGTTGCCAAAGCTGCGGCAGAAAGGAATGCAAGCAATTTCCAACAGTGAGAGGAAAGTGGCATTTGCTTGCATGCCATCACCTTAAATCAGTTCTCGTCACCACTTTTTACCAGTATCATTGTTTATGCATTCTGTAAGAGTGGGTACCTAGCTAATTGTCCTGAATGCTTTACAACTCCCAAAGAGTTCACCTTTGATATTGCTGGCGGAAACTTTTGTGATCGGTGACGTGTCATTTACATTCATTGCTCATGGTGCAAGTTAAAGGTGTGTTTATGAACATTTTGTGAACATCGATGATGTCGATTTTGTGAAGTGTACGATATACAGTCTGTAGAAGGTTGCTTTCTGCACCTCCAGTACATTTACTTCCCATTGTTCTCTATGCACATGGTGAGTCATTAGCAGCTGCAATTTTCCTGTTACCATGTTTCGTGCTGATGGTTTCGAATGGTCCTACTTAGACATCGCACTAGGGACCTTGAAGTCCAATAGGTCCCTTGTCATTAATTATATTTCTCTAATGACGTTTTACATTTAGAGTGTGAGGAGAATGATATAATTCAGTTTCTAGAATAATCTAACTATTATTACTACTGCTATAAACACTATTGATGTTTTTTTGGGTGTTAGTTATTTTTTTCTTCTAGTCTGGGCATGGATGTTCTTTGTGAGTGTCTCTTTGTCAATTTCATCATATCATCACTCATCCTCATCGTTGCAATTAGCAAAATAAATCAATCAATCAAAGATGTATCAGTGTGTTGTTATTCTACAAGAATATAGTTTCTTAGTATTTTTTCTTTGTGTTGCAGGAAAGAAGTATTAGTAATTAGTATTACAACAGCTCTTGTGGTGAACTTGATGGTCACTCAGCGTTTCTTGCACCTCATACGGAAGTCAAGGGAAGTTGTTCGCAAGGTACTGTAATTCCCTGGTTTTATATACAATTATCTTTTTCATTATTATTATTGAATGATGAAATTAGGTAACTCAAGGAATTCAAACTTTTCAGTTTGTTCAGACAGCTGCAAAAAAATGTGGCAGTGTATCACCAATATTGATTGTTGTTTAGGTATTGTTTCAAACTAGTTCAACATAGTGCAATACCTACTTTATTAACTGTAGTTTTATGTCATTTAAGTATCAACATTTTATTCAGTCAGTTTAAATCCAGCTTTGATATTTTTGACCAGTTCTTGTATCAGGAGAAAAAGAAAATTACGAGAATTCTTTTCCCGATGATATATCCTTAAATATCATGTAACTTAGTGCAAAATTCAGCCATTTTGTTAGTATTTTTTGATAACTTTAAAGTAGCACTGAGCTCATAACCACTTTGAAGTGTTTCTCACTGATACTGACACATTAATATTGTAGTAATTGGTAAAGGTAAAGTGCTCCCCTGTGCATAGCACCATGCCATGAAGGCATATAGGGGGTGTGGGGGTAACGCCCCACACTTTCTTGATCCGGTCGTGAGTGGGGGTGATGTGATCAGCATCACGCCCCTGACCGCCTTTACCCTCCAGGGTTTCCCCCAGGTACCCATGTTATTCGACGCTGGGTAGGTGCCGGGGCCGCTTCCATCGTTAGAAAAGTTCCCGGATTTGAACCGGCCGGGGATCGAACCCAGTACCTTTGGCATGGTAGACGCGTTACCGACTGAGCCACCGCGGCCACACAATTGTAGTAATTGATGTTGTTCAAAATACTAATTAATCTAATACTGTGTGAGTATTTACACCACATCTCTTATGAAATCACAAAATCCAGTTTTCACACACTCCTGTTGCAATATTTTGCTTAATTTTCAGGATAATTACACTCCACGAAAGTGTTGTGTGGCATTTTTGCGGACCCTGTGAAAGACCAAAATGCCAGAAAAGTACGGGCTGGTATTGGTAAATAAAATCCAACCGATACTTTTCAATACCAATACTGATACATTGGTATTGACTCAGCCCTACTGTAAAAGTTTAATTGATGTACTCTGGTGTTGTACAGCGAGTGTGTAAATTTCTAGCATCTTTTTCAAAGCAAAACCCATTGAAATCATGAATTTAATTAGCCATTCAAGTTCTTTGTGGAACATTTTGGACTTTATATCAGGTAGAATTGCTATCAGTATATTCTACATTAGTACTTTCTTTGTACAAGCAAATTTGATATTTGTCATTAAAATTCATTCCTTATCATATTGACTCCTTCCTAATATTTTGTAAGTACTAGGTAATAATGCGTGTGTTTTTGTTATTTGTAGGAAATCATCGTCGTAGAAAAACACGTTTCACCTTCAAAGGAAAAAGATTCTGGAATTGACATGCAGCTGGTAAAATCTATCGCAATTCCAGGTTTAGGTGCACCCAAAACTCCAGAATATATATCAAGGTACCTGACAGATTTTGATCCAATCCAGTGTCTGGGCAAAGGAGGCTTTGGGGTAGTCTTCGAAGCAAAGAATAAAATTGACGATTGCCACTACGCAGTGAAGAGAATAGGTCTTCCCAACAGGTAAGCACTTACTCAAGTAGTATATGCACTTGGAAGCGACTCCCTGATCAAATTGTTCACTTAAATATTTTTGTGATTCTTAATTTTTCTTATGTACAGAATTGAATATATTTTAGGGATGGGCTGATATTAAATCCCAAATGTTACTTGAAGAACCTGATTGGTTCATTGACCTTTTTAATAAATGTGTGTTTTGACCTGACTGCAGTGCAAAAGAAGGTCCATATTTAGACATTTTTTCAAGGAGATTATCCATAATAATTATATCAAAATGGCAGTATTTTGCACTAAATCATAATATATTTATAGATATATCGGATCAGTAAAATAATCAGTATTTTCTCTGATACACCAATATGCCTATATTGGCCGATACCTGTAGAGTACCGATTAATCTGTCTCATCCCTAATATTTTTTGTTCATAGCTCAAACATTATTAAAATTCACTTTTTATATAAATAAATATTAATTCCTTGACACTTGCAAAAAAAATTTTTTTTTTTTTGGTGTATTGATTTAGGTGATTAACTTAATGTCACTATTCACAAATGGCTGTTGCTTTTGGCCATCAGGAGTGTATGGCAAATTTAGATCATAGTTCGTGCACTGGTTCAGTAGATGTCACTCATGTTCCAGTGACTTCCGATGAGTTTTTACTATTATCTCTTATGATTTGTTGCCAAAGTTGATTGGCTTGTCCTTGGTCCACATTGAAAGTTGAATTATTGTGGAGTGTGAATCTCCTAACATTATTTTATAGCATTTTGTATCTGACTGCCGCACTTGAAATATATGCTGTTGAGAAGATGGATCTGTGATATATTGTGAGAGACAAAAGTCCGGATTTGTGTGTCAACTGCCTTGAAATGACGTTCCACCTGATATTCTGATTGTTAGAAGGCCTAAAAAGGCTCCTGTACACTTACTGCTACAGTGGTGGGCATTAAACTGCTAATTTATAATTTAGAATTCAGAAAATGTGTATGTTAGGTTGTAATAGTGTGTTACATCTCTCAACTTGTGTCCTTTACGTCACACAGGGATGAATCTCGGGAAAAGGTTATGCGGGAGGTGAAGGCCTTGGCTAAGCTGGACCACCAGAACATAGTCCGTTACTTCAATGCTTGGCTGGAGTGTCCGCCCCCAGGATGGCAGGAAGAAGCTGACAAATCGTGGCAAGACAGGCAAGTAGAAGTTGAAATTGCAAACCCTGATTCTTGGTTACTTCTAACCACTAACACATTGCAAGGAGAAATCAAAGTACTGAAAATGCCTACTTTGTTATTCACTGTGTCCACGATTTTATAATACTACAGTTCCACTGATATTGAACAGACAGACATAATATTAGCATCATCATATCTGTCTGTTCAATATAATATTAGCATCATCATATCTGTCTGTTCAATATTAGTGAAACTGTAGTATTATAAAAACATCCAATAATTTGTGGACACTATGTGTGTAGAGTAGAGTCTAGATATTGACCTCAATGCCTATTTTGTTTCTTTGATCAGATTCATATGCTTTCAGTACAGAAGTAGGTTTCTGCACAATGCAGTAATCATACGTAAATTCTGTATTGGCAATAAGTGCCAAAAATGATTCCAGAGACATTTTAAAGGCATATCAGTTTATTAAATGTATTTTCCTTTCATGGTTTCGTAGTTCAATTTTCATTAATTAGCTGAAGTTTGTAATAACTCATGTGGAATAAGGTGAAGTGGGAAGAAACAAAACAATATCTTCATTTTTTAAAAAAAATCAGGATGCCACTGTAATCATTATTCATCTTTCATTGTCACAATTATCCTAAAGAAGTAAAGTAAAAATCATACTTCAAGTATGTTAGAAATTTTAATGTTTGTGTGTCCTTTATGTTCTAGAATAATTTAAATCCTAACATTTTTAAAATGCACTAAATAAGGCATAACTCACACCACATACCATCATTTCTAGAATAATTTAAATCCTAACATTTTAAAATGCACCAGATAAGGCATAACTTACACCACATACCATCATTTCTAGAATAATTTAAATACTAACATTTTAAAATGCACTAAATAAGGCATAACTTACACCACATACCATCATTTCTAGAATAATTTAAATCCTAACATTTTAAAATGCACCAGATAAGGCATAACTTACACCACATACCATCATTTCTAGAATAATTTAAATACTAACATTTTAAAATGCACTAAATAAGGCATAACTTACACCACATACCATCATTTCTAGAATAATTTAAATCCTAACATTTTAAAATGCACCAGATAAGGCATAACTTACACCACATACCATCATTTCAATAAGTAAGCTTTGACATGTAGTTATTATTTTCCTCTAGCTGTCACCACATCATGTTGCTTCTTCAGGAGATAAGTCAAGAATAGTCAATGTTTAAAAGAAATAAGTCAATAATAGTCAAAGTTTAAAACGTGGAGAGGTAAGTTAGGTTAAAAAAGGTTAAAATGGGGGAAGACAATGCAGTGTCCTGTCGCTCCTTCTACCCCATCTCTGGCTGGCAACTAACTTAACCTTTTTTAACCTAATTACTTCGCCATGTTTTAGTTAAACTTTTACTGTTTTTGTTTTATCTCTTGATGAAGGGGATGTGGGGAAAACAGTAAGTACATTCCAAATCTGGACTTCATTACTTAGTCAAAATGCACTGTTTGATATTTAATGCATCATTGTCTGTGCCAAGCAGTAAATATAGATGAAAATATTTGAAGTTACTTATTTTTACTAAATTTTATTTATTTATTTTAGTGATATTGGATCCAGTACTGTTCCTTTGACGTCCCTTGGTGATGCAGTGTCTGTTAATATTCAGCCACAGGAAAGGTTGGAGAAGAAAAATAATGCTCTTCTGCTGTATAATCCCCTGCGTCCGTTCGAAGACACCATGTTAAAGGACAAATCGGTCATTGTGGATGTCGATAGAAGCAGCAGCATTTCGCAATCGGACCAAACGAGCGAACCATTCGTGGACATTGGAACGAGACAAAGATTTGACAAGCACGAGAAAAGTGATTCCTTCATTGTGTTCGACGCGAGTAAAAGTTGGAGCAAAACTAGCGGGAACGATGACGTGTTCGAAAAGGAAGACACAGAGGAAAATATTGTTTCCGTGACAGACAGTAACTCAAATAGTATTAACAAAACAAAACAAAGCATTTCTCTAAGCACTAGTCATTCTAGACAAAGGCACCAAAGGCCTAGATCCTTGGACTTGAGTAGTACGGTGAATTCGTCACCTAGATCGACGAGAGTCTTCTTGTACATCCAGATGCAGCTGTGCAGGAAGGAGAGTCTCAAAGATTGGTTGCACGAGAACGGAGTCGAACGCAGTCCGCAGAAAGTGCTTCAGATTTTTGAACAGATTGTGGCAGCTGTCGAGTATGTCCACATGCAGGGTCTTATTCATAGGGATTTGAAGGTAAGTTAGAAAATGGTTATTTCCTATGTACACAGTTCACACTGACTTGGAGAAATCAGGTACTTCAGGGGAAAAGGTAATGAAACAGAGAATGAATAAATTTTTACACTCCTTACTACAACTGACTTCTTGGTTAGGAAGATTTCATGTAAAAGATGTTTTATAATTTATTTTTGTTTATTACTTCCAATAGCATGTTCATTTGTTTGATTTAATGGAACTTAAAAAATATTTTTTTAGAATAGAACAGCATTACAGAATTGTGTGCAAGTTTACTTTTAAAAATATGTGGAAAATTCAGCGAACTTCCTTTGGCAAACTTGGAACCTTGTTAAAGTTACATTATTTTCGATTTGTGAAAAATTAGCAGTCAAATTTCAGTGGCATTGTTATTTAAGAGACAAATTCAGTGAAAGATTTCATTTTCACATTGGTTGTTTTGTTTGATTAACAGTATCTATATAATACAACTTACTGAAAAGTTATAAAAAAAAGGTGATATTTCATGCTGTATTTCGTCACCTACATAAAAACAACTGTTGTAACATATATATTTTTGCTTTGTTGGTAGTGCAGATTTTTGAATCTATGCTTTCTTCAGGGATGGGAAATCCTAGTATAAGGTGTGGTACAAAGTTACATATTGCCACTTAGTGTTAGTTCTTTGCACTGAAAAGTTTTGTGAAAATTGAAGCTTAATCAGGGAAGGAACCTGTGTCTTTGGCATGCCTTCCTCTGGACTACGAAGTCATACTCTGTGTGGCACGGACAATTTTATATAGCTGGTGCAGTTGCATTTTCCAACTACTTGGTATAATCATAGTCAGAAGATAACTGTTATCACCAATATATGAAAATAATTGTTAACTGTAGTCTATTTCATAGTCATGGGTATAGGAAGTAGAGTTGGTGGGGACATAGTAACAACTGCTAAGTCTATGTAAATATACATAAATACTCCTTAATATTTTTTACTTGATATCAGGGATTAATTTGCATAGCAGCTACATATTAGAATATATACAGGCTAGTTAAATCAAATGGTGTGTACTCCCATGTTTTTTTTAAATAAAACATCCGGTTTTGAGGTATTCTTGATAAGCATAAATTCTGTGTAATTTTCATCTTAAATTATCTTATATGTATCAGTGTAGGGCCTCCCTAATGGTACAGTGGAAACGTCGCCCTGTAATGAACGGGTGTGGGATTCGATACCCAGTGCAGCCACATAGTGTTTCAGAACCCACTGATCCAGAACTGTAGATCCAGGTCCTGATTAGCATATCAGTGCATAAAGTGGACGTAAAATAAGAATTCGAATTCAATGTAAACAGATTGATTTGGTTCATTTTACTTGGCTTTTATGCCACTTTTGGCTTATCGCAAAGATGGGGATGAGTGATGATGTGTCATGAAATCGAAGGGACATTCACAGAGAACACTCATGCCCAGGCTGGGATTTGAATCCAGCCCCCTTGGTGTCATAGCACATTGTGCTAATCACTCCATCATGGAAGTTGGCAGTATAAACATAGATTCAATAAATATTATACAGTGATCTAGATTAGGGCTACAGCCAACGGGCTACATCTTGCCTGCATTAGCACTTACAGAACTCCTGGCTTGTGGCATGGTGTTTAATGTTAGTAACATATAATATGGTTACTTACCCTGCATATGAAAAATTTTGGGTACCCCTGATCTAGAAAGTTCTAGAACCATTTGCAAAAATAGCTTGAAGAAATCAATTTGATACTTCTGGGTGTCTACCAGTCAAGAAAAAGTCAAGAAATCAACAAGTAGGTCAAGAAAGTTAAGAAAATATGCTTGTGGTCAAGAATTTTTGATATTTTTTACAGTATAGTGAATTTGTGATGTACCTGTAAGCTATTGAGATTTGATAAAATTGAATATTTGGAAATCTAAAATTGTATTGAGTTGTGGTTAACATTTGTTCACTTTTGTTTTTAAGAATTACATTCTTGTATACGTGAAGGGTTGTAAAAGAATTAAATAAAGTAATGTGACCTTTCCCCATCCAGGATGAACTCTGATGCTTTAATTTTTACATGCATTAATAATTGAAACAATTCTAAATCTCTTGTTAACGTACAGCTTCAGTTTTCATCTTAACCGACCTTGTGGTAGGTGCTTTTCATTAAATTAAATTATCCATTTCCTTTATTTCCAACTATACTTAAGTAGAAAGAAAGGGGGGAGGTCAAGAAGAAGGAAAGAAAAGTCTAGAAAAAGACATGAAAAAGTCAAGAATTTTGGATTTGTTATTTTGGTAGACACCCTGTACTTCTTTGGCTAAGCTTCAGTTTTAACTGACAAGCGATATTTGACCTTGGAAATGAACCTTCACAAATAATCACAACCTTTCATATTGGAGTGACATGACAAGCCACACTTGTTATAGACTGAAGGGACCCCTGTGTCTCTTGTCACTTCAGTATGAACACCCTGTGCCACTTTTTGCTTTGGTCTGAAACCTCCGTTAGTGTTGATTTGGTATCTTTTATCTTCCTTTTTGTAATGGTTGAAAATGGGTCACAAATAGTGACAGATCTGGCAAGTAAAGGACGTGATAGCAAAAGTATCCATTTTTATTATGGCTGTGCCAATATCGATACAAATGCTTGAAGACTGTAATAATTAAGTTGTTCAAAATATATTTTAATCTTAGTGTAAATATTCCACTCTAATTATTATATACATCAATTTACCAAGATTTTTCCTTGCATATTGTGAACCATCATGGAAAATAAAACTGGCTTTTCTTATCAATGAGAAATGTTGATTTATAATTGGATCAAAACGTCAGTCTGCAAATAGTACATAATATGCACAATACCTTCTTAAATTGTACATATCATAATATCATTTCATCAAACTTTTTCAGCCTTCCAACATATTCTTTTCCAAAGATGGCCAGATAAAGGTTGGTGACTTCGGCCTGGTCACAGCCATGGCTGAAACGATGGACCTAAGGACACCATGTGAGGAAACTGTGGTGGCCAAGTCAAGCCAAAGGCACACTGCCCAAGTTGGAACTCAGCTTTATATGAGTCCTGAACAGGTATGCAAAAATGCAAGTATGATGTGATTGTGTCACTTTATCTAAGCTGAAATGGGGATTGTGACAAATCTCGCTGCATTGGAGGAAGTTCTGATAATTTTATTAATATGATATTTGTGTCAATCGCTTGAAAATTGCTATCGCAATTCTGACGTTCTGCAGTTTTTTTCTTTTGAGCTAAAAAGCAAAATAATAATATTGTTATTTATTATTATTATATATTATTGAACATTCTAAATGTGCAACTTCTTTTTGTGCAATAAAGTTCGAAGGCACTCATTTAAATGCATTTATGGAAGGAGGTAAATGTACATTCAAGTTCAAACACTGTTAATTCAATACACACAAAACAAGCATAAAACTTATTTCAATTATATTAACAAAAATTATAAAAGGTAAAGCTATCCCCTGTGCATACCATATAAGGGGAGCGGGGTGGAGACGGATCACCACACATTCTCGATGTTGGTCATACTGGTGATGTCAGTAGCTCAATTCTCTAGCCACTTTTAATATCATTCATCAAATAAATCAAATGCTTGTTTCGTTTGTAAAATTATATACATATATAATAGTGATGATATTAATTGGTATTCTGTTGGTATCAGCATGTATATATTTATCGGTTTATCACTAAAATTGCAGATATTAGATATATATCTATTAATAGATTGTAATTTAGTGCAAGTATCTGTTATCTCTCTCTCTCTCTCTCTCTCTCTCTCTCCCCCTCCCCCTCTCCTTCTCCCTCCCTCCCTCCCTCCCTCCCTCCTATCCCCACTGTTATTTTGTTGTTATTTTTATGAACATACAGGTTCAATTCATATGCTTTGGTTGTGTAAACACACAAATCATATACAGTGAAACCTCGATTTTACGTTTTACAGGAAACTAAGCTGAAACTTAAAATGTGGGAAAATGTAGAATTGAGAATTTTTTTTTAACATTCTGCTATGTTGGAATTATAAAGATTGAATGTATAATGTGGGAAAAAAGTACAATCGGGATTCCACTGTATATTTTCCAAGGCAAAATTTATTGGAATCACTTGTTTGTATACATTAATTAATTTACGTAAGGAACTTTTTACGTTCCTTAAGAAAGATTTGTTACTCTATAACAGATTGCTAGAATGTCATCACTTCATCAGTATTGGTTAAAATGATATTGCTGCACCTGTAATATGTCTATTAATTTTATTATTTTGTTTCCATGCTTTAATGCCATTAAGAGTAAAAAGTGTATTTTGTGTACTCAAAATTCTCTAATATTTTTCTTGTTTCAGTTGGAAGGAAAACCCTACAATTATAAGGTTGATATTTATTCCTTGGGGCTAATCCTTTTTGAGTTGCTGATACCATTCAACACGCAGATGGAAAGGCTCAGGACATTGACAAATCTCAGGGCAAATATATTCCCACCTGATTTTCAACATAACTTTCCACTGGAGGTAACTCTCTCTCTGTAATCTCATGTTAGGTTAATTGGTTTTCAGAGAGGCCAAAAAGTAATGTAAGATTTCAAGAAACTTGAAGTATTGCATTGTTGTTGAGTGTGAACTTCAAGAATATGTAAACAATTATTGCAAGATTGAAGTTAGCTAACTATCGTCTCATTATATAGTAAAAATATTCATGAGAATAAAAACAGATAAGTGAAAGAAATTCCTTTTGTAATAACTTACCTTTGGGTATTTCGTTTAAATAATGGAATGCCGTCTCTATAGCCAAGTTGTAGCGATCAACTCGTGGTCTTGCCACTGAAGATTTTAGGTTTGAGTCCTGGTTCAGCTATGAGGTCTTCATTGCGTTCCTTCCACAGGGTGTCTACTCACTGGGAATTCCTTGAATTCCGGGAAGTGTGCGTGAATTATTGGCTCCGGGAATTATGCATGAATTGTACTTGAATTTTTCTCCGTAGATGTGAGAAATTACAACTTTTATTGGTCCAAATGAATTCATTCAGTTACAAATGACTCGAGGCAAGATTTTCACAGTTTAGTTATTTTCATCGAGGAAGGAAAAGAAAACAAAATTCTCTCAATCTGTTTACTTTGTTAGTGTCCTTTGCAGAACAATATATCTGACAGACTGAAGATTATTACAAGATAAGATATCTTGAAGTTTATTAAGTAAATTTGGTTTGGGAACGTATACAATTAACAATTTTTCACAGATTAGTATATCCCGTAACATTTGTGACATGTGTTTGTAAATGTATTTCGAGCCTGAGTATGTGAAATGGCACCTTAAATTAAATATTTTAAATATATGTATCATTTAATTGAATTGAATTACAATTTATTAATACATTGGAATCACACAGACCCTTTATATTGTTAATATATATATTTGTGTGTGTGTGGTCAGAAGGCGGTAATACGTAAGGTTGAAATAGAGAAGACATCTGCTTGTACCCGTGAATTTTTGGAAAGTTCGTTTTGAAAACTGGGAATTATACTTGAATTTTATCATGGTTCTCAAGTGGCCACCCAATTCCAGTTATTATTCATCTTGATTGTCCTGAGCAGCAAAAATTGACAAAAAGAAAAAAAAAATTCAAAAAACATTATAAATGCAGATATACATAATGAATTGTTGACAGTCTTTAACTTGCTGTTCTCATCATTGGTTTATCTAAAATTTTGTGTGACAATCTATTTGCTAATTTACATTTTATTTCTTGTTATTAATTCTGATGTCATATGCAGTGGAATAAGAGAAGAAAATGAATTTTGTGGTAGTCTTGCATTTGACCTAGTTTTAATTTCTTAGGGCCGATTTTTCAATGTCCTGTTAAGGTTCATGTTATCACGTAACTGAAAGTTTGTGAAAATTTCGGTTTTTCAATGTACAGTTAGCTCGTAACTGGAACTCTGGTGGCGATTATCTTTACTGGTACTTCTTCTTGCAGTTACCAGCCTAACTGGAAGTTGCGAAGCAACATGGCTGCCCCATGCAGCTATCGAAGTTCCACACTCGCAACTTCACTGTCAGATTAAACAAGATATGATTCATAAAAATGTTAAATTTGTACAGAAGAAGAATTCTTTTGTTTGGCAGAGCTTACCATTGTCCATGCAAATATGGAAATTAAACAGCGTACTTGCTAGAATTCGCTTGGTGAGGTTGTGTTGGAGAATTTGTGACAAGGATATCCGTTCTACAAGGTGGTTGAAACTCCAAACGGTAATTTGGTGCAGTGGTTAGCAGCACCACCTTGCGGAGCGTGTTGTGTTTTGTAATTTGAGTTCGAGTCCTGATCACAGATTTTTTTTTTTTTGTCAATTATTTATTACGTGTGTTGCCTTCAATTCATGCTTTATTGTTAAACGATCTTCTTGGAAAAATATTACAGTAAATTTTAAAATTATTATTACTCGTACCTTTATATTTTTAGAACTTGGCCTACAAAGCATGCTTACTAACATGTCTTTTCTCGCTCAACAAACATGCATAGAGAGGTGCAAAGCATTCAGTCAAATGTAGAATATCTACATATTAATAATGTTTATATCAGCAGACAGATATTATTAATGTTTCGACTTTCGAGTTCTTCACGCTTCTTCTACAAGAAAGTATATGCTTTTGTGCATCATAACAGAATTTCCCCCACATGGAATTGACTTTTATTAGAAGAAAGCCAAATCTGTAGTGCTCGTTAATTTATTTCGTAAGCACGATGTATATGCGGCCATTGTTCCAATCATGTTTTGCATAGGTTTCTCGTATGTAAGAACGTGCTTTTGAATGCCAGGCTGTGTGCCAATCCACGCGGTTTGAAACTATACTAATAGATGGCGTGCAGATCGATTCCCTATTTTCCGCACTTCAGCATTACCAACATACTATTCTCGAGTACAAACTCACGATTCGCTAACTCCCAGTTACTTTCACATTGAAAAAACCGGTGCTGGTTAAGAGTGGCGATTGGCTCCAACTGGCAGATAGTTAACAGAAAGAATAACTGGACATTGAAAAACAGGCCCTCAAAGTAATATCCTGGCCTAAAGAAGTGTAATAATAATATCCTGTGGTGCAACATCCCATGAGGGGAAGGGTCTACCTACCGACTGCCAGCTTCACTCTCACCTTCCAAGGTGGGAGATCATCCAACCAATTACAGGGAGATATGTGGTCAGCCCGTCGAACCCCCAGTCATTGTTGTATTCTTCCATGACCGGGTTCTCTACACTCATTCGTAGCTCCCCAATTTCCTCTCGATGGTGAGTGGCCACCAGTCCCATACACAGGCTGATATCTCAGCAAGAGTTGTTACACTTTCCCCGAGAGACTCGAACCTGCATGCATCCCGTAGCCGGAGCACAAAGCATGATACCTTAGACCGCACGGTTAGGAACTTATACAACAGTAATACTTATATTGAAATGTTTGTGGTCCTATGGTGTAGCTTTGTAATTAATGTATCCCGGGTTCAATCCTTGTATTGCTCAATGGATCAGATCAGATCAGGTCATACTTCAAACTATAGCTTATCTCAGTTCTAAGTGGACTTAAAATGAACAAATTCTAAATCTTTATTTTGAACATGTAATTTGCAGCAAACTACTTTTTATGTTTAACTAAAGGATATGTTTCTTGCAGTTTCAGCTACTAAAATTCATGCTTTCTCACTGCCCAACTGATCGGCTAACCACGTTTGGTATTAGAGCAAGGCCTCCACTGCGTCAGTTGCAAGTAAGTTTAGTTTTACTACCTGAGTTATGAAAGATAAAGTTGAATTTAGACCAGTTTTATTGAGCAGAAAAATTTCTTTGCACATTGGGCCATGAAAATGAAAGTATTATAGTCAAAGGATTAAGGCTCATCTTGACTTGAAACCTATGTCAGTTGTGACTTTTTCTGAAAAGATTTCCCACTTGAACGAGCCTGCAAAATAATGCTGAAATACTAAATTCTGAATTAAGAAACAAAATCTGTGCAGACTTTCTTCAGGGTAAGCTTCATGTGAACTATATTTGCGAGCATCTACGAGCATCGTGGAAAATCTAGCATTTGTTGTTTTGGTACTGGGAAGACTAAGTGAATTATGAGGGAAAACATAAATTTCAAGACGTACTGTATTCACTTAAGTACCTGCCACTTTTTTCCCCTACAAATATGGTGAGGAATGAAGGTGTGCTGCTTATATGGGTACAGACTGGGTGAAGTTTGCTGAAGAAATATTATCCTCTTTCAAATTGAAGACAAGTGAAACACCCTTGTATTGAAAAGAGCAAAAGAAATTCTGTTGTACAAACATTTGCTGCAAAAGTGGAAAAAATGGATCATATTAGTGGAGATGTTACAGCAGACGACAAACCAAGATTTGAGTCTAAACGACGGGCCGTGCTTTTCTCCTATCCAAATCAATGGGATTTTCCATCGGAAACTGTGACAGCAGTTATGAAACAAAATTATGATACGTATCGTACATCAATGTAATGAAATTTCAGAGAATACGACTATATATCACACATATCTTACAGAGGATAAGGTAAAGAATAACCAGGGTAAGAAAATCATGCATTTTTATACAAAAGTTGGACGTTCCAGTTCCGAGCACAGCCGAAGCCGGGCCGAAGCTCACCCGATCTCAAGTCGGTCATGCTGCCGCTATGGATGATGGAGAAACCAGCAGCCTCAGGCGATTGAACTGGCTGCGATTCCAGATCGGATTCCTTTTGGAGCATTCACTTTACTCGATTTTCTACTCCATTTATTCTTTACATTCTCATCTGTAAGGTATATGTTATATATAGACATATTCTCCGAAATCTCATCTTTACATTGATGTACGATGCACATCACATTTTTGTTTCGTAACTGCTGTCACGATTCTTAAAGTTACCCTTTGCAATGGGAAACTCAATGAATTTGAATAGAGAAATAAAGTTTTTATTTGTTTAGACTCAGTTCCAGCTCGTTGTCTGCTGTGACGTCACACTAATACAGCCCATAAAGTTTCCTTCAAAATCTAAGTGGGCACCTTATTCAGGGGTGCAGGATAGTTGAGTATATACTGTAAAATCATCATATAACACTGTACTAAAACCTGAAATATATGACTAATTATTAATATTTTTTGTCCTAAATAATTTATATTTTCTCGTTGAAGTGTGATTTTTTTTTTTTTTTAAGAAGTATACATTGGAACTTAATTTTATGTTTGTCAGTGAACCAAGATGAATAAAGTTAAAATGCGGAAAATTGTAAAATTCGTTAAAACTTCTTAACATATAGCTTTATTGGGACCATGAGAATTTAATGTAAAATAGAGGTTCCACTGTTATGCTTTGTGAAGATTAAATCAGAATTGAACTAACACAATAATTTTGAATGATATTTTACTGTGCAGTTGTTCATAACTTGAGGACATTGTGTATAACGTAATCATATTTAATTGCTTTTAGGATTCTTCCATTGAGGAGATGACAGATGAACTCCATTTTAATCTTCCCCGAAGAAGAGAGAGTAGCAAGACTTACTCTTTTTCCAGTTCGTCAAGCACAGAATCTGGGGAAGCGAACTTGTAGCATATAGTTCGTAACTCTTTCCTCACTTTCCAATTTCCTGTGATGTTGTACAGTTACATTTTTGTGTTGAGGACACACCAGTGTTGTGTAATATGGAAAACATTTTGCTACAGTTGTTTTAAAACTGTGAAAAAATCTGAGTATTTGTTAAAAATAGTTACTTCAAAGAGTCTAGTGTGGAGAACTAGATCGAAATGAAGGAAGAGACGGTTGTGTTTTGATTATTATGTTACTTTTATGTACCCTGCCTGTTAACTTATTTTGTGTATCATTATTTCAGATACAAACTTGCATGATGTTTTTTTAATGTTGACAGAATACTTTTGCTCAGATAAGTATGCACGTGTGCGTGAATAACATATGAAAGCATCTTTGACAAAACTTAACATTAATTTATATATAATGTATTTTTAAATAGAAGTGACCGCTAGGATACATACAACTTGCAAAACATAATTATGTGATGACTTTGAATCAATGTGTCAACAAAGCCTAGTCATACCTAATACTGTATTGTCAGTGTTAAATTTATTGCATTTGTACACAACATTCCATGTTAATTTGCTGCATAACAAGGTAAACACTGTCATCATGAAAATGAAACGAAACTCCCTTGTTTGTAATGAAAATTCATGAGTTTCTCAATTTTTATCAGCATTTATATGAGATGATAAGCCTGTTATCATAATGTTTGAATTGCCTTTGAATGCATCAGGCTATTCAGAGAATAATTTTCACTAGGTTTTTATAAAGAGGCACATATTTGTGATAAATGTATTATTGTCAAGAGTCTTTACACTTTAACTGCTTATCGTTACCACCATTGTGAAAGCACTGGCCATACCAGGAAACAGTACACCCTCGTCAAAGAAATCTACTGCCTGATTCTTTACTTGATTCTGACAGTAACAAATAGGTCTTTTTTTTTTAAGCTTACCAAAAGTTTTTTTCTGAATAGTCCAATAGATGCAATCATCAATTATTAACTGAAACATTTTGTAAACTTAGTTTCATGTATTTACAGATGAAAATATGGTTTATTATGTTTGCATTCATTTAACTGTAGCATAATATACCTTTAGCAACTGAATTTTATTTTTTCAATACTTTGACACAATGCACATGCTTTCTTACATTGTTCGAGGAAAATATATTATTATCCACTATCATTACTATTATTTATTATACTGTGCTGATAATGTAACGTTACTGCATGTTATAGTGACATCTGCTTTGCCAGGGATCAAGCTACCTCACAGTTTCAATCACTTGCAAGAATGTAGTGTAGGTATCTGTTACTTGTATCTAAATTTTTTCAGTGTGTATAAATATAGCAGTGATATTTGTTAGGATGTCAACACTGGCTTCAGTGCTATAAATAGTAAGCTTGCTTTTTTTTATCAGTCACTTAAGAGACACTTTTGACTAATATTGGAAGTAGTCAGAAATGCATGGGACAGAAAAGTAGAATTTTGTTGTTCTATTGTCTGGTCACAAGTTTAAAAATGTTGACAAGAGGCGAGAATCATATGCTCTTCCATGTTTTTTAATCATGAGATATCTTATATATATATTTGAACAGAGAAGTTGCTGTAATGTGTATAAAAATACATACTTAAAAGATTTTTTTACAGTTCTAAAGCTGTAAATATCTTCTTCATTATGTATTTTTTTCCAAGCTATTTTTCTTGTGCTGTCAGCTTCATAGAACAAAATTGTACTGTTTTGAGCACTTGTATGTGACCCACAGTGCTTCATTTTCATGATGGCAGAATAGTTGTTCTTGTATTTTCCAATTTTCCTCTATAATGTTTATATTTTCAACATTCCTTTTAATAGATTCTGTTGTCAATTGTTTTTATGGTATGTATTCTTGGTGTGTGAGAACATGACAGTTATGTTTTTTCCTCTTGATATTCATGAAAAGCCCACAATGGATGAAGAAGTATTATGATTGTACTGTCAGAGAGAGAGAGTATTATGCATAATGTTTGTGGTTCAAAGACTGAATTACTCGCCGTACTTGTAAATATTGTAAATAGATCTTTGTGAATCAAGTGCAGCCGAATGTAATGTTTTGTTCTTTTTAAGTTTACTGCAATAATTATAACATGCCAATAAGCAGATTGTGAAAGTTGTTAGAAAACATCCATGATGCATAAAATGCATAATAAATTCAATTGGAGTGATCAATTCAGTAAGAATAATTGGCACTTGCTATATTACTTCAAACAAATAAAATCCATTCAATCTGATGTATTTTTCTTTATTCTTACTTCACTTGAGCAATACATTTTTTTGTTCCTTATTTTGTGTAATAATCTGGGTATTGAAGAGGGTAAATATGTTCTTTATGAAGTGAAAAATTGTTGTTAGAACTATGCATGTTTTCACTTTCTCATGAAAAGTCATTGTCTTTCACAACCTTGAAGACAATGCTAGTCTTTTTCCCTTCAGTTAGAACCAGAAAACATTTTGATTTTGCAGTTTTTGGCAGTTGTTTTTCTTTTGTTTACTTTAAGTTTTTAAACTGGATTTTTCTCCTTCAGAGTTATTTTGTGCAAATTTGTCTTTGGAAAGAGAGAAAGCAGTATAATCCTGTTAGGGACTTGTGTGTTTGTGATCGCCCTTTCATCAGGTTGATCTTTCCATCCTCATCTTTGCAATTAGCCAAACGTGGTAGAAAAGCGAGGTAAAATAAATCAGTTGATTTTTTTTCTTTACCTTCTAAACCGCAAGATGTCCAGTTGTATGACAGTAAGAAAACTTCTTACGTTATATATGCCGGCAACATATTTGTTAAAAACAACACACAAGTAGCACGATAAAAGACCCTGTAAGAGTTTGTCCAAGCTTCCGATTCCAGACACAGCGAGTAGCATTAGTGGAACCTCGACTGCGTCCCATTTGCCGTGTCTCGACCAGCCCTGATGGTGATTCCGAGATGGAATCAAAAGCTTGGACAAACTCTGTTATTTTATCATGATATTTGTGTGTTGTTTTTAACAAGTACGTTCAGTTATGTTGAATTATTCAAGTACTTTCACAAGGACACAACTGTTTTGTGATTTATGAAAATTGTAAGTCATCAATTTCCAAGCTCTGCTCAAGGAATATTAAGAAAGCAAAAGTGCATTTCTGTGTTAAGTACTTAGTTATTTGTTGACATCAAACACCAAGTTAGGCAGTCAAGTAAAATAACTTTCAGAGTGCATCACTTGAACCTACCCACCATTATGAAAATAGTAGGTCAGGCTATCAGCTGGGTGAGTTCCAGATTTCGTCTCGCCAACATTAAATCCATGAATGTGCAAATTTTGATTTTTTTCACCTAAGTGCAGTTTCTGACTGTTTCTTGTTACTTCTGTGGTAACTCATATGACCTAATGAAATGCCATAAGTAGGTACACAGTTTACCGATGGCAACATTTATCCAAGTGTAAACGTGTTCTGTTTTTTTTCCCAGGATAGTAAATATTAAAATGGTTTTACGTTCTCAAAGTAAAGATCACATTCATGGTTTTGGCATTGGCTTGACAATATGGTTCCAAACTTTTGAGAGTGAAAATCACTCTCGTCTTCATGGGTTGATGAGCATGAAACTAGGTTTTATGTAGTTGGTGTGTGCGATGGATCTGGTTTAGGTGATGGATCAATCAGGCAGGGTGTTCTCTCCCACGTCCATGATCTTGGTCTACCATCACAGCCAAGCCAGGTCCATTTCGAGTTCTGCATTCCTGTTGAGGTTGCGCTTTTCCCCGTGATTCCAGTAGTTCGATGACTTGTTAATGAGTTGAATTGTGAAGTCAGTTCTGTCACCCTCGCTGGTATACTTCAAGAAGAATAATCTTTGGAATGCACGTGGAGTTACTCGCAAGCCGCTGCACCATCTGCCTGCGAACTGAGACCGTTGTCGAAATTCCTCCTCCATTCATAAACTTGCAGTGTGTTTAGCATACAGAGAGATACTGAATTTGCATTTGCAGGAGAATTTCTATAGGTTTTAGACTTCCATAGGGCAAGAAACAACCCTTCTTCATGGTGTGGGAGTGTAGAAGTGGTGCCATTTTTAAATGGCATTTTGGAGCTCACTTGATCAATGTTGCAGCCTTGAGGTCATTTTGTAAATAACAGCTGATACTTATTGTAAATTTGAGTTGTATACAGTCTATTTTAAGTTCACTAGTAAAAGTGTCTTAAAGAGAGAAAAGATAAATCAAAGAAGATGGCAATGAGTTATTTTATTTGTAATTCATTCAACGTTTCTTCTACACTATATTTAATCCAACAAGTTAGGGTATCTCTCCCTTTACAATTATGAAAAAGACTTGAGTAACAGTATGTGAATTGGTGTTATTTAAACAATGAACAAAAATGAAAGTGTTGATCTCAAAGAGAAATCAAAAAGTGCAATCAAAAGAAACTACTGCTTTATCTCTGGTCCTTGTACACATTCTGAATGATCCTCAACCACGTCAAGAAACTTCTTGCACATGGAAATCCTCGTCTTGTTTTTTTCCAAGTTTTCAATAATGACTGGGGAAATCATTGATCCAATTTCTATCTGAAGTTCTGCAGCCTCTTCTGAAAGATAAATTTTAAAAAGGTAAATTGTTCCCCTGTGCTTAGCACCATGCCATGAAGGCGTATATGGGGTGCAGGGGTAACGCCCCACACTTTCTTGATCCGGTTGTGAGTGGTGTTATGTGACCAGCACCATGCCCCTGACCACCACTACCCCCCAGGGTTTCCCCCAGGTACCCATGTTATTCGAAGCTGGGTGAGCGCTGGGGCCGCTTCCAATGTTAGAAAACTTCCCAGATCGAACCCGGGACCTATAGCATGTTAGTCAAACGTGTTACTGACTGAGCCACCGTGCCCACCAATATAAAATTTACCAATACCAATATTCTCTTGGTTGGATATAAAATTACATGTTCCCTTAAGAACATGAATGGTTCATTCACCTTCTTTATTAATGTATTAATGTAGCACAGAAGTGCAATGGTTTCAAAAAAAAATGTTGCACAAATACAGACTATTTATAGAAATATTGAATTGAGAAAATTATTGGTAATTTGCTAATACAGAGATATGCTTTTAACAGCAATTACTGATAGAATACTAATTGATTTGCTTCACCCTTATTGACTTCCGTGGTGTAGTGGTTAGCAGAGCGTGCATATGGGTGTTCTTTGTATGCGTCCTTCCATCATATAACTCCTCATCTTTGTAATTAGCCAAACATTGCAGAAAAGTAAAATAAACCAAACCCATCAATCGTCCTTCTACAAAAACAAGAAAAAACTTTTACATTAAACAATAGTAATATTTATGGAAAAACTACAACTCAGCAGCACTAAGTGGAGAATGTTAGCTTGGAGGATATTTGGTTGAGCTTTAGGGTTAACTGGGAGGATGCTTTACTAAAATTTTGCTAGGGAGCACTATCTCAGTCAATAAAAGAAAGAATATTTTTTTCTGTTTATTCATTGATTTTAAACGTAGTACATAGGGACTGGACTAGCTCATGCATGACTTATTTTAAAATATTTTGTATAACTCTTACTTTTGGTCAGAGCTCGGTGGGAATATTATACCCCCCAGCACTGCTTTTGGTTAAGTATTTGTACTTTTGTTATTTAGTGTTGCTTTTCTGCCCTTTTTTTGGATAATTGCAATGATAAGAATGAATGATTAGATGAAATTGCTGTGACACTCAGAACACCTAAGCTAGGACTCGAACTTGGGTGGTAAATTGAAAGTAGTGATGGTTGCAGCTGAATTTTATTGTAAATTCTTAATGGTTTTTGTCTTCATCAACAAGGTAGCAGGAGGAAAGTGAGCTCGCTAACTACTAATAATTAGTACAAGTACATTAAAGGAATTAAAATATAAACATTTGTTCTGTTGTTTGTAATAAGAAAGTCACCCTTCAAACTGCAAAGAAATGTGTATGGAAAAGAAAACATTGTAAATTGAAGAATAAAAACCATACATTAAAGAATTGAAAAATAAAAGTTAGGTCAAATATATTCAATTAAGAATATGATACAGACAAGCAAAACCGAACTAACCTCTCATTGTGATAATGTTATCTAGGCATTTGTACAGATCCTCCTGAGAACCATCAAGTTCAGTAATGTATCTATTATAGAATTCTGCTGCAGGTGCAGTAGGTGATTCTTGCTGTTGATCATTCACTAGCTGCATCTGTTGGTTTGTATTTGATGCTGCTTTCTCTGCCATTTCTGAAATTGAGATTCAAGTGCAATTTTAAAATATCCTGCAAAAAGCAGTTATAACTCATATTTCAAGAATTTAAAATGGGATTTAACTACAATGATGACTGGGCAAGGAAAGAGTCTAGTCACTACCACATATCATAGAAGACTTGTCAATAAAAGCATTCATATCTGGCTATGTAAGCGTGTGTTGAATTTCTAGTACTACCATAGTATTTTTTTTTAAAAAAAAACATTCAGTTGTGAAAGTACTGTGTAGCATAACCTGCCGAAGTAAAAATAAAATCACTCCAAATTTTCGCAACACGCTCCTAAAAGTTAAATATGTCCTTACACCCCTCCTCTGTGCTCCCCATTCAAGGTTTGGAGACAAATTACCTTTAAAATTGCCCTTCCCCCTGTTCTCAATTAACAATTAAATTTCCGTCAAGTATTCGAAAATAAACTTCCTAGACATAGAAAGGAAAACAAATTTGTGCTTAGATTTATTTCTACCGCTATAAACCGGAACAATTTTTTCGCAGTGCTCGTTATGTTGACCTTTGCTTCTGAATGATGATATACGCAGATAATATACGAACAGTATTAATCTGAAGTGAAACTATTTAGGTGATGTGTGCATAAACCCGAACATCTTTAGAAAATACGCCGACAGGTGGCGTGACTGACAAGTTGTTTAATCGAACGCAACATTGGGCTTCGTGGGGAAGTGAGTGATTGAAATAGAGCCCTTCTCCTTGCATATTTTTTCTCTGTCGATTGTTTTGTTTACCGTGAGTTCGCAAATAATAAAGTAGGTGTATGGACAGTGCTACTACAGTATTTTCTTGTTTCATCTGCATTCACATTTGTGTATCGTTTAGATTAGAACTGAACGAAGATATGACTGCATAAAAATATTTAAGAAATTATTGCTCGTGTGTGTATGCAGTATAGGAAGCTATATTTCTTGTGTATGTTTTACAATTTGCGAGGAAGGTCCCACTGGAAGAAGTTAACAGAACTCGACCCCGCCTCCACAGTGCCTCGGTGTTCGAGATTGAATCACGTTCTCGGCAGCGAAAGTTCCGGAATCGATTTTCTTCCTCAATATAATCTCTAATCATCATTCATCGTCGCGATTAGCCAGAGTCAAAAAAGCGATAACTTCGGAAACTCGCATAATGCAAGCCGTTTGGGGTGCTAACAAATCTAAAATAAATATTACGTGTCCACGTGATTAGGAATGTTTCGTTTTCCATGCCTACCTTCTGATAATAGTGAATATGTCGGATATAGACTGGAAGTACTGTACAAGCGAAATTGCGCACTACGAAACATGATTGCATCGACCTTCGCCACCGAGTGAGTACTGTAATTTTTTAATATTTATTCTCTAGATTTTAGTTTTTCTTGCTCGTGAGAGAAAATTGCGTGATAGCATATAATATTTAAACAGCAACTCGCCTACCCCGTACGTAGCAAAAATTATGTCCGTTTTGTGTAAAATCAAATGCACCCACTTACCTACAACAATCTTTCCTCTGAACTGTCTGTTCAAGTTCTGCATTTTAATAGCCTAAACATCTTTGTGCTACCGTGTCAAAAAAAAGAAAAGAAAAAAGAAGCCTTAAGGGCATGCGAGACAGTCTCCGCCTGGCTTTTCCCACCGAGTCAGTGTTGCCAACTTAGATCTCTTGGAGCCAGATCTGGCTCTTTCTGCAATCGTTTGCCTGTGAGCTAGGGCGCCCGCCCTCGTGCCTCACTCACTGGTTCCGGCCCACATAGACCAACTTTTGCCATAATTATACATTTTGGACGTGACGTGATATTGTTATATTGGCTGCGTCGCCCCATCCTCTCTTATATCCCCAGCTACTTTTTTTCTATAGCGCCGTGTTGACGTAAAATTGGCATAATATTGTTATCAGAGAATCCTTTATTTTCGATTTCGTACGACCATGATCCATGAGATAGGTGATGCCGCCGGATCTAGATGATGAAAACTAAGAATAAATTGTCATCAATTTAGAGTTAACGGTAATAGCAGCGCCCCACCCCTTCGACAACATACATTACTCTAGGAAGCACTTCGTAAATCTAGCTCCTTGAAAGTCCGTTTTAACTCCATTTAAGGTGAAATTTAGCTCTTTTATGCGCACCAGGTTTGGCAACACTGCCAGGAGGCAAGGAGAAATGCATTGGGCATATGGGAGTATTTTTTTATTTGTTATCTTGGGAATATCAAACTTCCGATGGAATAGAAAATGATATCAACGGGAAGAGAGCAGTTTGAAGAAGTGATTGCCCAGCAGAAAAGTCGAAACTCCCATTTGATTAGCTGTAACTTGATGTTGAAGTTCATTCCTCATAAGGAATACACGGGATTCAGAAAATTCTTATTCGTCATATCTCTTACAGGTCGTATCTTGCTTAATAATCAACTTTGAAAAACGCTTCTACCTGCCACATATGGAGAAATTCATACTCTCTTGTACCCCTACGTATTTCTTGAGTGGCATTGCCCATTCCGACGATATTCAAATAAATGCACACATGGTGCGTAACTGTTTCTCATCGCCTTAATATTCGGACTCACGGTAAATACCTTCTATTCTTCTTATGCAGCTCACTACAGGGGTGCGGAGTAAGAACAACCATCTGGCTATCACAGCTGTTAGCGAAGTTGCCTCTTGACTGAAGTACAAGAGAATGGGGCACAAAAACAGAGATACAACCTTCGGGCAACGGAGCTGATTATCTTTTGTTTATGCAAAAAGGCGCTGGTACAGGGAAACCGCACAAATGCTAAATATGTACACACAAATTCGAAAGAAACGCCCTCCCTTACGGTTATGCAACCCGGAATTTTATATCGTCTAGTTTCGCCTGGTAGAGTAGTTCCCGAGAAGAGCAGTGTTTCCAAACCTATAACTGTAGTGTTTCCAACCCTGTATTGGTTGGTTGGTTGTTGATTTGGTGCTTTAAGTCCACAATACACAGTATGACTAATCGGGACTGGACCTACAGTTTAAAGTGGGATCCGAACCCCTTTGTGCCTCCACCGGGACCCCTTGATTACAAGGCGACGACGTTACCACTGCGCCATCCAAGCCTGTATTGCTTCGTAGAAGACGAAACCTTCACGTAAACTTCTTCATTCGTGAGTTACATTTGGTTTACGGACTCACATTACAGGACACTCTTTTCCTGCATTGCATGTGTTCTGGAGCATTTATTTTTCCTTCTGCGGAGAAAATTCTGTTATTATTTTACATCTTATTTTTCGCAGCTTCTCTACCATTTATTGGCTAATCGCAACAATGAGGATGAATGATGACTCCATGAAATTGATAAGAGGACAGTCATAAAGAAACCATGGGGGCTAGATTCATATTATTATTATTACTATTATTATCTTTCTTTTTTTACTTTACTTTTGGCTAATCGCAACGATGAGGATTAGTGTATGATAAAATGCATGAAGGAACACTCATAAACAATCATACCCAGGCCGGGACTCCAACCCGGGAATTTCGGCAGCGAGATCAAAAGCCGACGGCTTATCACGCTCGGGCACAGCGGCGGCCAATTATTATTAGTGATATTGTCTTTAGTAGTGTATTTTTCCACCATATTCTTTCATACAATCATGAAACGGATGAAAATTAAAATGTTAAAATACCTGCCTACGTTTTTTTTCCCCTTCCTTTTTTGCAATATGAACACCTACTGCACGAAGCCAAATTGTGGGAATACGAAACAGAACCAAGTTAACATATCTTGACAGTGGAAAGTGTTAATGCAAAATCAAGAAAAGAGTCATTTAACAGTAGCCTGATTGCTTTTCCATTTGTTGTATGGGGAGAATTGTGTGCAATGTGTGCGTAGTGGCAGGCAAAAGAGAATACAAAGATCGAATAGAGAGGCAACACTGTCACTGTTCTGCACTGCACAGACAACGCGTCTCGTCAAGTGGGCGGGGCACTGTGGGTGCGAGCGAGCTGCTGTTGCTTCTGCAAAAAGAACACTCGCAAACAACTGAATGACGCTCCGCTTAAAATCTAGTCAATCGAGAAATAATTTGTTGAGGAAGTGAATTGAAATATAAACGCCAGAATTTGGTCTAAGCCACCTCCCTTCTCCCACCTTAAAAATTCTTGGGTGAGAGGCTACAAACTATACTAAAACTGAATTACATACAATATTTTAAGACTCAAAGTGACGTGACCTAGAACGTAGTGAAAAATCACTGGTGCAAAATTCAACATAATGACGATAAAATGAAGGTAGGAAAATGGATGTGCTAGAAAGTTTTACATACACACACACATAGTTAGTTCCGTGTAGAAGATATTTCTTCACATTTTTCTCACCTTGGCTTCCTTGAATTCACGAAACTGTAAAGCCATGAGCTCGTTAACACCCTATAATCACGGAGTTCCAGGTTCGATTCCTGGTGGAGACACAACTGCCTAGTGGTTCGGATCCAACTTTCAACTGTAGGTCCCACTTCGGGTAGTCTTTTTGAGCATGAAATGGAATTAAAACAAAATTGGAACACGGCAAACCTTCACAACACACGCGCAGAGGCCGTTGAACTTAATGACTGACAACTATTATATACATCGAACTTTCAGCGAAGCTGGAATAAGGTCTATTTGCCATGCCAAATAGTGTGAATTTTCAGTCTCGTGGCGCCTTCTATACGAAGTGCACGCAAGTTATCTAAAAAAAAAAATCAAATGTGAGGGTGAGTCGAGCTATGTTTCATTCAATAAGACTCTTAACTTAAAACATATTTTGCTCTATAGCTGTCGATTTGGAACGGGCATCTAAGATTGGTTGCTTAGCGGACCGGATTTGGAAAAAATCACGGACTGTCATAGTTCCAATCACACTACAGACATAGAAAAAAATGTTCGCATGAAGATGAGAGAAGAGGTGATCTCTTCAAATGTCTCGAAATATATAGATAGAATATATAGTCAATCAAAACGAAAAACAATGGATAATGTCCAATTAAGTCGAAACGCTGTTTGAACCGGTGTTCATTCACAGAGCAGAAGGGTTATTTTGACAAAATTCTGTTTCCCTGCTGGCTGCTTCGGGGAGAAGGGCTTTGTAACGTTGCCGCTTCTTGCCCAAGCGGTAGGCCTAATTCGTTGTTTGGCCACGAGTTCCTTCGTAGGTAAACGCGGCTACAGAGGATCACTGCCATAAAGGTGGTTCCCGCGCCGGCTGAAAGAGCGACGGGAATTTAAAGAACCATTGTCACTAACTTCAGACAAACATCTAATAATTTCCTTAGGTTTCGAAGCTGATCCGAAGGGACAACAAATACCAGAAAAACGACATGAATTAAATGATCGGTTGATCGTCCTTCTGTTGATGGATGGCAATTCATATTAACAATAATAATCGTAAGCTTATCATTAGTCAACAATCAAAGCTAATACGCATCTATTGATCAGAAATTACTAGAGTGTTAAAGTTGTTTTTGTATCTTTGTTATGTTAAGTCGCTCTTCTGCCACTTTCGGCTAATGAGGATGAGTGACGATTAGATTAAATTGATACCATGATAGCAATACTGAAGCCGTGGCTCGAACCCGGAAATTTCGTGGCATCGGAAGTGGACCATTTAACGCGCTTGGCCACCAAAGAGAACCGGCTCTGAGGCCAAGCGCGGTTAGTGGTGGACTAACGATCCAGACACAGAATGTTCCGGGTTCGAGTCCCGGCCGGACCTTTGTCAATTTCTTAATCTTCAGAAATCCCTTCGCAATCTAAGACATAACACTTTATCAAAACTTCATTTCCCTCCCCTCCACCTCAAATTTCATACTCAATCTTCCCAACAAAATTTCCATGCCAATTTTAGACATCCAGTTGATATTGCTCCCTCCAGAAAAGCAATCTAAGACGTAATAGTAATACACAAGAGTTGGGATTCCCTGCCCCCCAAAATAATTATCAATCCCGCTACCTGAAAATACCACTAACTTCATTAATCGCCCACCATAATTTCCCTATCAATCTAAGGCCTAATATGTAAGAGTTGGATATCGCCCCCCCCAATCAATATTACTTATTACCCGTAACAATTCCCCTGACAATCTACAAATTACTATTTGTATAACAGCAATGGCTAATTGATAACGTAATTGAACTTGTGCCCTGTTTACTCAGTCAAACTTCCATCACAGTCTGCGCCATAATGCCCCTCCCCCTGGGCACCACTGATTTAGAACTGTGACAACGTGAGAGGTGTAATGTAACTAATAGTTAAGTGTTAGGAATGGGTGCATGTGTGCTGCGCATTTGAATTTCATGTGAATCAAATCTGTCAATAATGTGAATATTAATGTTATAGAATATAATATAATGGTGCAGGTGTGTGAAAAAGTAACCATGAGCACCAAGGTATCAATAAGAAAGAATTGGAAAGATAAGTTGCATATGAAGATGTGTGTAATTAGTTTTGTTCTGGGATGTGGCAAAGAACATTGGTTAAACCGTGCGGGGTATCATGGTCAATACTGTGTCCACCCGTCGTTGGATTCAAGCATTGCATCTAGTCGACGAAGCAAGGATTGGCCGAGCAGATGTTTGGTCTTCTTAAACTCTCCCAAACATCAAACACGTGAGCCAGTAGAGCTTCCATTGTTCTCAGCTGTCTAGGTTCCCACTCTCTCACCATCAACGCCCAAATGTTTTATATTGGGAGATTTCGCTGGCCAATCTACTCTTGATATTCCTGGGTGCTGATTAGTGTTGCCCACGGGACGAGACGGGACAGGCTTTTAAAAATTCGAGACGAGACGAGATTGATCATGTGTCCCGAGACAGCATTTCACAGCCTTTCCACGAGACGAGACAGGCCAAAGTCTCGTCTCGTGGGCAACACTAGTGCTGATTAAACCAGATGGTGGTCGCTTTCGATGTATGGACGCTGCTGTTGTCTTGATCGAAAGTCACGTGCGGAATCTCATCTTCAAGGTGTCTCTCTCGCACGCTGGGAAGCATGTGGTTTTCCAGCACTGCGACGTATTCCTGCAAATTCATTCTCGAGGACACTTCCACCAATCCATCTACTCCAGACGAACTGATCCATCCCCACACCGCCACGGATATCCTGCCACTCCTAGCATGGGTAGAAATGTTCTCGGGGTCGTAGCGAGTGTTGTCGCGCCTCCAAACGTAAACCTGGCCATTTTCGTCAGACGAAAATACATTCTCGTCGCTCAAAATTACGATCTGCCAAAATTCTTGAGGAGCTGGTAAATATTGTAAAGCAAAACTGATCCGTGCTGCGTGATGGAAATACATCATTGCTTCTTTCTTTGCCGCTCGACGGTGCCGAACTGTTGCAGCATGGCACTCCAGTTTCAAATCTTGGCGAATCTTCGTTGAAGCCATGAAGGGGTTGCCCTCGCTCATCTCAATGATGCCTAGTAGTGGAAGTGCACGGGTACCACAACAGAAAATGGGGCTCGGTGGGGCTCGCCTTAATGGATTTCTCTCGTAACGCATGAGCCCCATTTTCTGGCAGTGTTGCCAGCTGCTTACTCGAAAAAATCACCAAGGTTTTTTTTGGGGGTCTAATCTAGCCTAAAGCAAGGAGCTGGCAATCTTGCTTGAGGCTCGCTTTAATGGATTTCTCTCGTAAGGCATAAGCTCTATTTTCTTGCAGTGTTGCTAATATTTTACTCGAAAAAAATTACCAAGGTTTTTTTTCGGTCTAACGTAGCCTAAAGCAAGGAGCTGGCAATCTTGCTGAGGCTTGGCTTACAGTGCATAAAGCAAGGTTGCCAACCTACTGGTATTTTTGCCATAATTTTTTACAAAAAAAAGAGAGGAGAGAGAGAGAGAGGGAAGAGTTAAACAACCGACAAGTACCAACACCCATCTACAGCTTTTTTTGGTCTAACCTAACCTAAAGCAAGAAGCTGGCAATTTTACTTAAGACTTGGTTTACAGTGCATAAAGCACTGGTATTTTTGCCATGGCTTTTTACAAAAAAAAGAGAGGAGAGAGAGAGAGAAGAGTTAAATAACCGACAGCTGCCAACACCCACCCTAACCTACTCTAACCTAACCTAACCTAACCTAACCTAACCTACTCTAACCTAACCTAACCTAACCTAACCTAACCTAACCTAACCTACTCTAACCTAACCTACTCTAACCTAACCTACTCTAACCTAACCTACTCTAACCTAACCTAACCTAACCTAACCTAACCTAAAGCAAGGAGCTGGCAACCTTGCTTGAGGCTTGCCTTACAGTGCATAAAGCAAGGTTGCCAACCTACTGGTATTTTTGCCATGGTTTTTTACAAAAAAAAGAGAGGAGAGAGAGAGAGAGGGGGGAGTTAAACAACCGACAGCCCACCTACAGTTTTTTTTTGTCTAACCTAACCTAAAGCAAGAAGCTGGCAACTTTGCTTGAGGCTTGCGTTACAGTGCATAAAGCAATTTTTGCCAACCTGCATATACTAAACAAGAAGATAGGTTAGGTTAGGTTAGGTTAGGTTAGGCAACAAACATATATACCGCCGTAAAAGAGAGGGAGATATGGGTGGATGGTAATATAGTATGTGTGTGCGTGTGTGCGTATAATATGTAGCATTATTAACTAGAGTGTGTTGGCAATTTACTTGCAACTAAAAAAATAGAGATGCCAATTTTGCTGTAAGATGAAGAGAGAGAGAGAGATTTATGGCTGGCAACAGTGGTGAGCGAATGCGCCATATCGCAATTTTCCAACTCCGGCAATGTTTGTATATCGTGACCTTTGTAAACCTCTCTCGGGGGAACGATGTGTCACACACACACGCGTGCGCGTGTATTGTGACGCAAGCAAACAGACAAAATAATAATAATTGTTGTTTTTTAGGATTCCTGGCCCCCATAACCCCGCCAGGAGTGCGTGGTGCCCAACACCAAAAAAGTTCTATATAATGGTCGTGGGGCTATCAAAGCCGCCAACAATGCCTCTGTAGAGAGTTTCGTGAATTATTATTTTTTTTTATTTGCGCACCGAACTAACTTACATTGTATTTTATATAATTTTGTTGATTTTTTTTAGTATGTGGCAATTATTTTACGAATTATTTTTTAAAACTGCTCTGTGACCCCCTCGTTCTTCACGTCGTGGACGAAGGACTTCTCTGCGACCAGGATGACGCTGCATAGAGTATCGGCGGGCAGCGCGCCGTGGAACTCGCAGACGACCTTGATGTTGGTGCGATCGTTGACCACCACCTGCTTTCTCTTAGATGTGTTGATGACGAACATCGGCCTGTGGGTTTTGAATTCGCTGGGCGTGTAGTACATGTCCACGTTTCCCTCGGTCACGCGTTTGTAAAAGGTGTAAGCTTCGTAAAGTTTGAGGTAATCGTTTTTGGTCATGTCGAGGTTGTAATTTTCGCGCGGGAAGACTTCGTTCCTACCGTTCTTCAGATAAACGTTCTTGATCTTGCAGTCGTCGAATCCGCAAACAGATTTTTTCTAAGTCTTGCCGTTTCAAAGATAACCCCACTTCCGGTCGCCATTTTGGATTTCCGAGCATAGGTTCTATTCATATTTTACTTACATATAGGCGTACATGACGAATCCGCAAACAGATTTTTTCTAAGTCTTGCCGTTTCCAAGATAACCCCACTTCCGGTCGCCATTTTGGATTTCCGAACATAGGTTCTATTCATACTTTTTCTCACGTATAGATGTACCTAATGAATCCGCAAACAGATTTTTCCTAAGTCTTACCGTTTCCAAGATAACCCCACTTCCGGTCGCCATTTTGGATTTCCGAACATAGGTTCTATTCATACTTTATCTCACGTATAGGTGTACCTAATGAATCCGCAAACAGATTTTTCCTAAGTCTTACCGTTTCCAAGATAACCCCACTTCCGGTCGCCATTTTGGATTTCCGATCATAGGTTCTATTCATACTTTTTCTCACGTATAGGTGTACATGATGAATCACCAAACAGATTTTTCCTAAGTCATGAATTGGAGGGTTCAATGACAACCTATATTAATTCTCGTAAAAAGAACAGAAAACACACACACAAAAAAACAAACAATACTGTGGTCACTACAACAAATAGTCTTCTTCAACCCCAATCCAACAACCCAAAAATCATCCTAACTAGAACCATGTAACTATCTGCCATCTGTTAGAGGTTTTGTGAACTATGTGGTGTTTTGTTTGTGTGTAAAAAAAAAATGCAATGCTTTTTGCACTTGGTTATCATCACCTAACATGTTATTAATTGTTTTTAAAATTAATTACAACTGAAAACTAATAATTAATATTATCTAAAGTTACTAATTAATATTATACAAGTAATTGATATATTTTTTTTGTTCTTGTTGCTAGTGTTGGGTAATTATAGTTGTTGCAAAATATTAGCTCTCGCGTATGACAGTTTTTGAGTTTTGTTGGGTATATATAGACGAATCGAAATTTTATTTGTTATGTTAAATTGTATGTTAGGGTACATGGTAGGAGAAATCATTGCATATTAGAGCGCTCTTTTAATGATTTGCCTATAACTGCATACAGGCAGCCGTAAATTTAGCATAAAATATCCTGATCCTGTTTCTTCTAGCATGTGCGACGTTTGTTGTGGTGGGATCATTGGGGGAAATGTGATTCTCCCAGTATGTCATCTGACTTACTAGCATATGCGATACGAAGAACAGGTGTGTATGTGGCTTACTAGGATTAGGCTCATGGTAATGAGGTCCTAGTAGCTGAAACGTTGTCGGGGTATTTTGCAAAAAATTTTCTTAAACAGTTAACAAATATAATATATTTTTTTAAATTCAGACATTAGATGGATTTTACAAATATATTTAAAAAAATAGGTTAGGTAATTGTGGCTTCTACAGCTCGTCGCCAAGCAGGGTGCTCTTACATAAGCTCTTATCAGTCTGTAAGTCAGCAACAAGCAACCTGCGCTAGAGGTAGATGCTCTTGACATTATGAAAAATAAAAGCTTAAGTAAATTTAGCTAGTTTTCGAGTATTTTCTTTTGTGTGTGTTTATTTTTTTGAATGTGTTGATACTCTGAGTTGGATTTGTTTTTTTTTTAAGTCTACTTTATGCACAGTAAGGTTAATCGAAACTGGACCTACAGTGGGATTCGAATTATACATGTACACAGGAGGAAACTTTATTTTTTTTGTCTGTGAAGGTTCTAAGGTTTTGTGAATATATTGGAAAAGCACTAGTATATACATAGAGCAAAGTTACAAGGTTTTACGTCCCATAGGAGTCCTATTGGAAACATAATGATTAGTGCTTAAACAAGAACATTTTCATAGTTTCATACCTCTACTAGATTGGTAGAAAAATATACTAATGGGCAATAAAATCTGAAGAAGATTCGTGTCTAGCAAAAATAAGCTAAATAGAATTACACATGCATATAATATTTATTGTGCTTTTTTCTATCTACAATCATATTTTTCTTATATATTTTTTTAAATTTTTTTACAGGGTTGATTAAAACACATATTTGAGGAAAACAACGCCACCCATATATAAATAAACCCCCCAAACTAACGCTAATTAGAATTAGCTTACAAAATTTTTCTCATAAGGCATTTCGTAAACACTCTACCACCAACAGATCACATATAAATAAACATACCCCCAAAAAAATGCGATCCATGAAAAGTTGCCCTGTGTGCAAAACAAGCAAATCAAGCAAACATTTTGCAAGACATTGTCGCACCTGCGTGCCAGGCAAGCATTTGGCTGCCACCGAACTGTGTTCCGGATGCAATAAACGCTTCACAATTGCGTATGCCAAGAAGCATAAGCTTACTTGTCTAAGCGAAAGTACATATGGGGCTCAGCCTTCGACCTCCACCAAGAGGAAGGCAGAAGCAGCCTCCAACAATGCGCCACCCACGAAACGCGTCAAGCGTATGACGAAAGCGAACCAATCTGCTTTCGAGCGTTTGTTGGAGGATTTTGTCCTCACTTCGGAGGGCTTATGCGACGTTCGTAGCTTTTTAGAGGAGAAGCGAGCAGAGATAATTTCCATCCTCGGTGATGCGCTTGGAACGCACTCCACCAAATTCTACGCATCGCTACGTTGCCAGTACAAGAAGCCGTCCGATGAAATTTACAGCTTCTGCCACAACACCAAGGCGAAGACGCTGCATCTGGCGGATGTCGACAACCTCGAGGTCATCTACAACCAGTTTGCCGAGGAGCTGGTGGTTAAACAAGAAGAACATGAAGCTGAGGGCTCGGGGGGTTCGCTGTGTGGCGGGCCTCACGAACTGTGCGTCAAACTTTGCAAGTTTACGCCTCTCTCCGCCTCCAGCTACGTCCCCTTACCATCTTCCATCGCGGCAAAGACGGCCGTCCTGAACATTCAGAACGGTGACGCCAAGTGCTTTGTATGGTCTGTGCTTGCAGCGTTGCACCCTGTCCACTGGAAAAACAATCCACATCGAGTTAACCACTACCTACCCTACGAGTCGGAACTGAAAGATGCTATGGCTGGGATCGACTACCCGGTGGAGGTCCGGGATATTCGCAAGTTCGAGGCCCGTACACACAACCCTCGGTTGGCTATCAACGTTTACGGCCTCACCGACAAAAATGTGGTGTACCCTATCCGGGTGAGCGATGTAGACGACGATGATGCTCGGGAAATTCACCTTCTGCTCATCAAGGACGAAACTCATCACCACTACACCCTTATCCGTTCCCTCTCCCGGTTGGTGTCGAGCCAACAGAGCAAAGACAAAACCCACGTCGAGGTGTGTCGCAGGTGCTTGTCTATATTTCATAATCAAAAACAGCAGGATTACCAGCGCATCAGAGGCCCCAACATCGCTGCCGAGAAGCTCGCTCGCCACAAATTTTATTGCAATGCCAACGAGCCGGGTGTGGCAGTCTTGCCCGAACCTGGTGCCGTGGAGCGTTTCCGCATGCACGGTGCCATGGTGGAGCACCCCGCTATCATCATCGCGGACTTCGAGGCCTTCCTCAAACCCCTGTCCACTTGCGATCCAGATCCCGAAGTTTCCTCCACCACCCCTTACCAACTCCACGAGGCATCCAGTTTCGCATACGTTGTGGTGCGACGAGACCAGCACGTCGCCCCCGAGCCCTACGTGTATCGCGGTCCCGACGCAGTTAAACACTTCCTCGAGAGGATGGTTGTCGACGCCATCGAGATAGGGAAGGTACTGTTGGCCCCCAAGCCTATGCTCCCACTGTCCCCCGACGATCAACGTAGACACGACGAGACCATCGCTTGCCCTGTCTGCGTCGAGGAGTACACTGCCAACAACCGTAAAGTCCAACACCACGATCACTTTAACGGTAGGTATGTTGGTCCTTGGTGCAACGATTGCAACCTAATGGCCCGGGACCCGCGCTTCATCCCTGTGTTTTTTCACAATGGCTCGGGGTACGACTTCCACCATCTGGTGCTTCACTTGGGGTACGACGACATGCGAATCAACGTCCTGGCGCAGAACGAGGAGCGTTACATTAGCTTGAGCAAACGAGTGTCGATCCCGGGATCACGCTCTACCGTCGAGCTTCGCTTCCTCGACTCCCTGAGGTTCCTCCCGGCCAGCCTCGATGCTCTCGCGGGGAAGCTCACCGACGAGCAAACACTCATCACCTCTGCGAATTTTCCGAACTTGGACGCCGGTCTCTTCAGGCGTAAGGGGGTCTACCCCTACGAATACGTCACGGACCCTACCAAGTTCGCGGAGACGTCGCTACCTCCTCAAGCAAACTTCTATAGCAAGCTGCGAGGCTCGGACATATCTGAGGATGACTATAACCATGCTCAGTCCATGTGGCGCGAGCTGGATTGCCAAAATCTCGGGGACTACCACGATGCGTACCTCAAACTTGATGTGACGCTCCTCGCCGACGTGTTCCAGGCGTTTCGTGCAACTGCGAAGACCATCTACAAGCTGGACCCTGCATACTTCTACAGTCTTCCCGGACTGGCCTGGTCGGCCATGCTTCTTCTTACGAAAATCAGGCTTGAGCTTCTTTCGGACGTGGACATGATGCTGTTCGTGGAACGTGCCGTGCGGGGTGGAATGGTCCAGGTGCCGCTGCGATACGCACGCGCCAACAATCACCACATGGCCACCGGTTACGACCCTTCGCAACCGTCCAGCTACATCATGCACACGGACGTCAACAACCTCTACGGACACTCCATGATGCAGCCACTCCCCTTTGGAGGCTTCGAGTGGGTCGATCCCTCCAACTTCGACGTTGAAGGTTTCCACGATTCGGAACGCGGATTAGTAGTAGACCTAGTGTCCGGGTTCTAAGCCCGAAAATGGGGCTCGGTGGGGCTCGCAGTGTTGACAACACTTTACTCGAAAAAATCACCAAGGTTTTTGGTCTAACCTAACCTAAAAAGCAAAGGAGGTGGCAATTTTGCTTGAGAGTTCACAAACCGGAAGTGGGGCTCGATCGCCTTAATGGATTTCTCTCGTAAGGCATGATCTCCACTTGATGGTGCAGTGTTGTCAACTCCTTACCCGAAAAAATCACCAAGGTTGTGTCGCTCGTCGTAGTTTTTTATGATGTATATTTTGAGGGGTAGAGTTGGCAACACTGTGGGGGCACTGTAGTTTTTTATGAGGGGGGTTTATTGCCTTCTGTTTACATCTGGCAACTCTATTGGATGTTCCTTTTTTGAGGCTTGGGTTTTGCCAACCCATCCGAAGAAAATTCCACTATATGATTTTTCACTGGCTAAGCTAACCTACAAATAGGAGTTGGCAACACTGACGAGCATTAAATAATGATTTCGAGCCTCAAATGATGATTCGAGCCTCGTCGGTGTTGGCTACCCACTCTACAAAAATTCTACTATATGATATTTTGAAATTTTTGAATGCAACTTATCGTAATTTTCCAACTGTGGGACCAAATGTTTATATATTGTGACTTTTGTAAACCTTTTTCGGGAACAATGTGTCGCACACACACACGTGCGCGCGCGTGCCTGTATTGTGACGCAAGCAAACAAAAAAAACTTTGCGTGTCATTACAAAAAAACTTTGACCGTATTCTTAAATAACTAACAAAGACAATGAATCTTTTTGGCTTCCGCAAACAGATCAACATGGAGACTGCACCGCCAAATTCCAATAACCTCTTACCTTCCGTATTATCTAAACTCAATGGTTTACTGATTGTTCATCTCAACAGCATTTGGACGAAACTGAATGACGATGTGGGCAAGATGTTTTATGTTTTTAATAACAATTTACATTTCTACGAAATTCCGATCGACGGGAAACTTCAAATCACCGTGAATCCGGAAAACGCAGGCGAAATCAAAATTTCTACCGGCAAGAACATTTTTCGAATCAAGCACGACAAGATGCTTTCTAACATTACGTACGATGTGTCTGCAGGAGATTATTTTTACATAGAACTCCTCGGAGATTACGACAAACGTATTCCTCTCTTCGTAGAATTACGAATCGTCTATCCTATTATAAATAACCGTTAACCAAAAATGCCTAACGACATTTTCGGCAACACCAAGCGTGCAGACCACGCAGAAGAGATTCTCATGTTGGACATTCGAGTTAAGAAGTTGAGGACCGATTTGATCGCTTTGCAGGAAACCTTAAACAAAAGTTTAGAGTCGGAAATCGCTACGCTCCAAACGCAATGTCTCGACCCCATTCTGAAAATCGATTCCGAACTGAAAACGCTCATAAAAAATTATGTCGACGTATGAATGAATGAAACACCCTCCCTTGCCCGGAGAGACAAATGCTACCACTACCTAGATAGAGGCGGCAAAATCTCCCTCGGACAAGCGAAAATAGCGTTACGGTCCAGGTTAAGTTCGTGTGTAGGAACCGGTGACCAACAGTGCATAGTAATAAGCCATATCGAATAAAAACAAAGACATATGTACTTCCAAATTACCACCTCTTTACCTGTAGCCGGGAAGCGGCTAGCTGCATACCTGAAAATCACGGGTAGCGACATGCATACGAAAATGATATAGCCCAAAATTAACATGAAAATAAAAAGTATATTCTATTCATAACCAACAAAAATGGAACTGTTACAGGTCCCCACACTTGCACTCTCACATTCTCTCTCAGATTCAATCCTCATGGGGTTATCGACATTAGAAATTATACATGACATGTACAGGTTTTATGACAAGCCCTAATTATTGCATTCTCAATTAATATTATCTTACTTTTTGTCTACTCAGGTCATTTGTGATTTTGCTCCAGTGCTACTTAAATCCTAGCCAGCCCTTACTTAAGCTCACCTTTTGTTTTTTAAAAAAGAAACTAGTCGGCGCGGTGACCATACATTACTTGACCAGTATAAACAAAGGCGTCTCAACGGCAATTACATTCACGTGGGCGGACGTTTTCCTTTTACAAGACCTCACGTGGTTCAAACATAACAAATAACCTCCGTTGAGTGACGCAAACATGTACTCTCTAGCAGGCGGGACTTAAACACTTCGCCGCGACGAGCAATTCACATTACCAGGCAAATACTTTAACAAATAATCACATATGCGACCGGAGATAGCTAGCAGCGACACAGCGCTGACACATAAAAATGAACAAACCTCAAGTAGAATATGCAATTAAGCGGGCGGCGCTTTACTCTAATAGTACGCACTTTAAACAAATACAAAGGAGCACAAACAACAATGAATTTAAGATCATAAAAAAAAATATCACAAGGAATAAGAAAAATTGACCTGAGACGAATAGATTACAAATGACAAGCGCGACGGGAGTTTGATGTAAAATTTCGAGTTGAGTGGGCGTTTTCCAAATGTCGACGAATTTCAAGGGCGTTCTCTAAATCAATCGGGCCGTCACGTGTTAAGGTTCACACAGATGAATACTTTACCATCTCTCAGCTCCCGGGGTGCATCCTGGCGTCTTTATGGGCGATTGAAAACACATAGTATCCACGCAAAAGGTTTCTTTGATCGCGACGATGAAGATGCGAAAAGGATTCAAACACCTAGTTCCCCGGCTCCTCTTCCTCTCGGGATCGGCGGGTCTCCGTGGTATGACGCGGTTCGGACGTCGCATCTGAGCGGTCGTTGTAGGCGTCGTCGGCGTCGTCGGGGCGTCAGCATCTCTCTCTACATCTCTCTGTCGCGGCTGGTAGGCGTCGTCGGCGTCGTCGGGGCGTCAACATCTCTCTCTACGTCTCTCTGTCGCGGCTGGTAAGCGTCGTCGGGACGTCAACGTGGCGGATGGTAGGCATCGTCGGCGTATCAATGGGGCGGCGTTCGACGTTCTCTCTCTCTCCATGGCGGCGGATAGGCATCATGGGCGTATCAATGGGGCGGCGTTCGACGTTCTCTCTCTCTCTCCATGGCGGCGGATAGGCATCATGGGCGTAGTTTCTTCTGACCTCGGGCGAATCGACGTAACGCCCTCATCTCCTTTCTTCCTCTAGCCCGCCATAGTTTCCGGTGTTCCTTGTTTCTCAAAAATTATAAATGGCGTAAGGTAATCACGGAAACACGTTTCGCTTCAACTTCCCCCAGCGGTTGAGGTAGGCGCACTCGTGTAGACTTACTGCCTATCACACACACTGGTGTTCGCACAACACAACAAAGTCCACTGTACACGGAAGGTAGCACAAAGGTGCTCTCGTTCCAAGAATCGCGGCAAAAACTGTATATGGAGAGGTAGCTCGGAGCTGCTCTCGCTACAAGGATCGCGGTAAGACTGTGTGTCGAAAAACCATGTCCTTCGTTTTATTTAGATTTTGAAAAACGACGCTATGCGCACGTTGGAGTGACGCTTCCGAAGGGGTCAGTCCACTTTGCTCTATTGTCTCCAAACTAGGACGTACCGTGTCCGAAGTTGACTTGCGCGGATTAAGCTTCCGCCTGGCTGTCGCCCATAGCTCAATTGCAATCGCTGTCCACAAACTGATCAATTAGAACCGATTTGATCTGGCGTCCGTAATTGTCGCTTGATCGTGACGAAACTCCACATATCTGTCCTTGCACACATGCCGCTGCGCTGGTATAAGTTTCACCTGAATCTGACCGTTGGAAACCGAGATATTTAAATGTTTGTCATTACGGTCGAATTTCCTAAGCTTTAGACGCATAGCGTGACCCTTCAGGTGCTCGCCCTTAACACAAGCGGATGTCTCGTTCCTCCCGTCGGCTTGGCAAAAATCAAATATGTAATCTCATAAATTAAAACACTTAACACTTTGAATCAACTCATCTTTTTACCGCTACATACATGAATAATAATGATAATAATAATGACGGTAAATCTGACTGTCACAGACGTACCTTCTTACGACAGCGTTCAAAATATACAGTTGAGCGTGGATTCGCTTCAAAATGATTTGGCCAAATTACAGCAATTTCAATCGAAAAATGAAGATTTGGAAAAATTGAAACTCGAAATCGAAGAACGAACTTCCGCAATAGAAAAGAATTTCTCTGAACTTCGAACCGTCGTGAACGATATAGACGCAGAACGCTTGCATGTTGTTGTTTCCAAATTACAAGAAGAATTCACCAGCACGTTGGAAGAAATTAAATCCAAGTTGCAGACTTTGGAAGATACAATGACGAACCTACCATCGTCGGACGAACTGCAGGTCATCGGTAAAAGCGTCGCGAACATAAAAATTCAATTGGAGGCCTATCAAGATTTCGAACACATTCAAACCACCATCGCTACGCTTCAGGCGTCCTTGGAGTTGATCAACGAAGAAATTAAAAATATTCACGCTGAAGCGAGCGCGCTGACGAGCATTCAAGACACGTTGAGCACGGTTCAGCATAAAATCGAATATTTAGAAAATTTAAACGTCGAATCCAATCTTGCTCATTTTCATCACGTACTGGACAACATACAGGGTGACTTGGAATCGTTACGGACGAGCGTGCCTTCGAGCGAAGATTTGGAAAAATTGAAAACGGCGGTGACGGCACTATCCGAATCGAGCGACATCAAAAGTTCATTGAGCGATCTCGAGAGTAGGGTGGCCAATCTCCCCACCTCCAAAGAATTGCACGCTTTGAAAAGAAACATATCTCGAATGCTGAAACGACTGGAAACGGAAACGGCGAACGTGGAACAGATTCGAGACGAACTTGCTTCGCTGGTGTCGACGCTGCCCACTTCGCAGAGCGTCGCTGACCTTCACACGCAGTTTACAGAGATGCGAATCATCGTGAATGATCTTACCGAGAAGAGCTCGAAATTGAATCAAGTCGAGAACCTACAGAACATCGTCGTCAACATCAGAGATCAAGTCGGAGTGCTGGAATCCACGCAGGAATCGACGCTGGCTTCTTTCGGTGCCAAGTTGCAAGAACTCAACGAAAACTACAAGCAGTTGAACGTGGAAGTGAAAATCAAACCGTCGTTTTCTACCGTAACGGATACCATAATCGAGCATTTGCTGCCCATCGAAAATAAACTCGGACAAGTTCACAGTAATCTGCTCGGCGTCGACACTAAATTCGCTAAACTGCATTCTCTGCAAGCCATCGAAATCAACAGCGTACCCAATCAACAGAGAATCTCCACGTTCGTCGAAGGTAACAAACTGTACATGTTGCATCCTTATCATCCGTACTACAAGTTTCTCCTCGATGGCACGATTCAGATAAACGAATTTTCGTACTGGTCTCACGGTAGAAAAGCTAGCGTTCCCACCATGACTTTGATATCGAATCGTGGTGTCCAGAAAGCAGGAAACATTCCTCTGGCACGTTGGAACGAAACGCGCAACATATATGAAATACACGAAGACGAAGATCTCACCGTTTTCGACGTGAGTGCCGGCGATAAGCTGATCATTCAAAACACGAGCGAAGTGCCACCCTCTTTGAATCCCATCACGCTGGTGCTTCTCTTGAAACGTAATCTCTAAAAAAAAATGTCTAGGCAAGCCATCGTCGAAGAATTGCATAAACCTGCACGCCGCAACTACGAACGTTTGGCTGTGGTAACCAAGGGCATCGACGACCTCTGGCAAAGCGACCTCGTGGAGATGAGTAGCGGCAATTTGAAAAACGTACATAAATTGAACAAGGGCAACAAGTACCTTCTCACCGTCATAGACACGTTTTCGAAATTCGCATGGGCTCTACCTTTGAAGGCGAAAACGGGAACATGCGTCACGGAAGCATTCAAATTAATTTTTCGCGAAAGCGGCGGCAGACAACCACGGTTTCTGCAAACGGACAACGGTAAAGAATTTTACAACGCCGTATTCCAAAAGTTTATTCAAAAACACAAGATTCGACATTATTCGACCTTCAGTCACATCAAAGCCAGCATCGTGGAAAGATTCAATCGAACCTTGAAAACACACATGTGGAAACGATTCACGCTTCGGGGAAATTACAAATGGGTCGACATCCTGCCGGAACTCGTCGACACCTATAATGATACGGTACACAGAACAATAGGCATGAAGCCAGCCGACGTTACCAAGTCCGACGAGCAGCGTTTAATTTCTACAGTTTACTGTCCAAAGTACACACCCACGACAAAAAAAGCTAAATACAAAATTGGAGACCAGGTGAGGATCAGCAAATTCAAACGCACCTTCGAGAAGGGATTCACAAAAAATTGGAGCACGGAACTCTTTACCGTGGTTCGAGTTTTACCTGGAAACCGACACACGTATATAATAAAAGATAGTAGCGGCGAGATTTTGAAAGGAAGATTTTACGAAGAGGAACTCTCTAAAACGAAACACCCCGACACGTACCTCATCGAGAAAGTATTGCGTAGGAAAGGTGACAAACTCTTTGTCAAATGGCTGGGACTTCCGGAAAAGAGTTGGATCGACGCGAACGAAGTGATCTTGTGAGTACGTGGAACGTGGTGAAGCGTCTACCGGATCCGGAAAGTCAAACGAGAAAAAAAAAGAACGGCGAGTTGCTTCCCGACAGCATCCGCTGTCTGATCGTAGGTCCTTCGGGGTGTGGGAAAACGACACTGCTAGTGGACAATTTTCTCCTCGCACCGAATTGGTTAGATTGGAAGAACAGGCACCTGTACGTGTTCTCGAAAAGTTTGGAGCAATCCAAATACCAGCAACTGATGAAACTGTACGATGGTCTGGACATTGCAACGTTCGCCTCGGAAATAAAACCACTCGACGATTGTCGTGAAAATTCAGTTGTTGTGTTCGACGACGCCATCCTGGAAAATCAAAATGAAATTCGCAACTTTTTCACGCAAGGTCGTCACAAAGGAATGGATTGTTTCTACCTAGCTCAAACGTTTTCCAAAATTCCAAAACAGTTAGTACGCGACAACGCTAATTTCATATGTTTGTTTCGTCAAGATCACACCAACCTCAAGCACGCGTACGATGACTACGTAGGCGGAGACATGAACTACAATCAATTTTCGGAAGGCTGCTCTACTTGCTGGAACGGTGACGATTTCGGATTTGTGACGATCGACATGACGAGAAAACCCAACGACGGAAAATACAGAAACAAAATCAACGATTTTCTAAACGTTGCAACGTTGTGAGAAACGATGTATATAAATAACGTCATGACGAAACGAAAAATCGAAGACGAAAATCTCAAGCTTCGCGATTACCTCGCGAAACGCTTCAAAGGTTGGAAATCCGAGAATCGCGGATTCTACGAAGAGAAGAAACGTCAGGATCAACCCGTGATCGATGCCATCAGCAGTCTAGGTAAAGAAATTAAAAGCGTCACGGAACAAAATAAAAATTTGATCAACGAACTCGTACCGCTCGCAGCTAAAAGTTACGCCGTACCCACGCCTATTTCGAGCATTCCTTCGACACCGTTCGAACTGAAGGATGCACCGGCACGACGTCGAGCCATAGGTAGCACGTCGTCGTCTTCGGATAAAATCGAGTTGGGACCTTTGGCGCGAGACTACCTGAGCACGGGGAAATTCGACAAGGATGAAGTGTTCGGATTGTATCCCAGCATGGAAACCAGCGAAGGCGGTGGTGTGGTGTGGAAGATTGGGAAATCGAAGGTGACCTTCGAAGGCAACGACATTAAAGTCAATTTAGGCGACAAGGATAGTTGGACCAGGTATCCGGGTACGGTGGGACTGTGGGAACTCGTTGCCAAAAAGCAGCCGAAAGATTACACCGACGAAGATTACCAGAGTTACAAGGAAATTCTGATCATGACGGATGCCTTGTACCAGAACAACGACGCCTCGCAGAATAGGGTGAAATCGAGCAGCGGCGAGAAGTACAGGAATCTCATCAAACCGATTTGGAACCAGGTCAAAACAGGCAGCGGCGTCAAACGCTACAACACGTTACCCAAAGAATTCGTTTGGGTGGATGATGTGAGGAAACTCGTGGACCGATTGTTGGTGATAGCCGGCGAAGAGAATGCAGGCAACCGTAATTTCTACAACGAGAAGGTTGGCATCGTGGACATGATCAGCACGAAACTTTCCAACTTCATCGTGAACGACGACAAGGGCATAGGTTACCTGATCAAAATCATCAACACGCTGCCTCCGAAATTCTGGAACGTGGCCGAAGGAAAGGGGCTCGTGAACGACATCATCAACAAGTTACCTTTCGAGATGCATCTACCTGGCTACCAGTACTGCGGACCGGGTACCAAACTCGAGAAAAGATTGGAGAGAGGAGACAAGGGTGTGAATCCGTTGGACGCCGCATGCAAAGATCACGACATCGCCTACAACACCACGCAGACGGATCTGGACGCACGTCACGAAGCAGACAGAAAATTGGAGCATGCAGCTTTCGAAAGGTTCGTGAGCAGAGACGCATCGTTGGGTGAACGGGTCGCCGCACTGGGTACCACCATCGCCATGAACACGAAACAAAAATTGGGGTGGGGTATATAAATAACATCGAGTAAAAAAAAAACTTGATATATAAATAACACACATCATAAAAAAATAATTTTTGGTATATATAAATAACACACATAGTGAAAAACAATTAAATTTCTCTCTAACACTGAAATTTTTTTGATATGACGACTGAAAAAATGAGCGATCTCCAAGCATTAAAACAAATGCTAAATTTGTCAGTCGAGTATGTAAAAATTCAGGAATTGGAAGTCGACAAACCTTACACGATAACTTCCGGTTCAATCGTTTCTACCCAGTATGGTCCCAAGGTACGCCTGTTGCTCAACGCACAATACAGTCTATTTTTACCAGATCGATACGCTAACATGTTATGCGACGAGAAGCTATCTATTTTAATCGAGAACAAAACTCGAATCGTGTACAAGGGGACAAAGGAACTTCTTGGCAAGAAAACGAAGCACGTTATAGAATTTGTGTAACGACTGCGAGGCCTTGAAAATATATAAATAACATACCGTAAAAAAACTACACAAGAAAAAATCTCAGAATATATATATAAATAACATACCGTGAAAATAACACATAGAGCATCAACATGAAGCCCAAGGGTGTCGTGTACCAGATACCATACTCCAATCTTAAAAATCTAGGTGCCCTCGATGGGTTACTCACCAAGAAACAACGCGAGAAGAAACGTTCTTGCTTGTCGAAAGGACATGGAATGAAATTGCTGCTCAGCACACCTCAATTGAAAAGATTGCAGCGTTCGCGGAAACAGCAAAAGATCGGAGGTTTCATATTCAGCATCCCGGCCATCCTGGCAGCATTGGGGGCCGTTGGAAGTTTGGCCGGCGGAAGTGCCGCCATCGCGAAAACCGTCATCGACTCGAAGAAGAACAAAGCGGAATTGGAAGAACAGAAACGTCACAACCTGGCCATGGAGAAGAAGGGGAAGGGCGTGATGAAGAAGTTTAAAAAAAAGAAACAGAAGCACTCACCAACCGAGACATTGAATCTCTGATCGAACCGTTACAAATCAAACACTTCAGAGGAGTTTTCATGTCCGACTCGTTACCTTCAAGCGTTAAAAGAAGAGAATGCGGAGTAGTCAACTTGGACGGTCAAGAAAATCCAGGCACGCATTGGATATGTTACCACAAAAATGATGATAAAGCATTCGTTTTCGATTCTTTCGGAGGTGTTCCACCTACAAATTTAATTCATTATCTGAAAACGAACAAAACCTCTATATACTACAACGACGAACGCATTCAAAATTTCGGAGACGTGAACTGCGGCCATCTCTGCCTCTCCGTGCTCGCGTTTCTCTCTAAAATAAATAACCCTACGATCGAGGATTTCCAGAAAGCATTGTGGAACCTCAAACAGCATCACTAGGATGGGCGTGTTCCATCTCACGAGCGAATCTTCAATCTTGAAACTCACGCTGCACGACGACATCGTCTATCCTAAATCCGTGGCTCTGCGTGCATTCTACAGCATGTACCTCATACCTAACGTCACGCAGCACAACAACAAAATTAGCGTCGGAAGCGAACACATCGTCGTCACGCCAGGACAATACAATCTTTCCACTTTGCAAGCTCAATTACCCAAAGGCACATACCTTTCTCAAAATTCGGTCACGCACAGAGTGGAAATCCTATCCGCGACGGAGACCGTGGACCTGGGCACCATGGGAGAACTTTTAGGTATCGAGAACGACACCAAACTCGAAGCTGGCATCAAGCACGTAGCAACCAACATTCCTAAATTCTTGGCCATAGAGACTCTGAACGTACACTGCAACGTGGCGGAAGGTATGATCACGAAATCTTCGGACGGATTGTTAGGAAGTCACAAGCAGACGGGAATCATAGCCACGTTCAAACCAAGTTCCGAGTTCATGGAACCGATCATCTACACGCCCTCTTCGCCGATCTATTTTCCAGTATGTCGCAACCGCATAGACGACATAGAGTTGGTGGTGACGAACGAGAAAGGAGACGTGGTGGATTTCGCAGGTGCCACTACCACTGCCATCGTGGAGATCAACGTATAATAAATAACCATACATGCAAAATGGAGCAAATCGAAAGTTACGAATTGCAGTCTTTCCCTCCCAACCGTCGCACGTTCGCCAATCTGAACGAAGCGAACAGGGAGATCGAATACGACGTGGACGTAGGCGACGGGTTCATTCATCCTCACAGAGCGGACCTCTACCTTCAATTCGACGTGGTGAAGAAGGAAAGCGGAGACGCGTTTCCCGCAGCAGCAAACTTGATACTCGTGGACAACTTCGTGCCTCACCTGTTCTCGCAGGTGGAGGTGAGGAAACACAACACCGTCATCGACAGAATAGATTATCTAGGCATCACGTCGACGGCGGTGGGAACGTTGAAATTATCCAAAACGGATGCAGCGTACTACCAGGCCGGGGGATTCGAAGCCGGAACCAAAATATCGACGAGAAGTCACACGGTGCTCTTTCCCATGCGTCTGCTGCCTGGTTTCTTCTCGGACTACAAGGAGATCATGTGGAAGGGAGGACTGAGGGTCACGTTTCGAAGAGCGGCCAACGACAACGACGCACTGATGCGATACGCTACTTTGGGTCCGGACGGCACCACGCCGATAGCCAACACTTTACCCGAAGCGGCGAAATGCGTCATCCGGAGCATGGAATTGAGAATGCCGGTGGTGGAATACGAAACGAACTACGCCCTCAAGTACAAAGCGGAGATCTTGAAAAGTCCGCAGGTGCCGATTCACTTTCACGGTTACCAGTGCGTGCAGAAGATGGCGTCGGGAAGTCACATGGAATTCGACGTGACGACGCAGTTCAACAACATACAGTTCGACATGCCAGATTTTGTCGTAGTGCTTTTTCAGACCGGACGCGATAACGATCAGGAAAAAGATTCCAGCAAGTTCGACGACTGCAAGATCAAGAACGTTTACCTCAAAAATGGACGCAACGAAGTGTTCCCGCGCGAGAATTACAACCTCGACGTGACCAAAGACGATTACCTCAAACTTTACGAAGCTTACACGGCTTACAAACGCGTGACCGAAGGAAGCGTGGACGTGTACTACGCGCCCAGCGAATTCAAAGCACGGAGACCCATGACCGTCATCAACACATCTAAGAGGAAGCAAGTGGTGGTCAACGATCGTACCAACATCAAGATTGTATGCGAGTTCCACGATGCCTTGCCTGCAGATACTCTGTGCAGTGTCATTCTTATTGCAGAGAAAACATTTGTGTATGACGTCAAGAATGAAAGAGTGACTGAATAGTTTTAAATAAATAAAAAAAAAAAATAGCACACAATAAGAAATGTGGAATTTTATATATATAAGTACAAATTGCAATTAGCAGTTTCCAGAAGTTTAATTTTGCTGTGCCATGCATGCATGTAATCGAGGAAGTGGAAGTAAATTAAAATTGTTTTTTTTTCGCATTGCCTATTACTTTTTGTTGCACTCTGGGCAGGCCTTACTAGTTTGGAGGCGATAGTGGCCCCACTGAAGTGTATGGACCCCACATTCAAGAATACACCTCTTGTCGTCGTGTGCATCCAGAGCAACTTTCCTGACAATATTAGTTGTAAGTACATGATCGACGCTTTGGATACGATGTTCTTTTTGTAGAATGGGCGATTTTGTTCTGAGGCACTCGAGGTAATCCTCAAACTTGAGGTGCTCCCGAACCACTTGCCTGCTTACACCCTTTGCTTTTTTTGTTACTGAACCCTCAGCCCGGATCGCATAGGCTTTGGCACGAAGTCCAGCAAACTCCACAATCACATCCCCGTTTTTCTCGTCCTTGAGTTTGCCGGGTATTTTTTTGTTCCGGGGCAGAATTCCATACCGGTTTAGCTGGGGATAGCCCGATGTGTCGAAGAGCTTGACAAGAGCTGGAACTTTGGCTATATCACCATACGCATCGGCCGTGCGAACATGGTACACCAAGCTGTCTGTGTCTGTGTAGAGGAGCGAGATATTGTGGTTGTAGTGTGCACGTAGTATGCCGTAATATGTCTCGAACATGCACAACTTGCTCAGATCCAAAACTGCAGCTCCCACATAGATGGGCTTGTTGAGTAGCACCTTGCCCCGGTTCATGTGAATCAGAGACATCTGTTCGTTGTAAATTGTTCGAGACCTGAACAGCGGGCTTGCAACAAGTCGACGACACTGTGTTTTCTTCGTCACCAACCTCACATCAACGCGATTTCGCACATTCTCCATGGTCTTCCCAAATACCGCATTGTTCATTAATTTGAAAAAATCGCGATCGAGTTCCGAAGTGGCATCAGTGCGATGGTTGGTGTTCAGTTCGATGTACGGCTTCAACCATGGAGACTGCCTGAACAAGAGCACGTGGTAAACTGCTTTGACCGAGACCCCTTGCTGCATTAACCACTGGAGGTTCCGGTAGTGTAGCACATAACGCTTTTTGGGCTCCAAGTCCATGACGAGCTTTGGTTGATCCGAGCCAGGTGGGCACTTCAATTCCGGAGCAGGCGAAAGGTCACAGAATGTATCCTGCAGCTTCTCGGGGAAGTCAAGGTCCACTTCGGCGAAGAACCCATGTTCTGAATCGTCGAAGCTTTCGATGTCGAAGTTGGAGGGGTCAGCCCACTCAAACTGTCCTGTTGGGAGTGGCTGCATCATGGAGTGCCCGTAAAGATTATTCACGTCAGTGTACATGATGTAGCTTGATGGTTGGGAGGGGTCGTAACCAGTGGCCATGTGGTGATTGTTGGCGTGTGCGAAGCGTTGCGACACTTGGACCATGCCGCCCCGGATAGCTCTCTCGATGAAAAGCATGATATCATTATCGGAGATAAGTGAAAGTTTAACTTTAGTCAGCAGGAGCATGGCCGACCATGCCAGTCCAGGAAGGCTGTAAAAATATACAGGGTCCAGGTTGTAAATGTTTATCGCAGTCGCCCGAAACGCCTGGAACACATCGGCAAGAAGCGTCACATCAAGCTTCAGGTATGCATCGTGGTAATCACCGAAAGTTCGGCAACCCAACTCGACCCACATAAACTGAGCATGCTTGTACTCCTCGTCGGTAATACCAGAACCTCTCAGCTGGCTGTAGAACTTATCCTGGGGAGGCAGCAACTCTTCTTCGAACTTGGAAGGGTCGGTGACGTATTCGTAGGGGTAGACCCCTTTACGTCTGATGAGTGCGACATCTAAGTTCGGGAAACTTGATGTAGTAATGGCTAGTTGGTCGTCTCTGAGCTTCCCAGCAAGAGCATCGAGGCTTGCCTGGAGGAACCTCAGAGAGTCGAGGAACCGAAGCTCGATGCTGCTGCTTGAGTTGGGGATCGGCACCCACTTGCTGATGCTAATATAACGCTCCTCGTTCTGTGCCAGGACATTGATTCTCGCATTGTCGTACCCTAGATGTGTAACCAAGTGATGGAAATCATATCCCGAGCCATTGTGAAAAAAGACCGGTATGAAGCGCGGGTCCCTGGCTCTCAAGTTACATCTGTTGCACCACGGGCCAATGTAGCTTCCGGTCCCATAATGGTCATGGTGGTGGACCTTTTTGTTATCGTCAGTGAAGACCGACTTGCAAACAGGACAATTTAGAGCCATTTCGTGCTGATGCTTGTCTTCCGGAGACAGAGGCAGCATGGGCTTGGGGGCCAACAGCACCTTCCCTATCTTGATGGCTTCCTGTTGCATTCTCTCCAGGAAGTGTTTGACCGGGTCGGGACCGCGATACACATAGGGCTCGGAGGCAATATGTTGGTCTCGCCACACCACAACATAGGAGTAACTCGAGGCCTCGTGGATTTGGAAAGGAATGGTAAAGGATGTTTCGGGGTTGGGCTCGCAGTTAGACAGAGGTTGAAGAAAGGCCTCGAAGTCTGCTACAATATAGGCAGGATGCTTCACCATAGCACTGTGCATGCGAAAGCACTCTACTGCACCAGGTTCGGGCAGGATAATTCGTGCAGGCTTGTTGGTACTACAATAGAACATGTGGCGAGCTAGCTTCTCAGCAGCAATGTTGGGACCTCTGATGTACCGGTAACCCTGCTGTTCTCGATTATAAAATATAGCCAAGCACCTGCGACACACCTCGACGTGGGTTTTGTCTTTGCTCCGTTGGCTGGAAACAAGCCGAGAGAGGGAACGGATAAGGGTGTAATGGTGATGGGTTTCGTCCTTGATGAGCAGGAGGTTGATTTCTCGTACCTCGTTGTTGTTGCTCACGTTGCTCACCCGGATGGGATGGACCTCATTTTTGTTCTCGGTGAGACCGTAAACATTGATGGCTAATTGCAGGCCCAACAAGTCACGAGCACGAACCTCAAACTTGTGAATATGCGAGACTTCTACAGGGTAGGCAATCCCGGCCATTGCATCCTCCAGTTCCGACTCATACTGCTTGTAGTGTGCAACACGGTACGAGTGGTTTTTCCAGTGAACAGGGTGTAATGCTGCCAGCACCGACCAGAGGAAGCATTTGGTGTCTTTGTTCTGAATATTGAGAACAGCTTTCCTTGCTTCAACCTCGGGTGGCAGGGCAATATAGCTAGACCCTGCCAGTGGCAGGAACTTGCTAAGTGTCAGACAAAGTTCGTGGGGGTCGCCACACAGCGAACCGCCCGAGCCTTTAGCCTGATGCTCCTCGTGCTTTGCTACAAACTCCTCGACAAACTTGTTGTAGATGCTGTCGAGGTCAGTGACATCTGCCTGATGCAGTGTTTTTGCTTTTGTGGCATGGAAGAATTTATATATTTCATCAGACGGTTTCTTATACTTGCAGCATAGCACAGCATAGAATTTAGTGGAGTATGTAGCCAATGCATCGTTGAGGATGGATATTATCTTAGCTCGCTCGCTCTCCAGAAAACTACGCACATCACAGAAGCTGTCTGATGTTATGTTAAAGTCTTCTAATAAATGCTCAAACGCAAATCGGTCTGCTTTCTTCGCCAGCTTGACGCGTTTGGCAGGTGGCGATGCATCGAGGGAGGTTACTTCTACCTTTCGCTTGGAAGGTTGCGGTAGAGATGTTCCAGTGCTCTTGCAAGTAACCTGGTGTTGCTTGAAGTAGTCAATAGAAAAATTTTTTCCACACTTAAGTAGTATAGTGTCCGGGTTCTAAGCCTTCAATTGGGGCTCGAATCATCATTTGGGGCTCGATCGCCTTAATGGATTTCTCTCGTAAGGCTCAGTGTTGCCAACTCTTACCCGAAAAAAATCACCAAAGTTTTTGGTCTAACCTAACCTAAAACAAGGAGCTGGCAACCTTTTTCTCGCAGTGTTGCCAACACTACACCCGAAAGTAAAGCTCGGTGGGGCTCGTCTTGATGGTTTGCTCTTGTAAGGTATAAGCCCTATTTTCTCGCAGTGTTATCAATATCTTACTCGAAAAAAACACCAAGGTTTTTTGTCTAACCTAGCCTAAAGCAAGGAGCTGGCAATCTTGCTTGAGGCTTGTTTTACAGTGCATAAAGCAAGGTTGCCAACCTATTGGTATTTTTGCCATAACCTTTTACAAAAAAAAAGAGAGAGGGGAGAGAGAGAGGAGAGTTAAACAACCGACAGCCTACCTACAGCTTTTTTTGTCTAACCTAACCTAAAGCAAGGAGCTGGCAACTTTGCTTGAGGTTTGTTTTACAGTGCATAAAGCAATTTTTGCCAACCTACATATACTGGGCAAGGAGAGCCGGCACTGCCGTAAAAGAGAGAGAGATGGATGGGTGGTAACACTGCACGGGTTCAACGTCATCAAATAAAAAATCGCGTTAATGTTTTTTTCTTGTAAGGCATGAGCTCTATTTTCTCGCAGTGTTGCCAACATTTTACTCGAAAAAAATCACCAAGGTTTTTTTCTTGGTCTAACCTAACCTAAAGCAAAAAACTGACAACCTTACTTGAGGCTTGCCTTACAGTGCATAAAACAAGGTTGCCAACCTACTGGTACTTTTGCCATGGCTTTTTACAAAAAAAGAGAGAGGAGAGAGAGAGGGAAAAGTTAGACAACCGACAGCTGCCAACACCCACCCTAACCTAACCTAACCTAACCTAACCTAACCTAACCTAACCTAACCTACTCTAACCTAACCTAACCTAACCTACTCTAACCTAACCTAACCTAACCTAACCTAACCTACTCAAACCTAACCTAACCTAACCTACTCAAACCTAACCTAACCTAACCTAACCTAACCTACTCTAACCTAACCTAACCTAACCTAACCTAACCTAACCTAACCTAACTAGGTCTAACCTAGCCTAAAGCAAGGAGCTGGCAAGTTTACTTAAGACTTGCCTTACAGTGCATAAAGCAAGGTTGCCAACCTACTGGTATTTTTGCCATAGCCTTTTACAAAAAAAAGAGAGAAGAGAGAGAGGGAAGAGTTTAAAAACCGACAGCCTACCTACAGCTTTTTTTTTCCCTTGGTCTAACCTAGCCTAAAGCAAGGAGCTGACAACCTTGCTTGAGGTTTGCTTTACAGTGCATAAAGCAATTTTTGCCAACCTACATATACAGGGCAAGGAGAGTCGGCACTGCCGTAAAAGAGAGAGATGGATGGATGGGAACACTACACGGGTTCAACGTCATCAAATAAAAATCGCCTTAATGGTTTTTTCTTGTAAGGCATGATCTCTATTTTCTCGCAGTGCTACCAACTCCTACCTACATTTTTTTTACTTGGCAAGGGCTAGAGAGAGAGAAAAACTTATAGCTGACAACAGTAATGAGCGAATGCGCCATATCGTAATTTTCCAACTCCGGCAATGTTTGTATATTGTGACCTTTGTAAACCTCTCTCGGGGAACGATGTGCCACACACGCGCGCGCGCGTATGTATTGTAACACAAACAAACAAACAAATAATAATTGTTGTTTTTTTTTAGGATTCCTGGCCCCTATAACCTCGCCAGGGTGCGTGGTGCCCAACCAAGAAGTAAAGGTTTTCCCGTACGGCCTTCGAACGTAAAATTGATTGACGTGGGGGGTGAATCTCTTCGGGGGTGTTTTCAATTTGTATATTTACCCGTGCATACTATTCATCATTAATTTAGCCGTGTTCTGTTTGGCGTCTATTTCGAGCAGTTTGCCCGGCGGTAAAGTCTTATTGTTTTTTAATTTTTTGATTTTTACGCAAGGCCATGATCTTGCGTATGCACGTGGCGTTTAGCGTGTCTCGTGAAAAATACACGTGAAGATCAGCTTCCATACAGCCGGCTGGATTTGTAACGCCGCGATAAACATTAACTTCCGTACCGGGCAGAATGCCTGTTCCGGCGGCGTGGAATTCGCGCCACTCCCCAAGTTCACGTTGAAAGGGGAGAGGCCGGCGGCGACCATGATGCTCGGGTAGAGTGACGTAAAGTCCAATGTCAAAATAATCTCATTCTCCGTTCTGTTTTTGAGCGCTACGTTTATATGAGTTTATTGCAAAAATAATCCACAGTAAATTGGATATTACAAACAATACGAGTCCGAGTTTTGAAAGTGTAATGTCTGGCATCGAATACCCGGTGACTATTTCTGATACATCAAAATTCGAAACACGAGCACGAGATGCAGAAGGAAAACGCTTAATGATCAACGTGTATTCCTATACGTTGGATAAACATGTCGTGCATCCCCGTCAGGATAAGCGATGTCGACGATGATGATGCTCGTGTGATTAATCTTCTTCTAATTTCAAACGACAGTGTTCACTATTACTGTCTTAGGAATGTTATGCGCTTCCTTTTTTCTCTATAAAAAAAGAGAGATTTGTGTTGATTGTTTGGTTAAAAAGAATTTCCTAATTATTTGTTTTTTGTCACAAGAATTGTTTGAATTTCAAACATTCCTAAGTGTTTGCTTAAAGATTGATGCATTAACCTGTTAAGAATGTCACATTAATAATACCGGCTCGGAAATGTCATGTTCTCTTCCTCTGTAGAAGGTCATATAAATGTGCTAATTGGTTGGTTAGGGGGGATTTTTTGATTAGTAAATTGAGGTTATAAATACGTACGTATAAAGGTTTTGCTAATATGGAATGCTAAAGCTTAGTACTTGGCTCTCTCAGAGATTCGAATTCTATTAGGTTAAACAGCATAGAAATTTCACAGCAAGAATTCTCATATTTACTGACGATATTCTTAACAACCTGTGTTTTGATTCCACTACAAAAACTTGCAATGGTATTGGGAGGTGTCACGAGTTCAAATTTTAGACGATTTCTGTTAATCTGCTAAGGCGATATCAGTACGAAAAAATTTGTAAAAAAGAAGAGGCTAATGGCAACGATGAGGATGAATAATGATAATTATGATGAAATTGATGTGTGGCACTTAGAAAACAAAAACTTCAAAGTGTATTGCACCAACAGCTACAATTGTCCCCCCCCCCAAAATACAAGGCAGTTAACAGAGGTGTGTATATTTGTTGGTTTACGAGTCTGAGGGCTTAAGTTAGTATATTCACTATAGCTATACATATTAAAAAATGAAATGACCTGAGCAATAAAATATAACAATACCGATTCTAACTTTTTTGTCGGATGACGTAGTGGTAACGTTTGTTGCAATCACACCTCTGATGGTGTATAAAACTTAAATGTTTTGCATAACATGAAATATTGTTAATGGGAATGTGTTGTTTCTAATGTTAAATATAGAAAGCAGATAACAAGAAAAAAAAGAAATAATGTTGCAGGTAGATACGGAGCCTCAGCCAAACACATATATGATCAGACAGGATGTCAACGATGCATTCATAACTAACATGTGATTATTCAAAAATTGAAATAGTACAGTGGGAAACAACTAACTAACTAACTCTCTATGTTTTTTTTTTTTAAACCGGCACGAATGAGAAAGAAATAATGGAGATTTTTACAGGAATCTTGTTGGGAAACCTGATGGTAAAGGACCAAAACGAACATGGAGATGAATCTAAAAGAAATTTGTAAAAATTGGAATAGAATATATATAAATTTTGCTCAGGATAAGTACAAATTGAACTGTAACTACGAATTTTCAGAATCAAGAGTGCTAGAGAATTAATTAATTAATTAATATTTAATATAATGAAGGTAGTAATATAGTATTCTTATTGAGAAGAGAATTTCTAAAAAACTTATTTTTCCTCGTACGTTTACTAATAGCAGTTACATTTGACATGTTTGACTAATCGCGAATCAACGTACGGAAGCCGTTGGAAGCAGTTTGAAGACTGAAATGGCTATGGAAGGACACTTATTATAATGTTAATATCTTAGTATAATGTTTTGAGAATTGCTTCTCGATAATGTTTGGTATATAATTTAATTTGTTGTTAGATAAAATACATAATTATCAGAATTT